>NC_082712.1:169734183-170042983 GCF_030144855.1 Hypanus sabinus | reverse complement strand
AGCACTTCAGGTCCAGTGATCACAATGCCATTACTTTCAATATAATTATGGAGAAGGATAGAACTGGACCCAGGGTTGAGATTTTTGATTGGAGAAAGGCTAACTTTGAGGAGATGCAAAAGGATTTAGAAAGAGTGGATTGGGACAATTTGTTTTATGGGAAGGATGTAACAGAGAAATGGCGGTCATTTAAAGGTGAAATTTTGAGGATACAGAATCTTTATGCTCCTGTTAAGTTGAAAGGAAAGGTTAAAAGTTTGAGAGAGCCATGGTTTTCAAGAGATATTGGAAACTTGATTAGGAAAAAGAGAGATATCTACAATAAATATAGGTAGCATGGAGTTAATGAGGTGCTCGAAGAATATAAAGAATGTAAGAAGAATCTTAAGAAAGAAATTAGAAAAGCTGAAAGAAGATACGAGGTTGATTTGGCAAGTAACTCCGAAGAGTTTCTACAGTTATGTTAATAGCAAAAGGATAGTGAGGGATAAACTTGGTTCCTTAGAGAGTCAGAGTGGACAGCTATGTGTGGAGCCAAAAGAGATGGGGGAGATTTTGAACAATTTATTTTCTTTGGTATTCACTAAGGAAAAGGATATTGAATTGTGTAAGGTAAGAGAAACAAGTAGGGAAGTTATGGAAACTATGACGATTAAAGAGGAAGAAATACTGGTGCTTTTAAGGAATATAAAAGTGGGTAAATCTCTGAGTCCTGACAGGATATTCCCTAGGACCTTGAGGGAGGTCAGTGTAGAAATAGCAGGGGCTCTGACAGAAATATTTCAAATGTCATTAGAAATGGGGATGTTGCTGGAGGATTGGCGTATTGCTCATGTGGTTCCATTGTTTAAAAAGGGTTCTAAGAGTAAACCTAGCAATTATAGGCCTGTCAGTTTGACGTCAATGGTGGGTAAATTAATGGTAAGTATTCTTAGAGATGGTATATATAATTATCTGGATAGACAGGGTCTGATTCAGAACAGTCAACATGGATTTGTGCGTGGAAGGTCATGTTTGACAAATCTTATTGAATTTTTTGAAGAGGTTACGAGGAAAGTTGATGAGGGTAAAGCAGTGGATGTTCTCTATAAGGACGTCAGTAAGGCGTCAGTAAGGTTCCGCATGGAAGGTTAGTTAGGAAGGTTCAATCGTTAGGTATTAATATTGAAGTATTAAAATGGATTCAACAGTGGCCGGTGACTAGTGGTGTGCCTCAGGGATCTGTACTGGGTCCAATGTTGTTTGGCCTATACATTAATAATTTGGATGATTGGGTGGTAAATCGGATAGGTAAGTATGCAGGTGATACTAAGGTAGGTGGCTTTGTGGATAATGAAGTAGGTTTTCAAAGCTTGCAGAGAGATTTAGGCCAGTTAGAAGAGTGGGCTGAATGATGGCAGATGGAGTTTAATGCTGATAAGTGTGAGGTACTACATTTTGGTAGGAATAATTCAAATAGGACATACAGGGTAAATGGTAGGGCATTGAGGAATGCAGTAGAACAGAGTGATCTAGGAATAATGGTGCATAGTTCCCTGAAGGTGGAATCTCATGTGGATAGGGTGGTGATGAAAGCTTTTGGTATGTTGGCCTTTATAAATCAAAGCATTGAGTATAGGAGTTGGGATATAATGTTAAAATTGTACAAGGCATTGTTGAGGCCAAATTTGGAGTATTGTGTACAGTTCCGAATTATAGGAAAGATGTCAACAAAATAGAGAGAGTACAGAGAAGATTTACTAGAATATTACCTGGGATTCAGCACCTAAGTTACAGGGAAAGATTGAACAAGTTAGGTCTTTATTCTTTGGAGTGTAGAAGGTTGAGGGGGAACTTGATAAAGGTATTCAAAGTTATGAGGGAGTTGATGTGGGTAGGCTTTTAATATTGAGAGTAGGGGAGGTTCAAACAAGAGGACATGAGTTGAGAGTTGGGGGGCAAAAGTTTAAGCGTAACACGAGGGTGAATTTCTTTACTGAGTGAGTGGTAACTGTGTGGAGTGAGCTTCCAGTAGAAGTGGTAGAGGCAGGTTTGATATTGTCATTTAAAGTAAAATTGGATAGGTATATGGACAGGAAAGGAATGGAGGGTTATGGGCTGAGCGTGGGTCAGTGGGACTAGGTGAGAGTAAGTGTTCGGCACGGACTAGAAGGGCCGAGATGGTCTGTTTCCGTGCTGTAATTGTTATATGGTTAAGATTTTCCTTTGAGAAAACCATGCTGACTATGGCCTATTTTATCATGTACTTCCAAGTACCCCAAAACCAAGTCCTTAACAACGCCAACATCTTCCAAACCACTGCGGTCAGGCTAACTGGTCTATAGTTTCCTTCCTTCTGCCTCTCTCCCTTCTTGAAGAGTGATGTGGCATTTGCAATTTTCCATTCTTGAAAGATCATTACTAAAGCCCCCACCATTCTTTAGCAGTCTCTTTCAGAACACTGGGGTGTATACCATCTAGTCCAGATGACTTACCTACCTTCAGACCTTTCAGCTTCCTAAGAACCTAGTAATGGCAACTTCACACACTTCTCCCCCCAACTCTCTTGAACTTCTGACATACTGCTTGTGTCTTCCACATTAAAGACTGTTGCAAAATACTTATTCAGTTCTTCTGCCTTTTCCTTGTCCCCAACTACTACCTCTTCAGCATCATTTTCCACTGGTCCAATATCCACTCTCACCTCTCTTTTACAAATTATATATCTGAAGACACTTTTGGTATCCTCTTTAATATATTTGGCTAGTTTACTTCCATATTCCATCTTTTCCTTCATGACATTTTTAATTGCCTTCTGTTGGTTTTAACAATCATATAACAATCACAGCACAGAAACAGGCCATCTCGGCCCTCCTAGTCCATGCCAAACTCTTAATCTCACCTAGTCCCACCTACCCACACTCAGCCCATAACCCTCCATTCCGTTCCTGTCCATATACCTATCCAATTTTACCTTAAATGACACAACTGAACTGGCCTCTACTACTTCTACAGGAAGCTCATTCCACACAGCTATCACTCTCTGAGTAAAGAAATACCCCCTCGTGTTTCCCTTAAACTTCTGCCCCCTAACTCTCAAATCATGTCCTCTCTTTTGAATCTCCCCTACTCTCAATGGAAACAGCCTATTCACGTCAACTCTATCTATCCCTCTCAAAATTTTAAACACCTCGATCAAATCCCCCCTCAACCTTCTACGCTCCAATGAATAGAGACCTAACTTGTTCAACCTTTCTCTGTAACTTAAGTGCTGAAACCCAGGTAACATCCTAGTAAATCGTCTCTGCACTCTCTCTAATTTATTGATATCTTCCCTATAATTCGGTGACCAGAACTGTACACAATATTCCAAATTTGGCCTTACCAATGCCTTGTACAATTTTAACATTGCATCCCAACTTCTGTACTCAATGCTTTGATTTATAAAGGCCAGCATTCCAAAAGCCTTCTTCACCACCCTATCTACATGAGACTCCACCTTCAGGGAACTATGCACTGTTATTCCTAGATCTCTCTGTTCCACTGCATTCCTCAATGCCCTACCATTTACCCTGTATGTTCTATTTGGATTATTCCTGCCAAAATATAGAACCTCACACTTCTCAGCATTAAACTCCATCTGCCAATGTTCAGCCCATTCTTCTAACCGGCATAAATCTCCCTGCAAGCTTTGAAAACCCACATTATCCACAACACCTCCTACCTTAGTATCATCAGCATACTTACTAATCCAATTTACCACCCCATCATCCAGATCATTTATGTATATTACAAACAACATTGGGCCCAAAACAGATCCCTGAGGCACCCCGCTAGTCACCGGCCTCCATCCCGATAAACAATTATCCACCACTACTCTCTGGCATCTCCCATCTAGCCACTGTTGAATCTATTTTATTACTCCAGCATTAATACCTAACGACTGAACCTTCTTAACTAACCTTCCATGTGGAACTTTGTCAAAGGCTTTGCTGAAGTCCATATAGACTACATCCACTGCCTTACCCTCGTCAACATTCCTCGTAACTTCTTCAAAAAATTCAATAAGGTTTGTCAAACATGACCTTCCATGCAAAAATCCATGCTGGCTACTCCTAATCAGATCCTGTCTATCCAGATAATTATTAATACTATCTCTAAGAATACTTTCCATTAATTTACCCACCACTGATGTCAAACTGACAGGTCTATAATTGCTAGGCTTACTTCTAGAACCCTTTTTAAACAATGGAACCACATGAGCAATATGCCAATCCTCCGGCACAATCCCCATTTCTAATGACATCTTAAAGATCTCCGTCAGAGCTCCTGCTATTTCTACACAAACTTCCCTCAAGGTCCTGGGGAATATCCTGTCAGGACCTGGAGATTTATCCACTTTTAAATTTCTTAAAAGCGCCAGTACTTCCACCTCTTTAATTGTCATAGGTTCCATAACTTCCTTACTTGTTTCCCACACCTTACACAATTCAATATCCTTCTCTTTAGTGAATATCAAAGAGAAGAAAGCTTTTTAAATAAAGCTTTCCAATCCTCTGACTTCCCACTAATTTTTGCTCTATTATATACCCTCCCTTTGGCTTTTATGTTAGCTTTGACTTCTCTTGTCAGCCACGGTTGCTTCATCCCACCTTTGGAATACTTCTTTCTCTTTGAGATGTGTATATCCGGTGCCTTCCGAATTGTTCCCAGAAATTCCAGACTTTGCTGCTCTGCCATCATCCTTGCCAGTGTTCTTTTCCAATCAATTTTGGCCAGTTCCCCTCTCAGAAGGGAGCATGGCCTGTATGGTGGGGTTCTTTGATGATGGAGCACTTTTGCTGCTTTCCTGCAATACCGCTCTGTGTAGATGTGCTCAGTGGTGGGGAGGGCATTACCCATGATGGACTGGGCCATATCCATTATCTTTTATAGGCTTTTTTGTACAAGGGATTTGGAGTTTCCATATCAGGCTATGATACAGCCCGTCAATGAGATCTCATCTGTAGGAGCTTGTCAAGGTTTTGGATGTCATGAGAAATCTTCGTGAACTTCTAAGGAAGTAGAGGTGCTACCATTCTTTTTTTGTAATGGCACTTGCATGCTAGACCCAGGACTGATCCCCTGAAATGATAACAATTTACCACGCCTTACAACAGCGCTGTGCAGAATACACTGAAATAGATGGGCTAAATCAGCAGAAGACCGTGAAGATACACTTCATGCACCACACACAAAATGCTGGAGGAACTCAGGAGGACAGGCAGCATCTAGGAAAAGAGTACAGTTGATGTTTCGGGCTGAAACCCTTTAGCAGGATGAGAGGAAAAAACACGATGTCGTATCACGAGGCTTTCTATTTCTTTCCAGTATGCTGACTCGTTCATATTTGAGATTCAGCCTGCAGTAGCCATGTATCTACCTCCTGTCTGCCTGTATTGTATTTTGTGATGCACGTCTATTATAGGCAATTTGTCACATGGGTTGGGGCATGGTGGAAGCAAATGAGTAGTTACGTATTCACACTTTGTCGCAGTTAGTTAGGTTAGTCTAGGTTAGAGAGGGAGTGAGCCACAGGGTGATATTTTTTGTTGACCGCTAATTGGAATGTTGATCTACAATCTTTGCTTAATTACACTAATTTAAATGCTAATTACTTTTATTTCACGACATCACTAAATTTTGTTTTTATCACTTTAAGATCGCTCGTCTTTGCTGGTTTTATAATAAAGGATCAAAAGTGCTTTTTTCAACGACCTGAAACTCATTTATATGGAAGCGTGTCATATAGTGTCAACCTCCACCCCCCCCCACCCCCATGCTCAGTCTCTCAGCGGTCTTGGTTTGCTTTCAAGTAACTTCTATACATCCTGCTGCAGTGGTGTCATCTGCATTCAGTAACTCCACTTCCAAAGAGCACAGCAGAAAGAAGACCGAAGATTCACTGCCTTCTACACGATGAAATTCAAAAGCTGCTCAATTTTAAATAGCTGTGACTGTGCCTTGTAACAATGACTTCTCAATTTCCTTTCTCTAGTGGAAACATTGAGATATCCCCGTACAATTCTTACTTACCTACTTACTTAGAGCCCGTTATGCCTGCTGGGGTTTAGGGCAGCAATCAAGGTGCTCCATCTCTGTCTGAATTTGGTCATCATGCTGTCACACACAGATGCACAAGATTTCTTCATTGCTGTTTCCGCAACAGTTTTGTTTGACCAATCAGGGTTGTTAGCCCTGAGCTGAACCCCTGAAACTGGAGGACCTTAGGATTCAGTGTGACTTTATTCATTACTGTACAGGTGTATAAAATCATGATGGGAATAGATAGAGTGAACACACCTGCTGTTTTTTTCCCCGGTGGTGGTGGGGGGGAGGGTAACTAAATACTAGCAAGCATAGGTTTAAGATAAGAAGTGGAAGGTTTTTAAAGAACTTGAGGGACCGCAGATATATGGAGAGAGCTGCCAGAGAAGATGGTTAAGGCAGGTCGAATGTTGGTTAATAAACTCTACTCGAGCTTCCAAGCAGGCACAGTATTGATTTTAAACGATGTTTTGATGACAAACCCGAGAAGAGTTTATTTATCATACACGCGGGGAAAGCGCTAGAACCTGTTTCACAATAGTGATTGTCTGTGGCGTTCGGTGATATCAGATCCTGTGCGGGTGGGTTTTCCACTTCCTTGACCTCAGAAGTTCAGGTCCAGTCGTATGAGAAACCATCACAAACTGGAGTCTTCCCTGGTTACAGTGGATAACCATGACGTTTTCTGTGATTTGTTATGCCCTTCACTTTCCACAAAGCATTGCAGATCTCATTGTAGGTCTCATCTGTCCATTTCTGTGGAGCTGATTTCGCATGTTGGGACAGGCATGTCCCTAGCTCACCAGGGTATAACGTCACCGGCTACCCCCACCTGGTTTAGCCTGCCCATTGAAGAGGTGTACCGGGCTGTGGTTGCTGTTGCATGCAGACAGCTACTTGGAGCCACAGGTGAGAGCTGAGTGTCTGGTGGAGACCAAAGCTGAGTGAGCTACCCCAGAATGGACATGACAAGCCCCTTCACAGGAGGTGCTACCCCTTCCAGTACACCCCATAACAACATTCAAAAGGCATTTGGATCAGTACATGGATAGGAAAGGTTTTAGGGATATGGGTAAATGAGACAAGCTTAGTGTGCACCATGGCTGGCATGGACCAGATGGGCTGAAGGGTCTGTTTATGTGTTATATTTCTCCATGACTCCATGTTTCAGTAGGTTCACCTCTCATTCTTCTAAAATCAAAGAATACAGATCCAAATTAAATGAAGAAGAAAATGGATAGCAGGGGAGGTTATTTGCAGAGAAAGAGAAACACAGCAGGATGTTTCACATAAAGCTCCTCAGTTGCACAGCAAGTTAAAAGGAAATGCAGAAAATGTACGATGTTAGGCCAGTTGCATTTTAAGCAGATCAATGGTACTGTTCAAATCACAGAATGTCATGAGATCCCATTAAGCTAATTTCACCAACAGTAATTTCTTCTTAAGGAAGCAATAGAAAGACTGCAGCCGATGTGGTGCATATAAATGATGCACTGGTTGAAACAGGTTCAATTTTAGGGAATTCTTCCTGCACAATTCTTCAGTTTGCTGCTGTTCCTCTCAGTGCCTTGTGGCACATCGGGCGCCAGCCTTGCTGATTCTTTAGCGTTTGTCTTTTTTTTCTAGCAGTTGCTAGCTCACTGCTCAACCCAGCGCGGATGAAAAGCGTGCAAGAAGCTGGCCGGATTTGAACCCGGGACCGCTCACCTTGAAGTCGAGTGCAGATGGGCAGCTGGATCTCAGTTTGCTTGAAGTCTAATTGGGTGGCACAGTAGCGTAGAAGTTAGTGTAATGCTTTAGAGTGCCAATGACCCGAGTTCAATTTTTGCTGCTGTCTGTAAGGAACTTGCACGATAGTTTTCTCCACATATGCTCCCACATTCCAAAGACGTACCATAAGATTATAACATATAAAAACAGAAATAGTCCATTTGGCCCATTGAATCTGCTCTGCCATTCCATCATAGCTGATTCATTATCTATCTCCACTGTATTTTCACGCTTTCTCCCTGTAACCTTTGTAACCTTTGACACCCTTACTAATTCAGAACCTACCAACCTCCACTTTAAATATACACAATGTCTCAGCCTCTACAGACATCTGTGGCAATGAATTCATGGGTTCACCACCATCTGGCCAAATAAATACCTCCTCATCTCTATTCTAAAGGGATAGAGTTAAGGTTAGGATTACTGTGTTGTGGGCATGCTTTGTTGGTGCTGAAAGACACTTGCAGACTGTCCCCAGCACATCTTCCGACTGTGTCGGTTGTTAATGTAAACAACGTATTTCACTGTAGGTTTTGATATTTTGGTGTACATGTGATACATAAAGCTAAACTTCAGTAATTGTTTTAATATTATTGCATATAAACAGATACAGTGAAAAGCTTCTGCTTGCATGCCTTCCAGACAGAGCACCCCTAACACTGATGTACTGCAATAAAGAAATAAAACAGAATTCAGAATCTGGTGCTAAAGTTCCAGGGGATGTACGGGCACAGATGGACAAATAAAGTGGAAAGGTTCACTGAGGTCTTAAGGATTGAAAGCTGGCCTGGACAACTACTGAGGCAGAGATCACATGATCTACGTGTTGGCACCAATCAAAATAAATTATAGTTAATATGAGCTCACTGACTACCATTGAATTTAACAGGTACAGTATTGTGCAAAAGCCTTAAGCACATATATATATATATATATATATATATATATATATACATAGAGTGCCTAAGACTTTTGCACAGTACTGTATTTGTCAATGGGGAGTGGAGAGTGAGTTTGTAAATATGGTGGGAGTAAAGGATTTTGGGAAAGGTGAGGGAGGGGCGTGGGACAGGTGGCAGAGAAGGAATGCCAGGGGTGGGGGAAATGTCACAGGTGCAGACACACCCAGCCTGAGACACCAGATAAGGTCATTTAATTCCAGACAATTGGTTTATTGATCAGTACAGAATGTCTCTCCAGTGCGTCCTGCTCCCTCCCCTCTCCCATCCCCTCTCCCCAACCATGATTCCCCTCTCCCTGTCCCCTTCCCACTCTCAGTCCACAATAGATACCAATATCAGAATCAGGTTTATCATCTCTCACATATGTCATAATATTTGTTATTTTTTGTGGCACCAGTACAGTGCAATACATAAAATTGCTACAATATTGTGCAAAAGTTTTAAGCACCCTAGCTGCACAGTATATATGTGCCTCAGACTTTGGCACAGTATTGTGTAAGCGTAGAAGTCACCTATTACCCTTCCACTTTAGTCTGCTTTTCATAATGATCATGACGACTACATCAAATCCACTGACCAAAGTACCAATGACTTTCTATACTTCAACGTTCCTCATGAATTGATAGAGGTGTTCAAGATGATAAGAGCCATAAATAGAGTAGACAGCCAGTGTCTTTTTCCCTGGGGTGGAAATGGCTAACACAAGAAGGCATCATTTTAAGTATAAGGGAGATGTCAGAGTTAGTTTTTCTCTTACACAGGGAGAGGTAGGTGCATAGAACACACTGCCACGGGAGGTGGTTGCATCAAATACATTCGGGACCTCAGGAGACTCTTTAATAGGCACGCAGATAAAAGAAAAATTGAGGGCGATGTTGAAGGGGAGAATTAGATTGATCTCAGAGTAGGTGAAAAGGTTGGCATAACACCATGGGCTGAAGACACTGTACTGTGCTATAATGTTTAATGTTCCATGTTCTATGACTTGTGCTCTGTGTTCTATGTTCCTTAGCATGGAACGTAGAACAATGAACTGTGCAGCACAGGAATAGGCCATTCGGCTCACAATGTTGCGCCAAACCTGTTAAAAAGCAAATCAACAACACCCAGACATTAATCCCTCCTATGTGCACCACGGCTATATCCGTCCATCTTCCTTTCATCCCTGTACCTATCCAAATATCTCTTAAAAGCCTCCTATGTATTTGCCTCTGCCACCATACCAGTGCATTCCAGGCATCCACAACTCTCTGAGTAAAAAAACTTACCCCTCACGTCCCCCTTGAACCCACCCCCCCCTCACCTTCAGTGCACGCCTTTTGGTATTAGACATTTCAACCCTGGGAAACAGATACTCTCTGTCCACTCCAACTATGCACCTCATAATCTTGTAAAACCCTATCAGATCTCCGTCAGCCTCCGCTGCTCCAGAGAAAACAAACCAAGTTTACCCAGCTTGTCATGATAGCACACGGCCTCTAAACCAGACAGCATCCTGGTAAACCTCCTCCGCATGCTCTTTGTTCTAATGAGAAGCAGAGTCTCTGGAGCAGAAGGTTCTGAGAATTGATAAGCTTCTGTGATACCCATTGACTTCATCTTCATCCGAAATGGTCAGCCTCTGGCTCTGAGACTACAATCCTTGACTTCAGACCCTCCCACTGAGAAAAAAGTAATCTTTCTATACCCAGCTTGAGAAGCCCTCCTACAATTTCATTTTCTTACTTGTTTCAGTTAGAGACGATTGGCCTGGTCTACTCAGTAAGGAGTAACTCAGACTGAGCTTGGTTAGTAGCTATTAGATCTGGTTTCTCTCCTTCTCACTGTAATGCATGACACCCACAATGAGTCCTTTAGCCCATTTCCTAAAATCACTTCCTGCAAAATGCAATCAAACAATTCCTTCATCTTTCATATATTTTGGAGTCTCAATCTTATATGTATCTAATGATCTACCCTGTGTCACTATTTGGTTCAGAACATTCTGGAGATCCCCCACCCTCTGAGAGAAGACATTTCTGCACACTACAGTTTTAAGTGACTGGCCATTTATCAGTTAACTATCTCCTATTGTTCGAGACTCTGCCGTGAGTGAAAACATCTACCTTGTCAAGGTCACCTCTCATTCCACAAAATGCCAAGGAGCATGTTTTACACTGTAAAACATGCCAAATTACTGTTGTGACTGGTTACTCCCAGAGATGTTGGCTGATAGTGCTGATTATAGTTGACTGTTGCCAATGTTCACAGCCCTGTAGCAGCACAGAAGAACTGTCCAAACATGCTTCTCAATATCTCCACTTTGTACATCTCTGGAGCTTTGAGTGTTTTTGTACCTTCAAATAGGAGGATTAAACCACACAGGAAATTTGCATCCAGAAAATCTATGGTATCTTTGTCATATCATGTAACCCTCAGCAGTTGGACACTAAGACGGAACATAGAACACAGAACAGTACAGCACAGTATAGGCCTTTCAGCCCGCAATGTTGTGCTGATCTTCTAACCTACCCTATGTTCAAAGTTCAAAGTAAATTTATTAACCAAGTACAACCCTGAGAGTAATTTTCTTGCAGGCATTCACAGTAAATAACAAGAAACACAATGGAACACCACAGCCAACAAGCTGGACAATAACCAATCTGCAAAAGACAACAAACTGAGCAAATACAAGAAAGTAATAATAGATAGATAAATAATCAATAAGTATCAAGAACGTAAGATGAGAGTCCTTGAAGGCTAGCCATAGGTTATGTTCAATTCAGCACTGGGTGAGTGAAGTTGACCCCTCTGGTTCAAGAGCCTGATAATTGAGGGGTAATAACTGTTCCTGAACTTGGTGGTGTGTGTCCTGAGGCTCCTGTACCTCCTTCTTGATAGTAGCAGTGAGAAGAGAGCATGGCCTGGGTGGTGGGGATCTCTGATGTTGGATGCTGCTTGCCCTCTGTGTAGATGTGCTCAGTGGTGGGTAGGGCTTCAGCCATGAACAATCTAATACTTCCTTTGTACATCGCTCATAACCCACCGTTTTCTTTCATCCATGTGCCTATCAAAGATAATAGACAAAATTTTGATCAAACAGAGGCAGAGATTTACTCTTTGTACATCAGTCCATTTTCACCACATGCAGGAATGGATATACTGTCCTACAGGCCAGTTCCTAAAGATTTAAAGTATAAAGATTAGCTCTATTTGTCAAATGCACACCAAAATATGAAAACGTACAGTAAAATGCATGATTTGCCTCAATGACCAACCCAATCCGATGATGTGCTGGGGACAGCCCGCAAGTGTCCAGCGCCAAAATAATATGTCCGCTACTTCCTTTCCTTAAACCATATGTCTTTTTTGGAATGTGAGAGGACACTGGGGCACCTAGAGGAAACCCACATGGTCATGGGAAGAATAATTACTCCTCACAGACAGCAGGAGTTAAATCCTGATCTTCTAATCACTGACATTGTAAAGCATCGTGATAACTGCTGTGCCACTGTGCCACCCTGGCCAGGCTGTTTATCAGTAATGCCGGGAAGCCTTTCATTCCACCCAACATCAGTATGACAAAGGAACTGTTCATTGACTTTGGGAGGAGGAAATCAGAGGTCCATGAGCCAGTCCTCATCAGGGGATCAGAGGAGAGAGGGGTCAGCAACTTCTTGCATACTTCTGGTGTTATTATTTCAAAGCACCTGTCCTGGATCCAGCACATAATAGCCATTACAAGAAAAGCACAGCAGTTCCTCTACTTTCTTAGAAGTTTGTAACGATTCAGCTTGACATCTAAAACTTGGGCAGATTTCTACCAATGTGCAGAGAAGGGTATATTGACTGGTTGCATCGTGGCCTAGTATGGAAATAGCAATGCCCTTGAATAGCAAAGGCCTACAAAAGATAATGGATACAGCCCAGTCCATCACAGCTAAAGCCCTCCCCACCATTGAGCACAGCTACAGAGCGTTTTCATAGGAAAGCAGCGTCTATCATCAGAGAAACCCACCATCCAGACCATGCTCTCTTCTCACTACTGCCAACAGTAAGAAGCTACTGGAGTCTCAGGACCCACAGTAGCATGTTCAGGAAAAGTTCCTACCTCTTAAACATCAGGCTCTTGAAACAGAAGGGATAACTTCACTCACCTCAAAAATAACTGCTCCCATAACCTAGGGACCCACTTTCAAAGACTGTGCATCTCATGTTCTCGATATTCATTGCTTATTTATCTATCTATCTATTTATTATTTTTCTGTTTTGCATTTGCACATTTTGTTATTTTTTTCTACGTTGGTTGTTTATCCATTTTGTTGTGTGCAGTCTTTCAATAATTTGTTTATTTCTTTGTACTTATTGCAAATGCCTGAGGAAAATTAATCTCAGGGTTGTATATGGTGACATACGAGTCTGAGGGTCTGAATAACTTTCTCTTCCTTTATTTGAAAACCCTCTATGTATCCTACAGATCACACTGAGCTTCCAATGGCCTCAAGGCTCTCTGAACCATTGGCCAACGTTGGATCTTTGAAGGTTCTATCCAATTAGTTTCGTTCCTGCTGTGCCTTTGCAGTGCTTCCCCAAATTGTTATTCTTCAGGAATATCTCTCTGATTTCTTTCCTTCAGCTACTGATTCCCCTGTCCTTTTTGGCCATGCATTCATACCAAAACAAAGACCACATGAAAAGAACAGTCCTTCATCTCTCCTTACTCCCTGGCTGATTATCCAATTTACAATCATTTGTTCTCCAGACAGGTCAAGGTTACATGGCGTGACTGGGTGCCTGTTCATCAGTCGAGGCACTGAATACCAGAATTTGGAAATCTTGTTGCAAATGTTGGGCCGTTACGTTGAACTGTAGGGATGTTTTGGTATGCTGGCCTTTATAAATCAGAGCATTGAGTATAGGACTTGGGATGTAATGTTAAAATTGTACAAGGCATTGGTGAGACTAAATTTGGAGTAGTGTGTACAGTTCTGGTCATCAAATTATAGGAAAGATGTCAACAAAATGGAGAGAGTACAGAGGAGATTAACTAGAATGTTACCTGGGTTTCAGCACCTAAGTTACAGAGAAAGTTTGAACAAGTTAGGTCTTTATTCTTTGGAGCGTAGAAGGTTGAGGGGGGACTTGATAGAGGTATTTAAAATTATGAGGGGGATAGATAGAGTTGACGTGGATAGACTTTTTCCATTGAGAGCAGGGGAGATTCAAACAAGATGACATGAGTTGAGAGTTAAGGGGCAAAAGTTTAGGGGTAACATGAGGGGGAACTTCTTTACTCAGAGAGTGGTAGCTGTGTGGAACGAGCTTCTGATATAAATGGTAGAGGCAGGTTTGATTTTGTCATTTAAAAAAATTTGGATAGGTATATGGACAGGAAAGGAATGGAGGGCTATGAGCTGAGTGCGGGTAGGTGGGACTAGGTGAGAGTAAGCATTCAGCACGGACTAGAAGGGCCGAGATGGCCTGTTTCCGTGCTGTAATTGTTATATGGTTATGTTGCAATCGTTGGGTTGTTATGCTGCAATAGCTGGGACATTGTGGTGCAAATGTTAGGACTTCATATTGTGATTCTAGGGATGTCAAGTTGCAACTATTGGGATGTCATGTTTCAGCAGTTGCTGAAACTACTCTTTGAGTGGTCTGTACTTGCTGGAGTTTAGAAGAACCTGAGGGGATTTCATTGAAATGTATTGAAATTTGAAAGCCCTAGATAGAGTGGATGTGGAGAAGATGTTTCCAATTGGACCAGAGTGCGCACAGCCTCAGAAAAGAAGGATGTCCCTTTAGAACAGAGTTGAGAAGGAATTTGTTTAGCCAAAGGTTGAATCTGTGGAAGTCATTGCCACAGCTGACTGTGGAGGCCAAATCATTGGGTATATTAAAAGCAGAGTTTGATAGGTTCTTGATAGGGCATCAAATGATATTGGGAGAAGGCAAGAGAATGGGGTTGACAGGGATAATAAATCAGCCATGATGGAATGGAGCAGACTTGATGGGCTAAATGGCCTAATTCTGCTCCAATGTCTTATGGTTTGTATTGGTCACCCAACTATAAGAAAGATGTCATCAAGTTGGAGAAGATGCAGAAAAGACTTACAGGCATGGTACTAGGACTGGAGAGCTTGAGATTTCAAGAAACACTGGATTGGCTAGGACTTTTTTTTCCTGAAGCCTATGGGTTGAGGTGAGATCTTATAGGGCAGGGGGTTCCCAAGCTAATGGTATTCATCTATAGCATTAAAAAAGGTTGGGAACCCCTGTTAGAGGTTTATAAAATAATAAGGTAGATGGATGGTCTTTTTCCCAGCGTTTTACAGATCTCTTGTACTTAATAAAGTGGCCAATAAATGTATGCTCGTAATCTTCTGCTGCTGTAACCCATCCACTTCAAGGTTTGATGTGTTGTGCATTCAGAGATGTTATTCTGCACACCACTGTTGTAACGCGTGGTTATTTGAATTACTGTCACTTTCTTGTCAGCGTGAAGCAGTCTGGCCATTCTCCCTTGACCTATCTCATTAACAACGCATTTTCTTTCACACTAATTTTTTTCTTTTGTTTTTCACACCGTTCTCTGTAAACTCTAGAGACTGTTATACATGAAAATCCTAGGAGATCAGCAGTTTCTGAGATAATCAAACCTCCCCATCAGGCACCAGCAATCATTCCACGGTCAAAGTCACTTGATTTATATTTCTTCCCCATTCTGATGTTTGGTCTGAACAACAACTGAACCTCTTGACCATACCTTTATGCTTTATGCATTGAGTTGCAGGCTCATGATTGGCTGATTAGATATTTGCATTAACAAACAGGTGTGCAGGCGTATCAAGTGGCCGCTGAGTGTATATTTAAAGTGAGAAGAGGACTTTAAGGTAAATATTTTACACAGAGGATGGTGGTTCACATAATGAACTGCCAGAGGAAGTGATCAAAGTGGGTGAAATTACAATGCTTAAAATACTTTTAGACAGGTGCACAGATAAAGGTTAAAGGTTAGGTTTATTTGTCACATGTACATTGAAACTTTGAAACATTCAGTGAGATGTGTTGTTTGCATCAAATCAAAGCTGTGAGGATTGTGCTGGGGGCGGTCTGTAAATGGCGCCACAGTTATGACACCAATATAGCACCCTCACATCTTACTAACCCTGACTGCATGCCGTGTCTGTGAAATCACCTGTCTGGTGGAGGGTGGGGGCCAAAGGTGGCCTGTCCTGGGTTAGAGGACAGAATATGTGCGTGCTGGTATGGAGGAATGGGACTAGTTTTCCTTTCGGTGTTTTGTTGCTTGTTGTGTTCTGTTTTGTCAACTTCTTTGTTTTTCCGCCGAGCATGGTGGGTATGCTACGTTGGTGCCGGACTCGCGGCCTGCCTCCAGCACATCCTTGGAGAGTGTTGGTTGTTAACGCGAACAGTGGACTTCACTGTGTGTTTCGATGCACATCTGATAAATAAATGAATCTGTGTCTGATGTTATTCCAGCCTGGATTTAATGTTGTTTCACTACAGTGCAGTTTGAAAACAATTACTGCCAAAGTATAAGCATCAGAAATAATCTGGAAAGAACATGTCAGAGTCAACAACTTTTAATTCTTTAAAGAAACAATGGAGATATGAGAAGGTTTAATGTCTATGGGTAATCAAAGTGGAAGTCATGGTACAGGACAGAGTGATCCACTTTATTAGATACATCTGTACACTTGCCCGTTAATGAAAATATCTAATCAGTCAATCACGTGGCAGCAACTCAATGCATAAAAGCATGCAGACATGATCCAGAGATTCAGTTGTTGTTTGGGCCAAACATCAGGATGGAGAAGAAATGTGATCTTAGTGACTTTGATCATGGAATGATTGTTGGTGCCAGATGGGGTGATTTGAGTATCTCAGAAACTGCTGATCTCTTGGGGTTTTTACTTACAATAGTCTCAAGATTGTAGAGAAAATAGTTTAAAAAAGACAAGAAAACTCAGTCAGAGGTGTTTCTGTGGACGAAAATGTCTTATTAATGAAAAAGGTTAGAGAAGAATGGCCAAACTGGAAGGCAACAGTAACACAAATAACCCCAGGTTACCACAGTGGTATGCAGCAGAGCATCTCTGAATGCACAGCATGCTGAGCCTTGAGCAGCAGCAGAAGATCACAAACATACACTCAGTGGCCACTTTATTAGGTACAGGGGGTATGAGTCTATAAATGAAAGAAAATAACTTCAATAAGTCTGAATTGGAATCACTTTCTGTGAATGTCTGTAGCATTTATAACTTGATAGATGAGTTGCTGACACAAATAGAAAATGAATGATTTTGATTTAAAAGCTTTTACAGGATTGTGGTTGCTGCATGACCTGGACTGGAACCTCGAGGTCACTTGATGTTCTAAACCAGGGGTCGGCAACATTTACCACTGAAAGAGCCAATATGGACCCATTTCCCACAGAAAAGAAAACACTGGGAGCCACAAAACCCGTTTGACATTTAAAATGAAATAACACTGCATACAACGGGTTTTTTTGCCTTTATGCTATGTATAAACAAACTATAATGTGTTGCATTTATGAAATTGATGAACTCCTGCAGAGAAAACGAAATTACATTTCTGCATGCAACAAAAACATTTTGAACTCCGAAAAAAAGACGTTGGGTTGAAGGTTACTCCACAGTTAGCCTACCTTGGATCGAAGAATTAAAAGAAAGCGCGCACTGGCGGGTGTCAGGCATTGGCAGTGGTGATGTATATTAATAGCGATAAAAAACACGTTGTAGCGGTGTGCTACACGCAGCGCTAAAATAAAGACACTGCAGTCAAAGGTAACTTTATTCGAACTAAACAGCCTTGCTTTAAAGCCTCCCTCAACCCGTCCCCGTGGGCGCGGATGCTCCAAAAGACACGTACTCACAAACCCCCGTAGGCTATCTCCCTTAGCCGGAACGGTGGCTAATTGTGAGCCGGTTCGGATGTGCCAGGAAATGGGGTCTCCACAAAGTTTTTAGATTGTACAAGATCACCATAATCTTCAAATTTCGAATTACATTTCAAAAGCTAACAAACCACGGGGAGCCGCATCACAGAGATGAAAGAGCCGCATGTGGCTCCGGAGCCGCAGGTTGCCGACCTCTGTTCTAAACGAACAAGCAAAAATCAAAAAGATCCAGGGAAGGGAAATCAAGAGAAGGGAGGTTTTGCCATTCAAAACATCTGTACCTTTGAGTTCCACTGTGAATGCCTGCAAGCAAATTAATCTTCAGGTGGTATACAGTGACATACATACTTAGATAAT
The DNA here is from genome assembly GCF_030144855.1 of Hypanus sabinus. NCBI lineage: Eukaryota > Metazoa > Chordata > Chondrichthyes > Myliobatiformes > Dasyatidae > Hypanus > Hypanus sabinus. The sequence continues at coordinate 170,024,905 of NC_082712.1, read as the reverse complement.
AAATTTACTTTGAATTTTGATTTTTGAGGACTTCTCAATGTGGATTTAATAGAAAACTAATAAGGAGGAATCATTTTATCATTCCTACAAACCCAACAAGGGTACATTGAGCAGAGTCAGAAGTGAGTAAAACAGGCAGTTAATTCTACATCTCTCATTCCACACCTGCCAATAAATTACTTCAAATTTAAATAAGCTGCTGCGAAAAGCAATTTGTAAGCCTTTCTCCCACAGCTAACATTATTCATGTTCATTCCCATGGAGTGGAAGGGAAGGGAATGGAAGAAACTAAAAGAAATAGAACAAACAGCTTATTAATGGTCCAGTGGCATTCTGGTTATGTTGCTCGATAGGCAATCAGGAGAGCTAGAGTCTCAAAATGGGAGTCTTAAATTCAGTAAATTAAGTAAATCAGGAATTAAAAGTTAGTGTCAATAATTGTAATTGTTAATTTATCGGATATCATCATAAAAGTTGTGGAACCAAGTGTGCATTCTGGCAGGAAAATAGAACAAGTATGTTGTTTAAACTATGAAAGACTGGTAAAGGATGTCAGACTGGGAGCTGTGTTGATACATGAGGTACATAATTAAATTATAGAGTCATTGTGTTATATAGCAAGACAGGCCCTTCAACCCATCTGGCCAAAGCTGTCCAAGTTTCTCAACTAAGCTAGTCTGAATAGCTGGGGATTTGCCAATGCCCCTCTAAATCAGGGGTTCCCTACCTTTTTAATGCCATGGATCCCTGCCATGGACCCCAGCTTGGGAACCCCTACCTTTCCTATCCATTTGCCTGTTCAAGCACCTTTTTATTGTTAAGTAAGTAGACACAGAAGGCAATTGGGAAGGCAAATGATAACGCAGAGAGATGCGACTAAGTGACTCTCGGTTAGGTTTTCGGTTAGGCTTCGTTTGGAGTTCTGGCGCAGGTTTGATTTCCTTGCTTGAAAAAAAAATCTACTGGCTATAGAGCAATTTCCTCTAAAAGGACCACAACCTTGTCGTGGATTGGAGGCTTGCGTGCCTCAATAACCCAGAGAGCTGTGCTGGCTGGAGTCAAGGCTCTTGGTAGGGTCACCCATGCCAAGCAGGTCAAAGGGTAGAGGCCAGACTAAGAGTGGCTGGTCCTCTAGGTTCACGGGTTCAGCTCAGGGCTAACAACCCTAACTGGTCAAAAAAACTGTTATGGAAACAGCAATGGAGAAGCCTTTTACATCTAAGTGCAGCCAAGGACAGACAGAGATGGAGGACCTTCACTGCCACCCTAAACGCCAGCTGTCTGTGGCAGGCGGGAAGAAACTGTTCCTAAAATGTTGAATTTCTGCCTTCAATCTCTTGTACCTCTTCCCTGGTGGTAGCAAGGTGAAGAAGACATGTCGATGCTGAGGGTCCTTAATGATAGACCATAAGATCATAATACATGAGAGCAGAATTAGCCCATTCAGCCCATTGAGTCTCCATCACGCCATCATGGCTGATTTATTCTCCTTCTCAACACCATTCTCCTGCTTTCTCTCCATATCCTTTGATGCCTAGATTAATCAAAAACCAATCAACCTCTGCCTTAATTATACCCAATGACCTGGCCTGCACAGCTGTCTATAACAATGAATTCCACTGGTTCACTATCCGCTATCCTCTGGCTAAAGAAATTTTCCTCATCTATATTCTAAATGGACTTCCTTCATTTCTGAATCTTTGCCCACTGGTCTGAGATTCCCCCACTATAGGAAACATCCTCTCCACATCCAATCTAACTAGGTCAGCAACCTTTAGCACTGAAAGAGCCACTTGGACCCATTTCCCACAGAAAAGAAAACACTGGGAGCCGCAAAACCCGTTTGACATTTAAAATGAAATAACACTTCATACAACGTTTTTTTTGCCTTTATGCTATGTATAAACGAACTATAATGTGTTGCATTTATGAAATTGATGAACTCCTGCAGAGAAAACGAAATTACATTTCTGCATGCAACAAAAACATTTTGAACTCCGAAAAAAAGACGTTGGGTTGAAGGTTACTTTTAAGTAAAATACTCAATGTCTATTTGAGTTCTTCTTGTATTTATGAAAAACGCTGAACTTAAATTTTCCGCCAGCAGCAAACCAAAAATAACGTCAGCCAGCTGTCAACCTGAAAAATAAAAGGACTATTTCACTGAACAATGAAAAAATATGAATATTCCTAAAATAATAGGCAATTAAAGTATGTATCATACTTGGTTAATGGGATTTCTGCTCCTGGACCTCAGCGCACAGCATCTGCACATCAGGGCTGTATGACGTCGCCTTCATCTTTACACAGGATCGCAAGCTGTCATCTGTGAGGCGTGCACGATGTTTGTTTTTAATAAAGTTCATGTTGGAGAACACCTGCTCACATACATATGTGGATCCAAAGATGGACAGGACTCCAAGCGCATACTTTTTAATGTTTACATAAATGTCGGGGATAGCATTCCATGTTTCGAACACAAGTTTGTCCGGTTTAGGGAGGTTTTCAATACCACTCCATTTGTGATTCTGAGCAAGAACGGCCTTCTGACGGGCAACATCTTCAAGGTCTGCTGTCAAGCGTCTAAACTTGGACACCCATATGTCTTTGTTGGCTATTTCGGCCAGTTCCATCTCAAGATCAGGTTTACTCACACCTGCCAATGCAGTCGTATTCAGTAGAGATGAATCGATGCTTGGGGGAGTGACCGGGAAGGATAATGTGTTTTTTTCCTCTCTGAACTCACAGAAGCGTTTCCCAAACGATGTTTGCATTGCGATGATTGCAGAATGTAAATACTCCGAACTTATCATGTCGTGACCTTGTTTGAACTCTCTCAAATTGGGGAAGTGAGACAAAGTGCCTTTCTGTCAATCTCCGGCAAGCACTGTCAACTTGCGCTCGAATGCCAAAACTCCTCCAACATGTGTAGGGCTGTACGTCCTTTCCCCTGAAGAGCTGTGTTCAGCGTGTTCAGGTGCGCTGTCATGTCTACCATGAAGTGTAGCTTTTCCAGCCCTTTGCTGCCCAGGAAAGTTTTCACTTCTTCCAGACACGCGACAAAGCGTTTCAGCACCTCCCCTCTGGACAGCCACTGGACTTTGTCGTGCAGCAGGAGATCAGAATATGCGCTTTCCAGCTCGTCCAGTAACAAACGGAATTGACGGTGATTTAAACTTTTTGCCATTATTTTATTGACAATCTGAATGACAACATCCATTACTTCTGTGCATTCCGGAGGAAATGTTCGAGCGCACAGTGCTTCTTGGTGCAAGATGCAGTAAAAAATCAGGAGCTTTCTGTCCAGCGACTTCTGCAGTAAAGCCACAATTCCCTTGTGCGTTCCCGTCATATTCGGTGCCCCATCAGTAGCTGCTGACACCAGGTGGGTAGGCTTTATTCCTTTGGCTCTTAAACAATTCAAGACAGCCTCACAGATGTCCTTCCCCCTGTGTTTGGTCTTTTAGAGGTATCAACTCAATCAGTTCTTCCTGTGGCCCGGCAGAGTTTACAACCGGCAGAACAACGCTATTTGTTCAATATCACCTTTGTCTTTAGACTCGTCACAGGCAATCGAGTAGGCCACAGCTGAATTGATGTCTTTAATTTGCTGTCTTGTGATGTCTTCTGCCATTTTTATGGTTCTGTCTTTGACAGTCTTTGCAGAGAGGGGCATATCCCTGATTTTCTGCACAATTTCACTCGTTTTTAAAGTCCGTGAATAGATGTTCTGAAATCTTAATGAAAGATTCTTTTACATATTCGCCATCTGTAAACTGCTTCCCGTGCCTGACTATTTCCTGAGCGGCAATATAACTAGCGTATGTCGTTGTTTTTCCGGACTTCATCCATTGCTTGAAATGATTTTTGCTCAGATCAACCTTCCGCATCAGTTCCGAAACGGCTTTTTTTCTCTCATCTCCATCCGGATATTTTTTAGCAAAGGCTGCGTGTTTATTCTAGAAATGCTTTGCAACATTTGACTTTTTGTTGTTTGCTAGTTTCTCATTGCATATTAAGCATACCGGTAAACCAGTCTCGTCAACAGTGAAAGCAAATGAATCTGTCCACGTATCATTAAACGTTCACTTTTCTTTTATTTTAGAATTCTCCATAGTTGGCCTACCTTGGATCGAAAAATTAAAGAAATCACGCACTGACGGGTGTCAGGTATTGGCAGTGGTGACGTATATTAATAGCGATAAAAACACGTTGTAGCGGTGTGCTCACGCAGTCAGTAAACTGCAGTCAAATAACTTTATTCGAACTAAACAGCCTTGCTTTTAAGCCTCCCTCAACCTGGCCCCCATGGGCGCGGATGCTGCAAAAGACCAATTATTTCCCAAAGCAACAGGGAGCCGCAGCACAGAGGTAAAAGAGCCGCATGTGGCTCCGGAGCCGCGGGTTGCCGACCCCCGAACTAGGCCTTTCAATATTCAATAGATTTCAATTAGATCCCTCCTCATTCTAATCTCAAGCAAGCACAGGCCCAGAGCCATCAAACACTCCTCATATGCTAATCCTTTCATTCCTGGAATAATTCTCAGGAGCTTGATCAGGACCATCTCCAATGCTAGCATATCTTTACTTAGATAAGAAGCCCAAAATTGCTCATTATGCTCAAAGTGTGATCTGACCAATACCTTACAAAGTCTCAGTATTACATCCTTGCTGTTGTATTCTAGACCTCTCGAAATGAATGCTAACATTGCATTTGCCTTCTTTATCACCAACCCAACCTACAAATTAACCTTCAGAAAATCCAGCATGAGGACTCCCAAGTCCCTCTGAACCTCAGATTTTTGAATTTTCTCTCCATTTAAAAAGTAGCCCATGCCTTTATTCCTTGTGCCAAAGTGCATGACCATGCACATCCCTACACTATATTCCATCTGCCACTTCTTTACTCACTCACCCAATCTGTCTAAGTCCTTCTGCAGACACCCTGCTTCTTCAACACAATCTGTCCCTCCACCTATCTTGATATTTTCCTCAAACTTGGCTACAAAGCCATCAATTCCTACATTGAAATCATTGACATACAATATGAACAGAAGTGGTCACAACACCGACCCTTGCAGCACTCGTCACCAACAGACAACCAGAAAAGGTCAGGTATATTCCCATTCTTTGCCTCCTGCCAGTCAGCCAATCTTTATCCACGCTTGTATTTTTCTTGTAATACCATGAGCTCTTATGCTGTTAAGCAGCCTTATGTGTGACAACTTGTCAAAGGCCTTCTGAAAATCCAAATAAACAACATCCACTGACTCTTCTTCAAAGAATTCCAACTGATTTGTCAGGCAAGATTTCCCCTTTTGAAAACCGTGCTGACTTTGGGCTATTTTATCAGGTGCGTTCAAGTACCCGAAAACCTCATCCTTAGCAATAGACTCGCACATTTCTGGCATACTGCTATTGTCTTCTACGGTGAAGATTGATGAAAAATATTGACTGTCAGCCATTTCTTTGTCCCCCATTACTACCTCTCCACTGCCATTTTCCAACAGTCCGATATCCACTCTTATCTCTCTTTTACTCTTTATATATGCAATGTAAATTACTATGATTGCAGATTGCATATTTTGACGAAGACCTAACATAAAGATTTTTACTCCTTGTGTACGTGAAGGATGTAAGAAATAAAGTCAATGAAGTCAATTCTGGAAAAAACTTTTTGTATCCTCTTTTATGTTATTGTCTAGCTTACCTTCATATTTCAACTTTTCTCTCTTTATGGCTTTTAGTTGGCTTCTTTTGTTTTTTAAAAGCTTCTTAGTCCTCCACCTTCCCACAAATTTTTGCTAAATTTTATGCGCTCTCCTTTTCTTTTATACAGTCTTTGACTTCCCTTGCCAGCTACAGTTGCCTCATCATCCCTTCAGAATACTTCATCTTTGTTAAGTATTATATCTTTCTTGTGCCTTCCAATTTTCCCCCAGAAACACCTGTCACTGGAGTTCTCCTGTCATCCCTTCTAGTCTCCCCTTCCAATCAACATTAGCCAGCTCCTCTCTCATGCCTCTGTAGTTCCTTTACTCTACTATAATACTGATACATATGAGTTTAGCTTCTCCTTTTCAGACTGCAGGGTGAATTCTATTATATTGTGATCACTGTTTCCTCAGGATTCCTTTATCTTAAGCTTCCTAATCAAATCTGGGTCATTGCATAACACCCAGTCATTGCCTGGGTGGACTCAACCACAAGCTGCTCTAAAAAGCCAACTGATCGGCATTCTGAAAGTTCCCGCTCTTAGAATCCAGCACCAGCCTGATCTTCCAAATCTACCTGCATATTGAAATCCCCCATAAATATCACTACACAGCATTTTTTACATGAAATTTCTATCTCCTGTCGCAATTTGTAGCGCACGTCCTGGTCATTGTTCGAAGGCCCATATATAATTCCCATCAGAGTCTTCTTACCCCTTGCAGTTTCTTAATTCTCCCCACAGGAATTCTATATCTTCCAATCCTATGTCACCTTTTTCCAAGGATTTGATTTCATTTTTACCATCAGAGCCACCCCAATCCCTCTGTCCACCTGCCTGTTCTTTCAATACAATGTGTATTTTTTGAAGCTAAGCTCTCAACTATGATCTTCTTTCAGCCACTACTCAGAGTGCCCACAACATCATACCTGCCAATCTCTAACTATGCCACAAGATCATCTGCTTTATTCTATATACCACTTGCATTCAAATAAAACACCTTCAGTCCTGTACACATCATCCTTTTTGATTTTGTCACCCTACTGTACTTTAATCATCCAACTGACTGCAATTTTGCCCTACCATCTGTCTGTCCTTCCCACAATCTCACCGCACATTGCATCAACTGCACCATCCTCAGCCCTATCACTCCAATTCCCATCTCCCCAGCAAAGTTAGTTTAAAGCCTCCCCAACAGCTCCAGTAAGCCTCTCCACAAGGATATTGGTCCCCCTTGGGTTCAGGTGTAACCCCTCCTTTTTGTACAGGTCATACCTTCCCCAGAGAAGATCCCAATGATTCAGGTATGTGAAACCCTACCCCTGCACCAGTTCCTCAGCCATGCATTCCCCTGCCAAATCATCCTATTCTTACCCTCTCTGGCACATGGCACAGCAGCAATCCAGAATTGACTACTCTAAGAGGTCTCATTTTTCAGCTTTCTACTTAACTCCCTTTTCCTACCTATGTCGTAGGTACCAATAGGCACCGCGACTTCTGGGGAGCCTAACACAATTACTGCACCAGCAATCCAGAATCTGTTCCACTGCTGTCTGTAAGGAGGTTTCACGCTCTCCCTGTGACTGCGTGGGTTTCCTCCGTTTGTTCCGGTTTCTCCCACATTCCAAAGATGGATGAGTTAATTGGACGCATGGGTGTATTTGGATGATGCGGGTTCACTGGGCCAGAAGAGCCTGTTTCTGTGCTGTATCTCTAAATAAAATGTGAAAATAATGGCAAGGGGAAAGAGAATCAGAGTGGTGTCGATTGAATATGATTGTGCCAAAGAACTCACAGAATGGTGACGAGTGAAATGGTCTTTTGTGTTGCAGTTACCTCACAACCCGACCTGGAGAAAGCTGTTCTCAATCCCAACAGATGGCCTAAGAAGAAGTTCAAAACTTTCCCTTATTAAGTGCTCCTTAATGATCATGAAATAAAATGTGGAAATGCAGTTATCAGAGTTAACAGAGAGAGTATCTGAACGAGCATTTGAAGTCAATAATCTTCCATCAGACACAACGATTTTCCAGGTTTTAAAAATAGGAACAGCCTTGTGAAGAGCTTAATAATAATTGCAAAAACACTATAGGAAGGTTCATTTTTCCTAACAAATAAAAACTATTCTTCCAGTCCAAACTCAGAGCCTGAACATGGTTCCTGCAAATTGTTTAATAAAGTAATTCAAAGGCTTAAAGCATTTGCAAATTTTGTAATTTGAGACTGAGTGCATGACAGATTAACTGCTTCCTACACACCTGTGATAAAGCTGTAGCATTTAATTCCAGCCGTCTCCGGATCGAACTAAGACCATTCACTGCATCAAGTCAGGTACCAGAAATGTGAGTTTAAGCTCTAATGGATTTGGCAGGGTAATAATGAAAAACTCACTGTAGAAGAGATCATCATATGCCGTTCAAGTGAAAGTCCCCCGCAAGTCCGAATAGGCCTCTGAGGTTCACTGAATATAAATGGCATTCAAGTAAATTGTCTCCTGAATCCAGAGTGCTGCACAGAAGATGACCACTTTGAAGAAAAGTACTGGAGAAACAAAGGGAGTTCCTGCCAATTATTTCAAAGTGTAACGTTTAGACATGGCAAATCCCCGGCAGACAGCAAAATGGCTATTGAAGGAGGGCTTGGATGTTAACTGTGGATGGTGCAATTTATCCAGCAACCTGATTCCAAAGGAACTTAAAGCAGGTCGTGAGATTATTTCAGAGGTCTAGAAAGAACATGCATTTCTACTACACATCTCTCCGAGGTTTACTGTCAGTGAAGAGACTTTTCACAGAGAAACAAAAGAGCACAAATGCTGAAATGTGGAGCCTTTCTTTCCTTCTTAACTGTATAATTTATGTATAACTTGCATTCAGTGGACACTTTATTGATTACTCCTGAACCTAATACTGTGTGTAGTTTCTGGTCTTCTGCTGCTGTAGCCCATCCACTGCAAGGTTCAACATGTGCATTCAGAGATGCTCTTCTGCACACCTCTGTTGTAACAAGTGGTTATTTGAGTTACCCGCACCTTCTTGTCAGCTTGAACCAGTCTATCCATTTTCCTCGGAACTCCCACATTAACAAAGCATTTTCTCCCACAGAACTGACACTCACTGGGTGATTTTCTTTGCTTTTTCACACCATTCTCTGGAAACTCTAGAGACTGTTGAGTATGAAAATCCCAGAAGATCAGGTTTCTGAGATACTCAAACCACCCCATCTAGCACCAACAATGATCCCAAAGTCACTTGGAGCACATGTCTTCCCCATTCTGATGTTTGGCCTGAATAACAACTGAACCTCTTGACCATGTCTGCATGCTTTTATGCATTGAGTTGCTGCCACATGATTGGCTGATTAGATATTTGCATTAATGAGCAGGTTTATAGGTGTATCTAATAAAATGACTACTGAGTGTATGTCCAAGAATGTTTAAAATACATTGTTTAATGTAGTCTCCAGTACAGTACACAAGTGTAAAGGAGGACAAAATTGTTCTTATTCCAAATCCAATGGAGAACAAAAAAAGACACAATAAGATAAAGACACAATAATAATTTAAAAACACAATAAATATAAATATGTAAGATAGCTTATACACTGTACATATATTGATTGCATGTCCATAACGTGACACTAAACACAGGAGAGTCTGCACATGAAGTGACCTTGACAGGAAATGATAAAGTAGTGGTGGTTGGGGGTGTGGAGGAGTGGGTTAGTGGGCGGAGGTGTTGGACATTCTCACTGCTCGGGGAGAGTTAGTAACTTTTTTTGAGCCTGCCGGTCCTGACATGTATGATATGTAGCCTCCTCCCTAAGGGAGTGGGACAAACAGTCCATGACCAGGGTGGGTGGGATCCTTCATAATGTTACCGGCCCTGTTCTGGCACCTTTCTGTATATACTGCATGTCCTCGATGGTGGTAAAGCTGATGGTGGTGATGGGTTAACAACCTGTTGCAGAGCTTTCCTGTCCACCACAGAGCAGTTTCTGTACCATGCAGAGATGCAACTTGGTAGGACACTCTCTACTGCGCAGCTGTAGAACGACATGATTGTAGATGTGCATCGTCCATCTCTCTTCAGCCTCCTCAGACAGTAGAGGCATTGGTAAACTCGCCTGATTGTATATAATGTTAGAGTCATGGAGTCAATAGGAAACCACAATGCGGAAACAGGCTGTTCAGCCCATTTAAACCATTTAACCTGCCTAGTCCCATCAACCTGCACCAGGACCACAGGCCTCTACACCCCTCCTATCTGTGGTGTTGTCTAAACCTACACACCTCTGTCACACTACAGCAAGCAAGTTCTTCATTGTATCTGGACCTCGCCATACCTCCACATGGCAGTGAGTTCGACTTGACCTCGCTTGTCTGACTGAGTTTTCCTGGACCCAGCCTCTGTGCGTTGATAGCCCCGGAGATGCTGCCCTGTCTGACACCCTTTCTAAAATAAATTAATGACATCAGTAACGACTCTGATAAAGTCAGATGAAATATCACACACCAGTGGAAGACCAAATCAACTTCACTTCAGACTTTGATAAATCATAGCCTATTTCAAGGGCATCAGTCATCCTACATAAAGGCTAATAGTGATAAATTAGTTGGCAGGCTATTGGCGTAAAGCTAATATTCTAAGGAATTAAGCTTGGATTTAGATATCACGCACTGCGGCAGTGGCTGATGTTCTGACCATTCGCTGACTGTCGCTTGCTTCTTCTACCTTTGTTCTGTAAGGTGATACCTGGTCACGGTGGGTGCAAGTTCTGTCCAAAGAAGAGTAGGCGCCTTGCCTGTTACACGTCCCTCAATCAGCAACACAGAATAAATCAGTTTGTAGATATGAGTGGTGCAGTCTGTGGGATCTTGCTGTGCACAGTCTGACTGATCAATACTTTGCAGGGAAGGAAAATAGAAAATAGAGTCCTTGAAAGTGAGTCCAAAGGTTATGGAATCATTTCAGTGTTGAAAACTTCACCCACTTCAACACTGAACTGATTCCATAGACTCTGGCCTCACTTTCAAAGACTCTACAACTTGTGTACTCAACATTATTTATTTGTTTACTTGCAGTCCACCACTACAAAGATGGCATGGCAACACCTTTACTGTCTTAGGAGTTCGTGCAGGCCTGGCATGTCATCTAAAACTTTGACAAACTTCAATAGATGCACAGCAGAGAGCATCCTGACTGGTGCCCAATGTCCAAAAGCCTGCTGAAGGTGATGGATACAGCCCAGTCCATCACAGGAAAATCATTCCTCACCATTGAGCACTTCTACAAAGAGCGCAGCTACAAGAAAGCGGCATCCATCATCAAGGTCTCCCCTCCATCCAGGCCTTGCTCTCTTCTCACGCTGCCATCAAGGGGGTACGGGAGTTTGTGGTTCCACACCGCCAGGTTCCGGAACATTTATTATCCTTCAACCATCAGGCTCCTGAACCTCAAAACTGAACTGATTCCACAACCTATGGACTCACTTTCAAGGTCCCTACAACTCACGTTCTTGCTACTATTTATTTAATAGCAGCGGACTGAAAAACTTGAGCATGTAGATATTAAGGAAGAGGATGTGCTGGAGCTTTTGGAAAGCATCAAGTTGGATACATCACTGGAACTGGATGGGATGTACCTCATGCTAATGTGGGAAGTGAGGGAGGAGATTGCTGAACCTCTGGCGATGATCTTTGCATCATCAATGAGGACAGGAGAGGTTCCAGAGGATTGGAGGTTTGCAGATGTTGTTCCCTTATTCGAGAAAGGGAGTAGAAATAGCCCAGGAAATTATAGGCCAGTGAGTCTTACTTGATAGCCAAGAAAGCCCAGAAGTGTCTCTACTTTCTACAAAGGCTAAGAAAAGTCCATCTCCCACCTCCCATCTTCACCACATTCTACAGAGGATGTATCAAGAGTATCCTGAGCTGCTGCATCACTGCCTGGTTTAGAAATTGCACCGTCGCAGATTGTGAGACCCTGCGGTGGATAGTGTGGTCAGCTGAAGGAATCATTGGGGTCTCTCTTCCTGCCATTACAGACATTTACACCACACGCTGCACCCGCAAAGCTAACAGCATTGTGAAAGACCCCATGCACCCCTCACACAAACTCTTCTCCCCCCGCCATCCGGCAAAAGGTACCGAAGCGTTTGGGCTCTCACGACCAGACTGTGTAACAGTTTCCCCCACCAAGCCATTAGAATTCTCAATTCCCAGAGTCTAGTCCGACACCAACACACACACACACACACACACACACCCCTGAACACCCCTGAACATGACCCGTGAGAGTGATGATAGACATGATTCTGATATTGGTCTCTATTGTGAATAGAGAGTGGGAAGGAGACAGGGAGAAAGGAATCATGGTTGGGAAAAGGGGGAGGGAGAGGGGAGGGACTGAGAAGAACCAGAGAGACATTTTGTAGTGATCAGTAAACCAGTTGTTTGCAATCTAATGACTTGCCCTGTGTCTCAGGGCTGGATGTGTCTACATCTGCACCACCCCTGTCCCCTGGCACTCCTTCTCTGCCACCTGACCCACACCGCTCTCACCATTCCCAACGTCCTTTGCTCCCACCAGATTTATAAGCTCGCTCTCAGCTTGATGTTGACAAATACAGAACTGACCAAAAGCTTTAGGCACCCTTACTATATAAACGAGCCCAAGTCCTCTTCACACTACTGTATGTGTGCTTGGAAAGGCTACATCTTGTCATGCTTGTTTATCCTGCAATGTCATATTTGAACTGTTATCATAGATTCTCCTATCTGTAATAATGGAGTGGTCATAAAATAATTTGTGGGATTCTGACTCCAAAGCTGGACCAGGCTTGTATTTATAGTAAGATATGGTGTCTTTTATGACTTTGTATTTTAAAGCAAGATTTTGATGAATGATGTTTACCACTTGATTGAGCATATGGAAGTAATCAGATTGAGTTAAGCTGCTGTAAGATCTGGTACTCTGTTGGATTGTTTCTGGTTTCTCTTGGCATTTTCTATATTTATTGTCGAATTTGTTGGTCTTTTATTATGTGTTTCTGATATTTCTTGTGTTAACCACCTGGTCTTGTACTGCTACAAGGAACCCTTCTGTTTCTGGGAAGAGCCTCCAACTCTGAGCCAGGCATTTGACACTTCCAATGTTTCTTCTTCTTCATGTTATTATTATGGTTTTATTGTATTGACACAATGTGATTATGCACATTGTTTGTTTTGCCAGTCTTAGCGTGTAGTTTTTCATTAATTCTATTGTGTTTCTTTGTTTCCCTGTGAATGCCCACAAAAAACAAATCTTAGCATAGTATATAGAACATAGAAAGCTACAGCACATTACAGGCTCCTCGGCCAAGAATGATGTGCCGACCATGTAACCTACTCTAGAAACTTCCTAGAGTTACCCTAACGCATAGCCCTTTTCTAAGCTCCATGGACCTATCTAAGAGTCTCTTAAAAGACCCTAAAGTATCCATTTCTACCACTGTCACCAGCAGTGCATTCCATGCACCCACCACTCTCTGTGTGAAAAACTTACCCGTTACAGCTCCTCTGTGCCTACTTCCAAGCACCTTAAAACTATGCCCCCTCATGTTAGTCATTTAAATGTATATCGTGACATACTCATACTTTGGTAATAAATTTACTTTGAACGATTTAACAGTGGACTTGAGGGACAATCTTTTCACGTGGAAGTTGCTGGGTATGCAGAGTGAGCTGCTGGGGAAACGGTAGAGGCAGGTAAAATTATAACACTTTAAGGAAACACACCTGTGCATGGATAGCACCTCAGTGCAAAGTTCAAAGCATGAACTTTAAACCATGAACTAAACATTTACTTTAGGATATAACCATGGAGAAATGTGAATCTGCTTGAGGTTGGGGTTGTGACTCTTGTTATCTTTTGAAAGTGTTTCTGGAGGATCCAGCATCGGTACATGGTGCTCAGGTGAAGGGCTGCAGATTGGAATGAATAGAGAGGTTTCATGTGAGCAGACTAATTGGGTCTTGTCAGATGAGACCCCAGGGCGCAGCCTCCCGTACTGCAGAATGCTCAAAGCCTTTGTCTGTCAGTTTCTTTTCCCTTTTGCTTCTAGACCATATCCTCAGTCCCCTGCACTGACACTGTTCCTGCCGATTAACTGGACCCTTAAAAACTCGCATTTAGTCCTCAATCATACCTTATTGTAAGAGTGCGAAAGGAAAGCAGCATGTCCCCTGTGCCACACTGTTATGAAGTCAGAACAGAAAAATGCTCTATTTATACGGTATTGTCTAGCAGTTACAGATATTGACCATTTGGTAAACTCTGTATTTTTGAATTCCTTACTTGCAAGGTCAATCACCATTCACAATGTAGGTGTTAGAAGTCAATAGAAACTACAAGCTAACCGATGATACTTTGAAGTTAGTAAAACATCGTCCTTTAGTTGGTATGTGTGTTTCACATCTTTCCATCTTGTTATATTCTCATCACGTTTATAGTAAGCAAAATAGCTCCGGCACCCCCCCCCCCCCCCCGCCCCCGCCTTCTGTGCAAAGGGAAGCTATGCTCTTCAAGACCTTTCTGGTCTGTGCTGTCTGCAGTCTATCCTTGCCTGGACGTTATATTAACCCCTTGTTTTGCAGCAGCTTCCATAATACTCTCAGCTTCGAACATCCCACAAACTATACATCCCAAGCTGAGGTTCTGCTACATTGTCTATCTACATCTCCGCGGTGTCCCCAACACCCACCCCTTAGGACCAGCTCATCTGCTGCTTGAACTCTCTTCACCCATCTCCAACTCACCATTGCTGTGACAAGGCCCCTCTCTCCTTCACCCTCAAGAAACTCCAGCTCATTCAAAATATTGAACCAGAATCAGAATCAGGTTTATTATGAAGACCCCAGAGAGGCTGGTCCTGGCTCACCTCTGACCCCTGGTCAGATCAGCCCTTGATGCCCTGCAGTTTGCCTACCAGGAGCACACTGGAGTCGACGATGCTGTCATCTACCTGCTGAGCAGAGCCAGCTCTCATTTGGTGAAGCAGGCTAGCACTGTGCGGATCATGTTTTTTGATTTCTCATGTGCCTTCATACCATCCAGCCCTCATTGCTGGGGCAAATTTCCATTCAATGCAGTTTGGCACTTCCATTGTATCCTGGATAATGGACTTCCTGACTGGCAGACCGCAGTTTGTACAGCTTCAGAGCTGTGTGTCAGGGCTATAACCAGCACTGGGACCCACATGGGACTGTATTGGCTCCCTTCCTGTTTATCCTGTATACCACAGACTTTAGATATAACACTGAGTCATGTCATTTGCAGAAATTCTCTGATGATTCAGCGATAGTTGGGTGTACAAAGGGAGGGCAGGAGGATGAATACTGGGCCCTGGTGGGGGACTTTGTCAAATGGTGCAAGTGGAATCATCTGCAGCTCAACATCAGTAAGACAAAGAAAATGGTGATGGACCTTAGGAAGACTAAGCCTGCTTTGCTCCCTATTACTATTGATGGGGTGGACCCACAAGTACCTGGGGTTGCACCTCGATCACAGACTTGAGTGGAGCACCAATACAGAGGCTGTGTATATTGGAGTATAAAAATATTATGGAGGGATATATTGGAGTATAAAAATATTATGGAGTATAAAACCTGTATTATTTGCTGTGTAACCAAAACTATGTAGTCAGTTTGCTATGCATGTACCCAAGATGAAATGCTAGGAATGTAGAAGACAATGGTGTGTTAATATATGTTAATGAGAGGTAGCTAAGAGATGTAGTCAGCTTTGAAGTTTGATATTTGCTATGCATGTATCCAATTGAATGTAGAAGACAATGGTGTGGTAATGAGAGGTAGCAAAGAGATGTTTTGCTTTGAACTTGTTTGCTGTGTAACCAAAACTATGTAGTCAGCCTTGATGTAGATTATGTCGTTTGAACTTGCTATTTGCTATGCATGTACCCAATTTAGTAGGAGAATGAAATCTTAAGAAAGTAGAAGACAATGGTGTGTTGGTGAGAGACGGCTGGGAGATGTGGATTGGAACATGATTAAGTCAATGGGACGTACGTGTGAAACTGGACCAGGATTTTGCTATAAAAAATGCCGTGTCCGAGGATTGGTGGGCAATCAGCGACTAGCTCAATGACTGTCTCAGCTTTGATTTGCAAATTAAAGTTTAACCCTTCTTGAAGAATCTTCTGCGTCTCCTGGTCATTTGTGAGGCACGAAAAGCCACGACATGTACAAGAAGGATCAGAGTTGCTTCTACTTCCTGAGGAGACTGAAGTCCTTTGGAATATGCAATATCTCCTTCACATGTTCTACCAGTCTGTTCTCACCAGTTCTCACAATGGTCTATGCAGTGCTGTGCCTGGGCATTGGCATCAACACAGTGATGCCAACAGGCTCAATAAACTGATTAGAAAAGTTGTTACAGGAGCCAAACTAGACACACTGGAGGCTGTGGTAGAACAAAGGACCCTACGGAAAATCCTGGCAATTCTGGACAATATTTGCCACCCTCTAGTGCATGCCACACTAGTTGAACAGAGAAGCATTTTCAGTATAGACTAAGACAACTGCGCTGCTCCAAAGAGCGCCATATGAGGTCAATCTTACCCTCGGCCATTAGGCTCTATAATGAGTCAACCAATAGCTGGGGAAGTGATGACTCCCTCCCCTCCCGCCAGACTGTTTGTGGTAACTTATTTTTTATTCTTTCTTACTTCTAATATTTGCATATTTGTATATCTGTGCTCTTGTAACGCTACTGTGACACTGTAATTTCCTTTGGGATCAATAAAGTATCTACCTATCTTCCTGGCAGTGTCTTTATAAGATGGGTGACCCCGGGCATTCAACCTGCAGCTCACCTTTGATCAAGGTGTGGCACCTGCTTAAGCCCCTAACCATGAAGCCACGGGAGCAGGTGATGGATGGATGTATGAGCAGCTGGTGCATATCACAAGTCCTGGTTATCCTGATGCCAGGCAGACGATCGCTGAAGAGTATTGATAATGACTGGGGTCGCCCATCTTGTAAAGACACTGCCCAGAAGCAGGCAATAGCAAATGACTTCTGTAGAAAAATTTGCCAAGAACAGTCATGGTCATGAGACAATGATTGCTTACATCATATGACACAGCACATAATGATGATGATGAAATATATTTGTTAATGAATTTTACTTCGACTACTTTGGCTTTCTCACCATGCCCAGATCTCAGAAATGAATAAGTAAAAGATTCTGCCTTGCTCAGGAAGACATTTCCCCTAGTGTTAGAAACTTCCAAAAGCTCAGGGCTCCTGCAGGAAAGAAGATCTTCTTGAATTCCTAATCTTTCATTACCACTAATGTGGAGCATAATTGAGTATCTCTTCCAAACTGGTTCTCAGAGTTTCTGCTCAAGCAGGGAAGAAACCTAAAGAAACATCTAACCACAGAATGACATTAAGTGCAAGAAAAAAGGAACTTCGGAGTCTTATTTGTTCAGCTTACTTTTCCTCCTGGGTAAACTTCGTATGGTTTGGTCAAAGAGAAAAAAAGACTTGATATAATTATCTGCTGCAGAACCTGTTTCTAAAGAGAAAAGAACCTGATTTATTTTCCCAATCTTATTGTTATTTCTGCCTTCATATTTATCTTAATCGACTGAAAATAGATTCCGAACATAATCACCTAGAAATACAAAGTACTCACAGACTCATCAAAGCAGTTAATGGCTTCTTCTTATTATTGTGTAAATGTAAAACATTAAAAATTAATGTCAGAGTCTACCGGCTATTTTTTATGGCTGGCATTGATCTGTAACACTAGTTCAGTTCCTTACCATTGTAGCAACATCAACCTGCATTGATGTGGCACCTTTAACATAGCAAAATACCTCCTGTACCTAATAAATTGGCCTCTGAGTGTATGTGATCTTCTACTGTTGCCCTTCCACTTCAAGATTTGCCTTGTTGTGTGCTCAGAGATCCTTGTTCTGCACACCACTGTTGCAAAACATGGTTATTTGAATTACTGTCACCTTCCTGTCAGCTTGAACCAGCCTAGCCATTGTCTTTTGGCCTTTCTCATTAGCCAGGTATTTTCACCCATAGACTACTGCTCACTGGGTGTCCTTTTGTTTCTTGCACCATTCTCTGCAAAGTCTAGAGCAGGGGCTCCCAACCTTTTTTATGCTAAGGATCAATACATTAAGCAAGGGGTCCATGGACCCCATGATGGGAACCTCTGCTCTAGAGACTGATGTGTGTGAAAATCCCAGGAGATCAGCAGATTCAGAAGCACTCAAATCACCCCGTCTAGCATCAACAGTCATTCCACAGACAAAGTCACTTCAATCATATATCTTCCCCATTCTGGTGTTTGGTCTGAAAACCAGCTGGACCTCTTGACCATTTCCGCATGTTTTTATGCACTAAGTCGCTGCCACATGATTGGCTGATTAGATATTTGCATTAATGGGCAGGTGCACAGGCATATCCTAATAAAGTGGCCACTGAACATTTCTAAGCTCCAAACCTCTTGAAGCAATATCCAAGGCCGATGACCTTGCCAATGTCTTATAGTTTGTCCTCAAACCATCTGCAATCCCTCTGTACTTCACTTATTTTCTTCCCTTCACCATTTTGGATTCTGATCTGCCTTCAGGCTTCTCCTATGGCAATGCATGACCTCACACTTCCCTGCATTAAACTCCATTTGCCAAGGTTTCTCCAACTCACTCAACTTGGCGAATTAGGATATCCTCATCACAACAATGTTACTTCCAACACTTGCGTCCTTGGGAAATTTGGAAGCCAGCACTCTGCCCCCTCCAGCTGTATACACAATAAAGAAATGATGTGTAACAACTAGAAGCACAAAAGGTTCTGTAGATGCTGGAAATCTTGAGCAACACACATAGACTTAGGTCCCTCAATACCAGCTTCTGGAACAGTTTTACCCTTCAACCATCAAGTCCTGAACCGACTTGGAGGTACCTAATGAAGTGTTTGCTGACTCTAGGGGAAGCTGGTACCTTATACAGAATACTGGCGAGGCCATACAGTCCTTCATGTAGATGGACGGCCTTGTTCCCCTTATTTAAGAATAGATACGTTGGCATTGGAGTCAATTTCAAAAAGATTCACTAAAAAAAGAATTGCTGGAGGCTAAAGAATTGATTGGAACTGGGGTTGGTTTGTTATTGCCACGTGTGCCAAGGTACAGTAAAAAGCTTGTCTCACACACCATTCATACAGATCAGATCATTGTATTGAAGTCGTACAAAATGCAGAATAAAGTGTTACTGGAGGTGAGGATGCTGAGTTATTGAATAGATCCAAGGGTGAGGTCTTTTGTCTTTAAATAATTAATAACCTTGTATTGAAGAGGGCAAGGCCAATAATCTCACTGAATGGCAGGGAAGATTTGAGGGGCCAGCCGGTTGTACAGGATACGACTGTTTGAGTTATGTGCAGCATGTTCATACGAATGGGCGTTCAGCAGCCTGGCGGGATGGGGTTCCTGTCTGCTGTGGGGCTGCAGGCGTCTGGTGCTGGTGGGAACTCGGTTTGTGGCTGCATTTCTGATAGAGAGAGGGTTACATGAGGAATGGACACCCTACCATAATCTGAGTAGGACCTGTATTTACATACATCCTTCCAATACAGAAACTATTCAGCCTATTGAGTCTATGTCAGCACACATGTCGATCCCATTCAATCACTTAATATGCATGAAATCTTTTCTATAAGACGTAAGAAATAGGAGCTGATTTAGGCTATTCGGCCCAAGTCTGCTCTGCCATTTCATCATGGCTGATTTATTTTCCTTCTCCATAAGACCATAAGACATGGGAGCAGGATCGGACCATTTGTCCCATCAACTTTGTTCTGCCATTCAGTCATGGCTGATCCTTTTTTCCCCTCCTCAGCCCCACCCCCGGCCTTCTCCCCGTAATCTTTGATGCTGCGTCCCATTAGGAACTGACCAAGCTCTGCCTTAAATACACCCAGTGACCGGGCCTCCACAGCTGCTAGTGGTAATAAATTCCACAAATTCACTACCTGCTGGCTAAAGAAATCTCTCCACGTCTCTGTTTTAAATGGACACCCCTCTATCCTGAGGCTGTGCCCTCTTGTCCTAGACTCCCCCACCATGGGAAACATTCTTTCTACTCTGTCTAGGCCTTTCAAAATTCAAAAGGTTTCAATGAAATCCCCCCTCATCCTTCTAAATAGCAAATGACTACAGACCCGGAGCCATCAAACATTCTTTGTACAATAACCCTTTCATTCCCAGAATCATCCTTGTGAACCTCCTCTGAGCCCCATTTTCTAGCCTTCTCCCCATAATCTGTGATGCCTTTATCAATCAAGAACCTATTAACCTCTGCTTTAAATACACCCGAAGACTTGGCCTCCACAGACATCTGTGGCAATGAATTCCACAGATTCACCACTCTCCAGTTAAAGAAATTCCTCCTCATCTCTGTTCTGAAGAGTTCTCCCTCTATTCTGGGGCTGCACACACTTTTCCTCCGCTCCTCTATAGGAAACGTCCTCTCCACGTCCACTGTATCTTTCTCCCATCAACTCCGCCCAGATCCTGCCCTACACCAGGGACAAATTCCAGTGGCCAGTTTTCCTACCCACTTGCACATCCTTTGAATGTGGGAGGAAAATGGGAACACCTGGAGAAAACCCACACTATCACAGACAGAAGTCAAGGTCGGCGGTTCTACAGGCTGTGACACTCTTTCCTTCTCCTTAGCCAGTCCTTCCACAGAGAATGTCCGCTGGCCCCAAGAACTTGTTATTCGTTGTCAAGTGATGCAGGCAATGTCTGATCCTTAACTCCATTTCCATCTCTGATCCTTACCTCAAATCCCAGAACTAACTCTCCAACTACCACACATGACCAATAGAAACTGTAAGGCAGCACTCACAGAATGCTGGAGGAACTCATCAGGCCTGGTGACATCCATGGAAAAAAAGTAAGCAGTTGACATTTTGGACCGAGACCCTTTGTCAGGACTGGAATGGAAAGGGAAAAGTCAGAGTAAGAAGGCTGGGAGAAGGGAGGAAGAAGGACAATGTGGCAGGTGATAGATGAAACCAGGAGAGGGGGAAGGGGTGAAGTTGATAGGAGCGAGATAAAGGGCTGAAGAAGGTGGAATCTGACAGGAGAAGACAAAAGACTATGGAAGAAAAGGAAGGGGGAGGAGCACCAGAGGGAGGTGGTGGGTGGACTGGGAGCACCAGGTACAGCAGATGATCCCAACAGACTCACAGGTGAAGTGTTTTCTCACCTGGTAGGACTGTTTGGGGCCCTGAATTGTAGTGAGGGAGGCGGTGTAGGGACAGGTGTGGCACTTGTTCCACTTGCAAGGGTAAGTACCAGGGTGGAGATTGGTGGGGTGGGACGAGTGGGCAAGGGAGTCGCATAGTGCGGAAAGCGGAAAGTGGGGAAGGGAAAGTGTGTTTGGAGGTTGGATCCCAATAGAGATGGCGGAAGTTATGGAGAATTATATGCTGGATTAGAGACTAGTCGGGTGGCAGGTTAGGACAAGAGGAACCCTACCTTGGTGTGGCGGCGGGAGGATGGGGTGAGGGCTGACGTTCCAGTGCTCCTGATGTGGCCTCCTGTATATCCGATGTAAGTTGAGACACTGCCCACCGCAAAGAACAGGATCACCCAGTAGCCACCCATTTCAACCCTACTTCCCATTCACATTCCGATATGTCAGTTGATGGCCCCCTCTACTGCCACGATGAGGCCACACTCAGGTTGGAGGAGCAACACCTTATAGTCCATCTGGATAACCATCAACTTGAAGGCATGAACATCGATTTCTTGAACTCTGGGAACTGCTCCCACCCCCTCCCCTGCTTCACCATTCCCTATTCCTGTATCCCCTCTCACCTTACCTCCTTACCTGCCCATCACCTCCCTTTGGTATTCCTCCCCCTTCCCTTTCTTCTATGGCCTTCTGTCCTCTCCTATCAGATTCCACCTTCTCTAGCTCTTTATCTCTTTCACCAATCAACCTCCCAGCTCTTCACTTGGCCCCTCCCCCTCTCCAGGTTTCACCTGTCACCTGCCACCTTGTTCTTCTTCCTCCCCCCTCCCCACCTCTTACTCTGACCTGCCCCCTCCTTTCCAGGCGTTTATGAAGGATCACGTCCTGAAACACCGACTGTTAACTCTTTTCCATAGATGCTACCTGACCTGCTGAGTTCCTCCAGCATTCTGTGTGTGTTGCTTGGATTTCCAGCACCTGCAGATTTTCTCTTGTTTGAAATTGTGAGGCAGCTATGTTGACTGCAAGTTGAAGAGTTCTCTGGCTGCGGATCCCAAGAGTGCACTCAAATTGAAGTGGAATAGTATGGCTGTGAGTTTCCAAATAATCCTAAAATAAGTAGTATCATTGCTCTCGAAGTCCAACACTATGTCCCCGTCATGAGGGGGGGAAATGGGTAAGGCCTGCAACAAGGCTCTGGTGAAGCTGTAAAGGCTAATCCCCTGTACCGTGGATACATTGGATTACAGAAATATTGATGAACTCCAACAATACCATCGACTTAGTGACTGTGGAAGATACTGGTGAGGCTGCATCAGGAGTGGTATGTTCAGCTTTGGTCACCAGGCTATAGGAAAGATCTTGTACAACTGGAAAGGGTGCAGAAAAGATTTGAACAAATGTTGCCAGGGCTCAAGAGATGGAATTATAGGGAGGGGTTGGACAGGCTTGGTCCTTTTTCTTTGGAATGTAGGTAGGAGATTGAGGGGTGACCTTACAGAGGTGTATAAAATCATGACAGGCATAAATATGGTGAATACTTTTTTTCCCACAGGTTGGGGAATCAAGGACTAGAGGGCACAGATTTAAAGTGAGGGGAAATATTTCAATAGGAACCTCAGGGGCAACTTTTTCACCCGGGGGTAGTCAGTGAATGAAATGAGCTGCTGGAGGAAGTGGCTGAGGTAGGTAGAGTACATTAACAACTTCTACCAGGGAGTTCAGAAGGTACATGGATAGGGAAGGTCTAGACTAGATCAGCCTGGACTAGATGGGCTGAAGATCCTGTTACTGTGCAGTAGTACTCTATCAGTCTATGACTCAGGCCTAATGTTCGCATACAGGCAGAAGCCTAAGAGAAAGGCTCCAGAGATAAGGACAAAGGACAACAAAGAGGTGGTCGCAAGAGGGAGAGGAGTGGATATGGCATTGCTTTGAGTAAGTAGACTGGGCCATTTGGTCTGAATGAATACAACATGGTTAACACAGACTTTATAAAAGTAGTTGTAGACAAGTGTGTCCCCACAGAATCATTCAGTCTTCCCCAACCAGAAACTCTAGTTGAATCAGAAGATCTGCAATCTGCTAAGGGCTGGATCAGAGACATTTAGGTCTGGGGAACAAGGAAGATACAAGAGGTCCGGGTACAATCTTCAGAAAGCTATATCACAGGCAAAGTGGCAATTCCAGACCAAAGCAGAATCACTGAAGGCTGCTTGACAGCTGTGGCAGGGCTTGAATGCTATCATCTCTTACAGAGTGAAACCAAACAACAGGTGACAACAACACTTCACTTCCAAAGGAGCTCAATGCCTAATATGCTTACTGTACTTTGATCATCAAAACATGAAGGAAGCTTCGCAAACTCCCACAGCTCCCAATTACCCTATGATTTCAGTCTATGTGAGAGAATCCTTCAGGAGGGTGGACCCACAGAAAGCATTTGGTCCAGATGGTGATCCTGGCCCAATGTTGATCAATTGGCTGGTGTGCTCACTGAGTTCTTTAACTTCTTGCTTCAGCAGTCTGAGGTATCCTCCTGCTTCAAGTGGGCCTCAATTGTATCGGTGCCTAAGAAGGATGAAACAACCTGCCTCAATGGCTATTGTCCAGTGGAACTTAAATCCACTGTAATGAGGTGTTTTGAGAGATTGGTGATTAAGTGCAACAACTCCTGCCTGAAAAATGATTTAGCTCCACTCCAATTTGACTACCAGAGCAACAGGTCCACAGCTGATGCTATTTCATTCAACCCTGGAACATCTGGGCAGCAAAGGTGTATACATCAGAACAGTATTTGTTGACTACAGCTTGGCATTCAATAATATCCCATCAAAACTGATCAATAATGATCAATAAGCTTCAAGACCTTGGCCTCAGTCAGTTCAGATTGGCAACAACATCTCCTGCACAATCTCTATCAGCACAAGCGCACCTCAACATCTCCTTCACAACCCCCTGCTCTATTTGCTTTATACCTATAACTATGTGGCTAAGCACAACTCCAATGCCATATTCAAGTCTGCTGATGACACCACTGTTGTAGACTGAATCAAAGGTGGTGATGAATCAGCATATAGGAGGAAGAATGAAAATCTGGCTGAGTGGTGCCACAACAATAATCAAGGATTATAGAGATCCATGAGCCAGTCCTCATTGGGGGATTAAAGGTGGAGAGAGAGTATACAATGTTAAATTCCTTGGTATTATCATTTCAGAGGACCCATCCTGGGCCCAGTATATAAGTACAATTATGAAGAATGCACATCAGTGCCTCTACTTCCTTAGAAGTTTATAAAGATTCGGCATGACATCTAATACTTTGATATCATTGATAAGTGGTGGAGAGTATATTTACAGGTTGCATCGCTGCCTTGTATGGAAACAGCAATGCCATTGAATGGAGAATCGTACAAAAAGTAGTGAGTACGGCCTAGTCCATCACGGGTAGTTCCCTCCCTTCCATTGAGCACATATACACAGAGCACTGTCGCAGGAAAGCAGGAGCCATCATCAGGGACTCTCACCAACAGACCATGCTCTCTTCTCACTGATACCATCAGGAAAACATTACAGGAGCCTCAAAACTCACACCACCGGTTTCAAGAACATTTATTAACCTTGAGCCACCAGGCTCTTGAACCAAAGAGGATAACTTCACTCAACTTCACTTGCCCCATCTCTGAACTGTTCCCAAACCCATGGACTCACTTTCAGTGATTCTTCATCCCATGTTCTCCACATTTACTGATTATTTATTTATTGTTATTTTTCTCTTCTCTTTTGTATTTCAACAGTTTGTTGTCTTTTGCACATTGGTTGTTTGTCCACCCTGTTGGGTGCAGTCTTTCATTGATTCTATTATGGTTCTTGGATTTACTGAGTATGTCTGCAAGAAAATGAATCTCTGGGTTGTATATAGTGACATATATGTCCTTTGATAATAAATTTATGTTGAACCTTGAACTTTGACATGTGGTTAGCACTGATGGGGCATCTTGGTCAGCATAGACCAGTTTCCATGCTGATTGACTATCATTAAAGGCTCCTATATCTAACTCCCATCCTGCTGTAAAAACCACAAACATGTTGCCTCTTCTGCCAAACAAATATTCCTTTTGGACCTCCCCTTTAAGAACTCTAGCAACTTCAGATTTCCTACCTCAAGTCCCATAATCTAACACATGCCCTTACCGTTAACTATCCACATACATAGACATACTGTATGACTCATCCTAATTTTGTTTTGAAAAGAAAAGATTGTGGAGAAGTTACACAGTTAGAACAAAGTAAGAGGAGATAGGAGCAGGCCCCATGAGATACTCTGCCAGTCGATGAAATCGTATGTAACCTCCCCAACCTTTGCTTCTTCTAAAGTGCAAAGGTTTATTGACCTCAGCCTTGAGGATGGTGAAAAATATTCTTTCTTAACTCCACCTTAAATGGGAACCTTTTATCTTGAGGCAATGTCCCTGGTTCTGTATACCTCCACTAGGTCAACCATCCTATCACTTGCCAAAGACCCTCAGGCTCAAATAGGATCACCAAGGAAGAAATTCCTTTCGTTAGGAGAATCTTGAGATTACGCAGCATAATTCAGAATATCCCGAATATCGACCTAAGGCTGGCAAGGTAGTGTATTAGTTAGTGTAACTAGTTACAGAGCCAGCACCCTGGGTTCAAAGAATACGTACACAATGCTGGAAGAATTCAGCAGGTCAGGCAGCATCCCTGAGAAAAGAGTAGCCAACGTTTCGGGACGACCCCCTTCATCAGGAATGGGGGGGAAGAGAGGGCCGAAGCCCAGTAATAGAGATAGGGGAGGGGGTAGGGCCTAGAGGCACCAGGTGGAAAAACAATCAGAGGAAAGATAAAGGGGGAGGGGGAGGGAATAAGCATGAAAGAACTGTAGAGATAAAGAAGCAGAAAGTTGGAAGGGGAGAGAGGCAGAGAGGGACCTGGGATAGGGGAAGGGGGAGGAGGAGGGAATTACCAGAAATTGGAGAATTCGATGTTCATACCAAGGGACTAGAGACTACCCAGACGGTAGATGAGGTGTTGCTCCTCCAATCTGAGTTTGGCCTCTTCATGGCAGTAGAGGAGGCCATGTATGGACATACCTAGATGGGAATGAGAGGCAGAGTTGAAGTGGGTGGCAACCAGGAGGTCCTGTCTATTGTGACGGATGAAACACAGGTGCTGCTGAGTTCTTCCAGCATCATGTACGTATTCTTTGATCCACAGCATCTGCATTGTATTTTTGTGTTTTGAACCTGGGCTCAATTCTGCCATTGAGTGTAAGGAGTTATATATACACGTTCTCCCCATGACCGCGTGGATTTCCTCTGGATGTTCTGGTTTCCTCCCACATTCTAAAGTTGTGGGCATGCTATCGTGGCCTTGGAATCAATGATGCTAATAAAAACATTTCACTGTCAGTTTTATTGTTTCAACATACATATATCTAGCTACAGGTATTAATCCTTATCTTTAAATAATGAGTACATTTGCTGGGAGCATGTAGGTACCCGCTGTAAGTTTTGGAAGGAGAACATTACCTCCTCACATAAATTACATTTATGTGAGGTTATCCACTTTGGTGGCAAGAACAGGAAGGCAGATTACTATCTAAATGGAGTCAAGTTAGGGGAAGTACAAAGAGATCTAGGTGTTCTTGTACATCAGTCAATGAAAGCAAGCATGCAGGTACAGTAAGCAGTGAAGAAAGCTAATGGCATGCTAGCCTTTATAACAAGAGGAATTGAGTATAGGAGTAAAGAGGTTCTTCTGCAGATGTATAGGGACCTGGTGAGACCCCACCTAGAGTATTGTGTGCAGGTTTGGTCTCCTATTTTGAGGAAGGACATTCTTGCTATTCAGGGAGTGCAGCATAGGTTCACAAGGTTAATTCCCGGAATGGCAGGACTGTCATATGTTGAAAGATTGGAGCGACTGGGCTTGTATACACTGGAATTTAGAAGGATGAGAGGGGATCTGATTGAAACATATAAGATTATTAAGGGATTGGACATACTGGAGGCAGGAAGCATGTTCCCGCTGACGGGTGAGTCCAGAACTAGAGGCCACAGTTTAAGAATAAAGAGTAAGCCATTTAGAACAGAAATGCGGAAAAACCTTTTCACCCAGAGAGTGGTGGATATGTGGAATGCTCTGCCCCAGAAGGCAGTGGAGGCCAAGTCTCTGGATGTATTCAAGAGAGAGTTAGATAGGGCTCTTATAGATAGCGGGGTCAAGGGATATGGGGAGAGGGTAGGAATGGGGTACTGATTGTGTATGATCAGCCATGATCACAGTGAATGGCGGTGCTGACTAGAAGGGCCAAATGACCTACTCCTGCACCTACTGTCCATTGTCTATTGTCCTGAACTATCACCCATTATCTCGTCAAGCATATTGTGCCCCATCAGTAGTACAGTCTGCACCTCTACACTGTCTTCATCAGTACGATCCGAAGTCTCAGAATCTGAGTGGAGGCACCTCAATATCAAGGGGCAGCCTAACAACAAAAGGAAAAATAACATTCAGATGGTTAAAAAATTCTTGTGTATTTTAGAATAAAAGGAATCACAAAGAGCAGAAAGAACAAAAACAGATAAAAGGAGGCAGAACCGTAGAGCCCTTCAAACCTCCTTTGTCAATTTAGTGAGATCACAATTGATGCTGTACCTCAAATCCATTTTGCTGACAATCCTCTTATCCTTCCATTCCCCCACAATCCAAAAATCTATCAACCTAAATGGTTATGAATTAGAGCGAAGAATTCCAAATATGAAGGGAAAAGATGAACTGAACGTAAGCTAGCCACTGATTTTAAAAAAGGACACTGAAGGTTTTTCCAGATATATAAAAAGTAAAAGAAAAGTTCAATTTCAAAGTTTAAGAGAAGTTTGGATAAGTGCATGGATGGTCGGGGTATGGAGGGCTATGGTCCCGGTGGGAGTAAGAAAATTAAATGGTTAAGCATGAACTAAATGGGCTGAAGGGCCAGTTTCTATGCCATACTTTTCTGTCACTTCATGATTCTATGGTGAGTGGATATTGAACTGCTATAAAATGATGCAGGAGAGATAATATGGGGAACAAAAATAGTGGATGAGCTACGTCAGGATGTTGCTCATCGACTATAGCTCAGCATTTAATACCATCATTTCCACAATCCTGATTGAGAAGTTGCAGAACCTGGGCCTCCGTACCTCCCTCTGCAATTGGATCCTCGACTTCCTAACCGGAAGACCACAGTCTGTGCGGATTGGTGATAACATCTCCTCCTCACTGACATTCAATGCTGGTGCACCTCAGGGGTGTGTGCTTAGCCAACTGCTCTACTCTCTGTATACCCAAGACTGTGTGGCTAGGCATAGCTCAAATACCATCTATAAATTTACTGATAATACAAATATTGTTGGTAGAATCTCAGGTGGTGACGAGACAGCGTACTGGAGCGAGATATGCCAACTAGTGGAGTGGTGCCACAGCAACAACCTGGCACTCAATATCAGTAAGATGAAAAAGCTGATTGTGGACTTCAGGAAGGGTAATTTGAAGGAACACATACCAATCCTCACAGAGGGATCAGAAGTGGAGAGAAGGAGCAGTTTCAAGTTCCTTGGTATCAAGATCTCTGAGGATCTAACCTGATCCCAACATATCGATATAGTCATAAAGAAGGCAAGACAGCAACTATACTTTATTAGGAGTTTGAAGAGATTTGGCATGTCAACAAATACACTCAAAAACTTCTATAGTTGTACCGTGGAGAACATTCTGACAGGCTGCATCACTGTGTGGAATGGAGAAGCTACTGCACAGGACCGAAAGAAGCTGAAGAAGGTTGTAAATCTAATCAGCTCCATCTTGGGTACTAGCCTACAAAGTATTCAGGAAATATTTAGGGAGCGGTGTCTCAGAAAGGCAGCATCCATTATTAAGGACCTCCAGCACCCAGGTCATGCCCTTTTCTCACTGTTACCATCAGGTAGGAGGTAGAGAAGCCTGAAGGCACATACACAGCGATTCAGGAACAGCTTCTCCTCTGCCATCCGATTCCTAAATGGACTTTGAAGCTTTGGACACTACCTCACTTTTTTAATATACAGTATTTCTGTTTTTGCACATTTTTAAATATCTATTCAATACACATAATTGATTTTCTTGTTTATTTATTATTATTGATTTTTTTCTCTCTCTGCTAGATTATGTATTGTATTGAACTGCCGTTGTTAACAAATTTCATGACACATGCCGGTGATAATAAGCCTGATTCTGATTCTGATTCATTGTGGCCTGGACCAATAACTGGAGGCCATGAGGCCTGTCTGTGTGGTTGAGTGGGTGGGTGGGAAGGTGGCCTTACTATAAAGACGGGAAAGTCCGTAGATCCAAAGCAACACACACAAATGGCTGCAGGAACTCAGCAGGACAGGCAGCATCTATGGAAATGAATAGATAGTTGACGTTTCAGGCCGAGACACTTCAAGACTGAGAAAGAAGGTGGAAGGTGCCAGAATAAAAAAGGTGGGTAGAGGGGAAGGAGGCTAGATGGAAGGTGATAGGTGAAGCCAAGTGAGTGGGAAAGGTCAAGGGCTGGAGAAGAAGGAAAGTGGAGCATAGGAGAAAGGAAAAGAGGAGGGGACCCAGGGGGAAATAATAGGCAGATGAGATGAGGTAAAAGGTCAGAGTCAGGAATAGAGGAAGGGAAAGGAGGAAGTTGGTTAACTGGAAGGAGAAATTGATATTCATGCTATCAGGTTTCAGGCTATTGGTACCAAGATGGAAAATAAGATATTTCTTCTCCCTTAGGATGGAGAAGTGACATCTTATATTCCATCGGGGTAGCCTCCGACCTGATAGCATGAATATCGATTTCTCAATTTTGGCACGCACAAAGAGGAGGCCATGGGTTGACAAATTGGATGGAGCAGGAATGGGAATGGGAATCACAATGTTTGGCCACTAGGAATTTCCGTTTGTGGCGGATGGTGCGGCAGTGCTCGACGAAGCGGTCACCCAATTTATAACAGGTCTCACCAATGTAGAGAGTAGCTTTGCTGTTACCTTCTTTTGTCATTGTTGTTGTTACTTGCGTTGCTCTGCTCAACATTGTGGGCAGGCCATGTTGACATCAGAATGTATTTCAACACTTGCGGGCTGCCCCCAGCACATCCTTGTTGGTTGCTAACACAAGCAATGTTTTTCACTTCATGTTTCTGTATACAGGTGATATGTAAATCTGAACTGTGGGGGACACTAGCAACATACCAGAAATACAAAAGCGTCAGAGGGCAAAAGTGAGTATTGTTGCTATCACTAAGGAGAAGGTGCTTGGGAAGCTGAAAGGTTTGAGCCACTTGGACCAGGTGGTCTACACCCCAGAGTTCTGAAAGAAGTATTTGAAGAGATTGTTGAGGCACTAGGAATGATAGTTCAAGGATCACTAGGTTCTGAAATGGTTCCACAGGACTGGAAAATTGCAAATGTCACTCCACGCTTAAAGAGGAAGGGAGGCGGAAGAAAAGAAATTAAAGGCCATTTAGCCTGAACTCAGTGTTGACGTCAGATGTTGGAGTCCATTATTGAGGATTAAGTTTCAGGGTACTTGAAAGAACACAATATAATAAGCCAAAGTTAGTATGGTTTCCTTAAGGAAAAATCTTGCTTGACAAATCTGTCGAAATTCTTTGAGGAAATAACGGACAGGATAGACAAATGAGTTAGTAGATGTTGTCCACATGGATTTTCGGAATGCTTTTGTCAAGGTGCCACACATGAGGCTGACAAACAAGATTGGAGCCCATGCTATTATTAGCATAGATAGAAGATTGGCTGACTGGCAGAAGGCAAAGTGTGGGAATAAAGGGAGCCAGTTTTGGTTGGCTGCAGGCCATTAGTGATGTTCTGGAGGAATTGGTGTTGCATCTGCTGCTTATCACATTATGAGTCAATGCGCTGGATGGCAGTGTTGGTGGGTTTGTGGCAAAGTTTGCAGACAATACCCATATAGGTGAAGCAGGGAGTCTGTGGAAGACCTCAGAGAGTTTGAGAGAAAGGGCAAAGAAGTGGCAGATGGAATACAGCGTAGGGATGTCTACAGTGAAGCACTTTGGTAGGAGGAATATTTTCTAACTGAAGAGAAAATTCAAAAATCAGGGTGCAAAGAGTCTTAGTGTAGGATTCCCTAGAGGATAACTTGCAGGTTGAGTTGGCGGAAGGTAATGTTGGCATTCATTTTGAGATGACCAGAATATAAAAGCAAGGATATAATGCTGAGGCATTATTAGGTGCCGATCAAACCACATTTAAAGTATTGTGAGTAGTTTTAGGCCCATACTTAGGGAAGGATGGGCTGGCAATGGTGAGTGGACAAAGAAGGTTTACGAGAATGATCCCAAGAATAAAAAAGTTAACATATGAGGAATGTTTGATGACTCTGGGTTTGCACTCACTGGAGTTTATAAGAATGAGAGGGGGATCTGATTGAAAGCTACCAAATACTGATAGGCCTGGATAGAGAGGACTTGAAAAGTACCCTTCAGAAAGAGATGTGGAGGAATTTCTTTTGCCAGAGGGTGGTGAACCTGCAGACTTTATTGCCACAGATGGCTATAGAGTTTGGTAGGTTGTTGGTTTGTAAGAGGATCAAAGGTTACAGGGTCAAGGCAGGAAAATGGGGCTCAGAGGGAAAATAAATTAGCCACGATTGAATGAAAGAGGAGACTTGATGGCCCTAATGGCCTAATTCTGCTCCTGTGTCTTATCATTTTATGAGCTTATAAGCTGAGATCAAGGACGACCAGAGCTCACTTTGGCTGTAGAGTGCAGCATAAACAGAGGCCAGCCTCAGATCTTCAAGTCAGCTGATATATGGTGAAGGAATATTTGTGCAAGTTGCTCAGAGTTTGTGATCCCGGCACCTTGCGAGGTACACGCTGAGTATTCCAGGCATGTCCACATTTTGGCAACTGAAGTTAAATTCAGCTTCTGTAATCTTCCCCCTGTCTTCTGCAGCTGCAGAGGCAAAACTGCTTCACCAACATAAAACCCTTCCACTTTAATCATAGCTGGGCACTTGGAACATATCATGAACTGTAATTCAGAACCCAGGATGACTGCCAAAACATAATGAGCCATAGTCAGAATCTGTGCTCATTGACTGTAGGATGAGTCCTGAGCTCATCTCTCCCACATGGTACTTCCAATGTCTGAATTTACATCTCTCCATATGAGAGGAGCAGAACTAGGCCATTCGGCCTATCAAATCTGCACCATCATTCAATCATGGCTGATTTATCTCTTTCAATCCCTTCTTTCTGCCTTCTCCCTGTAACCTTTGATGTCTTCAGTAATCAAGAACCTATCAACCTCTGCTTTAAATATACACCATGACTAGGCTTCCACAGCAGTCTGTGGCAATGAATTCCACAGATTCACCACCCCCTTCCTAAAGAAATTCCTCCTCATCTCTGTTTTAAAGGTACATCCTTCTCGTTCCAGATTCTCCCAGTACTAGAAGTATCCTTTTCTTGTCCACTCTATCTAGGCCGGGGGTCGGCAACCTGCGGCTCCCGAGCCATTTGTGGCTCTTTCACCTCTGTGCTGCGGCTCCCTGTGGCTTTGGGAAATAATTGGTCAGTATTTAATTAAAATGTATTTTATGTTAGTTTGTTAGCTTTTGAAATGTAATTATGGTGATCTTGTACAACCTAAGTGTAGCGACACATTTCCTGCCACATCATAAAACGGCTCACAATTAGCCAGCATTCCGGCTAAGGGAGATAGCCTACGGGGGTTTGTGAGTACGCGTCTTTTGCAGCATCTGCGTCCATGGGGGCTGGGTTGAGGGAAGCTGAAAAGCAAGGCTGTTTAGTTCGAATAAAGCTATCTTTGACTGCAGTTTACTGACACCGCTACAACGTGTTTTTATCGCTGGCTGTCCAGACGGAAGGTGCTGAAACGCTTTGTCGCGTGTCTGGAAGAAGTGAAAACTTTCCTGGGCAGCAAAGGGCTCACCTTTCCTGAGCTGGAACAGCCAGAGTGGCTGGAAAAGCTACACTTCATGGTAGACATGACAGCGCACCTGAACACGCTGAACACAGCTCTTCAGGGGAAAGGACGTACAGCCCTGCACATGTTGGAGGATGTTTTGGCATTCGAGCGCAAGTTGACAGTGCTTGCCAGAGATTTACAGAAAGGCACTTTGTCTCACTTCCCCAATTTGAGAGAGTTCAAACAAGGTCACGACAAGATAATTTCGGAGTATTTACATTCTGCAATCATCGCAATGCAAACATCGTTTGGGAATCGCTTCTGTGAGTTCAGAGAGGAAAAAAACACATTATCCTTCCCGGTCACTCCCTTAAGCATCGATCCTTCCCTACTGAATACGACTGCATTGGCAGGTGTGAGTCAACCTGATCTTGAGATGGAACTGGCCAACATAGCCGACAAAGACATATGGGTGTCCAAGTTTAGACGCTTGACAGCAGACCTTGAAGATGTTGCCCGTCAGAAGGCCGTTCTTGCTCAGAAACACAAATGGAGTGATATTGAAAACCTCACAGATGACAGCTTGCGATCCTGTGTAAAGATGAAGGTGACATCATACAGCCCTGATGTGCAGACGCTGTGCGCTGAGGTCCAGGAGCAGAAATCCCATTAACCAAGTATGATAAATATTTTAATTGCCTATTATTTTACTTATATTCATATTTTTTCATAGTTCAGTGAAATAGTCCTTTCATTTTTCAGGATGACAGCTGGCTGACGTTATTTTTGGTTTGCTGCTGGCGGAAAATTTAAGTTCGGCGTTTTTCATAAATACAAGAAGGACTCAAATAGACATTGAATATTTTACTTAAAAGTAACTTTCAACCCAACGTCTTTTTTTCGGAGTTCAAAATGTTTTTGTTGCATGCAGAAATGTAATTTCGTTTTCTCTGCAGGAGTTCATCAATTTCATAAATGCAACACATTATAGTTTGTTTATACATAGCATAAAGGCAAAAAAAACGTATGCAGTGTTATTTCATTTTAAATGTCAAACGGGTTTTGCGGCTCCCAGTGTTTTCTTTTCTGTGGGAAACGGGTCCAAGTGGCTCTTTCAGTGGTAAAGGTTGCTGACCCCTGATCTAGGCCTTTCAATAGTCAATGAAAACTTCCTCTCATTCTTTTAAACTCCAGTGAGTACAGGCCCAGAGCCATCAAATGCTGCTCATACATTAACCCCTTCAGTTCTGTAATCATTTCTTTGAACCTCCTCTGAACCCTTGCCAATGCCAGCACACCTTATCTTAGATCAGGGGTCACCAACCTTTTTTGCACTGCAGACCAGTTTAATATTGACAATATTCTTGTGGACTGGCCGACGGGCGGGGGGGCTGGTGGTGGGGGGTGTTAATCACGACCGGAATATAGGTGATGTCAACTATAAGTCACTTACAAGTGGCTAATACACTCAATTTCATTTCTAAAAGGGTTTATCTGACAAATTTAATATTAAACATGCAGCACATATTATCCTCACATGAATAAAGTGATAAGTCAATTATAACTCACTTATAAGCCAATAGCAGCATAACATTTTAAGTAACGTTTGGATACTAAACACACAGCGCATATTTTCCTCGTATGAACATATAAAATCACTGCAACACACCAATATCGCTGAATCAGTGGGAGCCTGCAACAAGACGGTCCCATCGAGGGGTGATAGGACACAGCGATACTTGAAGGGGGTTCCTTATCTCCAGTCTATTCTGCAATTTAGTTTTCGAGGCTCTCAGCTCTTGCTTCTGCCCCGCTTGCTCATGTTTTTTTTGCTTAAAAAACTCAGTGGGTTTGTCTTTAAGTGCTGGGTGCTTGGACTCAAGGTGCTGAAGCAGTTTTGAGGGCTTCATTGTGTCATTAGACAGCCTCCGGGCCGAACTCCAGCCTTCCGCCTGCCCGCCGCCAGACGCCTTGGCCAGGTGTGGCTGGTCGTGGGTGGGTGAGAGGACAAGGTCGGGGCCGGAGGTCCCCGTACTGGGGCCGCGGCGGTCACAGTCCGGAGAGAGCGATCAACCGAGTGAGGAGTGCGACAGGGCGCGTGCCCGCCCCCCCTTGTAGGCAGGTAGGATCTATCGGCCGACAAAAGTTTGGCTGGAGGGATGACTTTCAGTAGATCGCAGCGAGGTAGCTGCTCTGCTACTTACGAAACCCCGAGTGCGAATATTTTAGCACTGGGTTCCCCACGAACATTTGTTGTGCTAAACAGCTTTAGAGGCGGCTCCCATCTGTCCGCGCTCAAGGCCAGTAGCAACGGCACTCCTCGACGGCCAGTTACCCAAGGCCAACCAGTGATCCCTGGCGCTAGGGTATCACTGGGTTTAACGTCTGATGACCTCGCGTGCGTTCAAGTTTGACAGCGGGTGTGACAGAGAATGAGGAAAGGCGCAGCTGACTCATGTTGTTTCATATTGCCAAATCATATCATTTCCATGTGGCCCGGTAGCACATGCTTTGCGTTGGGGACCGCTGACTTAAGAAGCACTTGGAGGGGTGGAGCTTAAAGGGATATGGGGCTGTATATGGGGACACAGGAAGTTGGGATTAGATGGGTGGAATGGACAGCTGGGGCTGATAGGCCCTTATTTTCTTTTCACTAGTCATCTAGTGATGATGTCATTGCACGTGCTGTTTTCACAACTGTATTGATGTCTGCTGTCTGCATTATTATTAGAGGCTGAGATTGATTTGTTATGAATAGTTTCGGTAAGCCATCCTCCACTTACTGCATTTTTCTGGAAAACTTTCCATGTTTTCACTGGAACAAGTTGCAGTAGTTTGTTGCTTTGTAAATTTTATTACTTATCCATCCTGTTTCAACTCACATAGAGTTCCCAAACAGCAACAGCTAAACTTTTCTCCACAGTTCAGATTAACAGAAAAACACCAGATACAAAATCCTGGAACTCTTCCCGGCAAAAGTTTGGAATCCTTCCCATCAAAATCCTGGAATCGTTCCCAATAAAATCCTAGAAGCTCTCCCCCCACCTCTGGCAGTAACTTCACCACGTTCTCTACCAGATGGACTGCAGTCTCTCGAAAAGGGAGTTCATTATCACTTACTATCAGCTTCAGTCCCACCAGGTTCAATTCCACAGCTGTCAGTAAGGAGCTTGCGTGTTTTCACCCACGACAGTGTGAGTTCCTCTTGATGTTCCGGTTTCCTCCCATATTCCAAAGACACAGGGGTTAAAGTTAGAAGTTGTGGGCATGCCAGAAGCATGGCGACACTTGTACTGCCCCCAGCATATCCTCAAACTGTATTCATTTTCATAGATGCTGCCTGACTTGCTACCAGATGGTGTGTTGCGACACATTTCACTGTATGTTTCGAAGTATATGTGATGAATAATCGTAATCCCCCCCTTTACTAAAAAGCAACCAGTGAAGATTAGGAAATGCTTGACCCTCAGACTCTGAGATATAATAAATACCCTGCCATCACTATGGTCTTGACATTAGGTCAGCAATCTGGTTATTGTTTATTTGTGCAGAGCACCACATGCAGTTTGAAATGTGTTTTTTCAATTTATTTATGGCAATATTTAGTTTTACTGTATGTGCTGTGTGCAATGTATGTTTTGTGGGAGCACCATGGTCCAAGTTCTGTTTGTTTGTATATACATACAGTCAGTTGCCAATGAACTTGAACATGAACCTTATTCATCAGACAGACAAAGAATGCATTTAAATATTTAATAAAAATATCTTTTTCTTGTGTCTTGGCCAATACTCTTCCCTCATCCAACAACACCAAGAACAATTAGCACATCACATTTTTAATTATTCTTCACAAGACTTGACTATAGTATTGTCCTCTGACACATGAAACACTTGGCAATGTATCTGAGAGAGATGACAGCCAAGGCATATGTGCAACTGCCCCTCTTTTCAATTGAAAATGTCAGGGTATCGGGGCTGGAGGTGAAGGAAGGGCTGGTGATCAGCTCGTCGCTCTACTGAACTAAGGCTGTGGCCTGTGACTAACGGGCTCTTGGATTGGCTATAGTGACGACTTCAGTTCTGAAAATTATTTTATTATTTGCATGATATTTTCCTTGCACATTGGGTTTCTTTGTTTTGTGGCTGCCCGAAAGAAGACAAATCTCAACGTCGTATATAATATAAATGCTTTGGTAACTAAATGTACCTTGAAAGTAGAATCTAGAAATAGCACAACACAGAAGGAGACCATGCAGTTCATCAAATCTATACTGGCTCTTTTATTGGTGGCATTCCCTGGATCTTTCCCTATGCCTCTGCCATCATTCTCTCTTTCAAATAACTTAACAATTCTTTCTTTTTTCACCCAGAAGGCCGTATGTTCCTGACTTGTTCGCTCATTATTCATTGGGATGGCAATGTAGTGGCTAGCACAGCGCCAGCGACCAGCGTTCAAGTTCTGCCGCTATCTGTAATGAGTTTGTCTATTTCCCCCGCCCCGTGACCATGTTGGCTTTCTCTGGGAGCTTCAGCTTCTTCCCACATCCCAATCAGCGGGGTTGATCGGTCACACGGATGTAATTGGGCGGGGAGGATTCATTGGACCACAAGGGCCCGTTACCGTACTGTATCTCTAAAAAAACATTTAAGATTTCCTCATCTCTCTCTAACGTCTAAATCTGTGCCCTTTTGCATTGATCTTCCGACCACTGAAAGCCGTCTCTCCTGTAATTCTGTAATTTTAATTAATTCTCTCAAATCTCCAACTTCCTATTTTCCAGGCGAACAACTTCCTAATCTCAGCCTGTGACCATTCTAGTAAGCAATAGAAGTAATGAACATCATCAATGACCTGTTCTGGCCAAACCATGCAGACACCAAAACCAAGAAACCTCACCAACACCTCTACCTCCTCAAGAGGCTAAAGAAGTTCTGCATGCTCCATTTGACCCTCACCAATTTTTATCGATGCACCATAGGAACTACTAAGATGAGACCAAATTTAGGTTGGAGAGCAACACCTTATATTCAGCTTTGGTAGCCTCCAACCTGATGGAATAAACATCGATTTCTCTAACTTCCAATAACTTATCACCCCTTTCCCTCCTCACCCCTTCTTATTCTAGTTTTTACTCCATACCTTCCCAGTCCTGATGAAGGGCCTCAGCCCGAAACATTGACTGTTTATTCCCCTCCATAGATACTGCCTGACTTGATGAGTTCTGCCAGCATATCATGTGTGTTGCCCTAGATTTCAAGCATCTGCAAAACCTCTTGTGAATTTGGCATTGTAACCGCTTTTCCTGAGACCATAAGGCACTACACGGATTTGTGGACATAACTCAGCACATCAGGGAAACCAGCTTGCTCTTCATGGACCATGTCAGTAAAGCAGCCAACATAATCAAAGGCCTCAACTACCCCGGACTTTCTCTCTTCCCCCCCCCCCCCCATGTCAGGGTCAGGCAAAAGGTATAAAAGCCTGAAGGCATGTGCT
The DNA here is from genome assembly GCF_030144855.1 of Hypanus sabinus. Classification (NCBI taxonomy): domain Eukaryota; kingdom Metazoa; phylum Chordata; class Chondrichthyes; order Myliobatiformes; family Dasyatidae; genus Hypanus; species Hypanus sabinus. The sequence goes on along the minus strand of NC_082712.1, from coordinate 169,986,404 downwards.
ATCAGGGTGAAGGACAATTTTCATCCTGCTGTTAGCAGGCTCCCGAACAAGTGTCATGTCTGATAAGCTGGACTCATGACCTCATTATGATTTTCCACATATTGTCTGCCTGCACTACATGTTCTCTGTAGCTCTAACACATTATCCTGCTTCATGTTATAATTTCTAAAATCAGGTTTGAATGAATTCCAGACCTAAGTGAAAACTTTGGCCTTCATGTGATGGCCTGATGTCACTCCTGAGCGAAGGGGAAATGCCAGTTTCAGTTCATACTCCACAGACATGTCCTGGCTGATCCAGAGAGACAGGCTGGCGCTTGGAGCTGCCAAGATCCTGGAATCAGCCAGTGGACCATCTGTCTGCTGCCTGCTTACCCACTCAGCCACTTTGGCAAGCACACAGCATCACTCAGAAATTTATTCAGTTGCTGTTACGGCTGACGGAGTAATGACATGGAGGTCAGCAACTGCAAAATCCAGTCAAATACTGCAAAAACCGTGAAAGTAGAAACCCAAGAGAATTTCAAAAACAGCTGAAAATACACATTTAATATAGTTTTGTTTATATCAAGCAAGTACATTTTTTTCTGGTGATATTGAAATCAAATGCACTTTATAGTAAGAGTTCGATTACAAAGAATTCATAAGACCAAAACACACTCTGTGGGAGCTGAATTAGGCCATTCAGCCCATCAAGTCTACTCTGCCATTCAATCATGACTGATCTATTTTCCATTTCAACCTCATTCATCTGCCTTCTCCTCGTAACCTGTGTGTATTTACTAACCAAGAACCTAGAAGGGGAAGATCATAGGCTGTGGATGGGAGATTCCTGATATTTCTTAGGATTGGTAGTGTGGGAATGCATTATATTTCTCCGTGTGAACAAACCACTTATATCACCACTGTTATTATATCTTCTAAACAAGTGACCCCCTACCACCAAGAATGACAAGGCATCAGCACTCTGTGCTTTTCATTTGTGCTAGACCATTTGAGGCCCTCCATTGGTTGGGGTCAACCATGGATATTGCGTCCATGGAGGTTGTTGATGAAGTCCGTACACAATTCGGGGCAGTACGGTAAGGAGAGGAAGCTGGTGCCCGTGCAGTAGGCTCCACCCTACACACAGCTGATGAATCCAAAGTTATAGTGGAGACCGATACAGTTAGGCACCAATGGCATTGCAGAAGCAGCCAGTCAGTGTTGAACTCAACGTGGGACTGCCTTAGGGACTCCAGCTTTGGAATTTCCTTGGGTTTTACTCCCAAAGCCTTCCTTATGAGTGGGCAAAGCCGCAAGGCAGTGGAGTTTTGAGATCAGAGCTTTCTTTCTCCTCGATGAGCTGCCAACCATAGCTGAGGAGCCCCCATCTGTCCAAAGTGACTGGTTTTAAGTGGTCTGTAACCTGCCTTTGCTCCTTCTCTTGTCGGTAGAAATGGTTCCACCAGGCTGAGTAGCTGGACTTGGTTGTCTGAGGCTCTTTGAGACATACACCATTGGCAGCATTTAATAGTTAGTGGGAGCTCCTTCACCCCCCCCCCCCACTGGCTTTAACAACCTTAAGGAACTATGTTAGACCAGTTACTTATTCACTTTTTAAACATTTTCTTATTTACTTTGGGGAAGACAGCACACAAAGTTAAGCACCCTTCTGGAGCATCCATCTGCCCCGCACCTGCAGAAGCTCAGGAGGAAGACCATAAGACATAGGATCAAAATGCAGCAATTTGGCACATCTAGTTTGCTCTATCATTCCATCTTGTCTGATTTATTTTCCCTCTCACCACCATTCTCCTGCCTTCTCCCCATAACTTTTGACTTCCCCTTACTAATCAAGAACCCATCAACTTTGCTTTAAATATACCCATCAGCTTGGCCTCCACAGTTGATTGTGGCAATGCATTCCACTGATTCACCACCCTTTGGCTAAAGAAATTTTTCCTTTCCTGGTACAGCAACAGCAAGTAGACAATGAAGGTGCACAGGGCATCATTGGGTATAATAGGAGATCAAGAGCTCTTCTCCGTCGGACAGGAGGGCCATGCAAGTGTCTTAAACGTGGGTTAGATGCTTTCTTTGAGTCTGATGACTTTTGAGGCCTCGTGCCCAATTGGAGGGGTGTAGAAGAAAGAACAGCCTGAAAGCCTGATTATGTTAGACAATAGACAATAGGTGCAGAAGTAGACCATTCGGCCCTTTGAGCCTGCACCGCCATTCTGAGATCATGGCTGATCATCTACTATCAATACCCGGTTCCTGCCTTGTCTCCATATCCCTTGATTCCCCTATCCATAAAATACCAATCTAGCTCCTTCTTGAAAACATCCAGAGAATTGGCCTCCACTGCCTTCCGAGACAGTGCATTCCAGACCCCCACAACTCTCTGGGAGAAGAAGTTTTTCCTTAACTCTGTCCTAAATGACCTACCCCTTATTCTCAAACCATGCCCTCTGGTACTGGACTCTCCCAGCATCTGGAACATATTTCCTGCCTCTATCTTGTCCAATCCCTTAGTAATCTTATATGTTGCAATCAGATCCCCTCTCAATCTCATTAATTCCAGCATGTACAAGCCCAGTCTCTCTAACCTCTCTATGTAAGACAGTCCGGACATCCCAGGAATTAACCTCGTGAATCTATGCTGCACTTCCTCTACAGCCAGGATGTCCTTCCTTAACCCTGGAGACCAAAACTGTACACAATACTCCAGGTGTGATCTCACCAGGGCCCTGTACAAATGCAAAAGTATTTCCTTGCTCTTGTACTCAATTCCCCTTTGTAATAAAGGCCAACATTCCATTAGCCTTCTTCACTGCCTGCTGCACTTGCTCATTCACCTGCATTGCTGAGAGAGCAGAAAGTGTAGATAGTATAATTGGAGAGGAGGCTGGCTTTCGAAAGAGAGAGAGAGAATAGCTTTATTTGTCTCCTGTGCATTGCCACATACAGCTTCACTTTTATTTCAATAACCAACACACTCAAGGATTGCGAATGTTGCAACACTTTCAACATCAACATAGCATGCCCACAGCTCGCTAACCCTACACATGGATTGCATGAAGAAACCGAAGGCAATACAGTCAACCTGAAGAACGTACAAACTCCTTACAGGCAGCGCCGGAACTGAACACCGATCGGTGATCGCTGGCACTGTAAAGTGATTGCGCTAACTGGTGTGTGACCACGTCACCTGGCGTGGACCGGGCTCTGTGGTTTTCTTGGACAGAGCTAAATGTGCCAGAGTTCTGGCTATGATTCATCGAGATTGAATGCCCTCAGTAAAAGGATGACAGCCATCAGCGACGTTCTGAATTTCCTCAGCCATTTCAGGAAGCACAGGCATGAGTGTGCTTTCTTGGTCATAGAGTCTCCGTGATCAGGGGTGCCTTGGAGACTGAAAAACTTGTGAGGAAGTTCGGGGAGCTGCACGCCTGCTGAAGAAGGAACATGTTTGCTGGCTGGTAGGGGGGTGCCAATCACACACGATTGCATTAGCCGACAGAAAGGAAAGCAAATGTCTGGAGTTGTTGTCTTCACACCCCTGTGATGTTTCTGCAATATAAGTGGAAGTGGTTATTGGTGAATCAGCATTGGAGACACTCAAAGCAGGCTGGACATTTCACCTTCTGATCGGTATTGATGGTCTGATAGCATCTTCACACGTTTCTCTCTCTAAAATCCATTCAAGCCTGCAGTCTGATCTTTTAAATTAAAAGTGCTCAGTTTTGGCTGGTTTCCCAAAACAGATTCTTCCAAGAATTCAGTTCATTCTACTATGGTCAGTCTCATTTCATTTTGTACGGGGAAAGTAGGAAATTAGAAGCAAGACATTTGGTCCATCTGGACCAGCACACACAAAATGCTGGAGGAACTCAACGGGTCAAGGAGCATCGATGGATGAAGGGTCCCAGCCCAAAATGTCAGCTGTTTATTCCTCTCCATAGATGCTGCCTGACCTGTTGAGTTCTTCGAGCACTTTGTGTGTGCTATTCCAGTATTAATAGTCATGAAGTTAATCCATATTTCCCCACCATGGAAGGATTGAGAATGTCCCGGTATTATGGAATGATTTTGCCTAATGTCTCATGGTATCTCACTTGAGTGCACACTGGTTGACATTTTGGACTGAGACCCGTCATCAGGACCTTAACTAAACCTTGATTGAGAGCTTTGTGGTTTCCTACCTTCACTATTTAGCATAAATCTCCCCCTTTCATCCAACATCGGAAGTTGCAATTAATTTCCAGCAGCCCTGGCCTTTCTCATCATGCCCAGATCTCAGAAATAAGTAAATAAATAAGCCCCCTCACTCAGGAAAATACGTTCAGTGGCCACTTTATTAGTTACACCTGTACACCTGCTCGTTAATGCAAATATCTACTCAGCCAAAACGTGGCAGCAACTGAATGCATTAAAATATGCAGACATGGTGAAGAGGTTCGGACATTGCTCAGACCAGACATTACAATAAGGAAGAGATATCAACTAAGTGATTTTGACCATGCTGTCAGGGTGGTTTGAGTGTCTCAGAAACTGCTGATCTCCTAGGATTTTCACGCATAAAAATCTCTAGAGTTTTCAGAAAATGGTGCGAGAAACAAACAAAATCCTCCAGTGAGTGGCAGTTCTGTGGGCGAAATCACCTTGTCAATGAGAGAGGTCAGAGGAAAATGGCCAAAGTAGGTCAAGCTGACAAGAAGGGGACAATAACTCAAATAACCACGTGTTACCACAGTGGTGTGCGGGAGAGTATCCCTGGATGTACAACACATCGAGCGTTGAAGCAGATGGGCTACAGCAGCAGAAGACCATGAGCACACACTCAGTGGCCACTTTATTACATATGGGAGATAACTAAAAAAGTGGCCACTGAGTGCATATAAACCCATTCCAAGTTCAAACTGACCCTTCTCTCCAATGTGGCCCATAATCCTCCACTTTTCTTACATCCCTGTGCCTCCCCCAGACTCTCCTAGATTCCGTTGAGGGGAAAAGAGCATGTCTCCACCAACTCCTTTCAACATTTTAACCACTTTGTTGAGATCAAGCCTGTGTCTCTTACAGCCAAGGTCACACTGCAACTCATGTGCTCAGCATCTGAATTTCAGAACTCACAGTAGAATATGTAGTCCATGTGTCTCTCATGGTAATAGGGGTGTGTATGCTGACACTTGTCTGATTAAATCCACACATAAGACCATAAGACATGCTTGTTATTCTCAGAGTACCCCTCGCATGGAGTTGGGATTGTGAACTCTGAGTAACTTTTACAAACGTTCCTCTGCCACGCACCAGTTTAAAACGTTCCTCCGCCACGCACCAGTTTAAGGATCTGACGCCTGGCCCTCCTGTCTGCATCACACTTCACAGCCAAAATGAGATCCAGTCTCCCTCTACCTCGGCTTATAAGACCATAAGATGTTGGAGCAGAATTAGGCCATTTGACCCATCGAGTTTGCACTGGCATATAATCATGGCTGCTTTATTTTACCTCTCAGCTGAATTCTCTTGCCTTCTCCCCATAACCTTTGATGCCCTGACCAATCAAGAGCCTCCGCTTTCAATATACCAAATAGCTTGGCTTTCACAGCCAGCTGTGGCAATGAATTCCACAGATTCACCACCTCCTGGCTAAAGACGTTTCTCCTCATCTTTGTTCTAAAGGGACATCCTTCTATTCTGCAGCTGTGACCTCTGATACTAGGCTTCCCCACTATTGAAAACATCCTCTCCACGTCGTCCATTCTATCTAGGCCTTTCAGTATTGGATAAGTTTAATTGAGATCCCTCCACCCCCATGCATTCTGCTAAACTCCAGTGAGTACAGGCTTAGAGCAACCAAAGGCTACTCATATGTTAACCTTATTAATCCCAAGACCATTCTCATAAAGCTCCTCTAAATCTTCTCCAAAGTCAGCACAAACTTCAGTATCACAGCCTCAGTGAAGGATTACTGAAATGGGATGGTGTAGAGAACTTCACTGATTAAATACAGCCCTGGTACTGACTGATGACTAATCAAATGTTACGATCAGGTGATAACATTTGTTGAATGTTAGTGATTCTGTGAAACAGAAGGCTGTGGAAGCCAAGTCATTGGGTAAATTTAAAATGGAGGTTGTTAGATTCTTCATTACTCTGGGCACCAAAGTTTATGGGGAGAAGGCAGAGAATGTGGTTGAGAGGAATAATAAATCCGCCATGATGGAGTGGTAGAGCAGATTCAATGGGCTGAATGGCCTAATTCTGCTCAAATGTCTCATGGTCCAATACCTGCAGGAAGCTTTACAATGTGACAAGACAGAAACAGACGAGGAAGACAGAGTTTTTAGGACTCCAGTTAGCCAAAGGCATGAGGATTGAGGAAGATCTTAAAGAGGAGAGGAAGGAATTCATGATGGAATGGTGAAGCACACTTGATGAGCCAAATGGTTCTATGTCATATGGTCTTATATTGTCCCTATAATTCCATAGAGTGCACCAAATAAATATGCTTCTGTAGAATGAATGTTCATTGAATCATATAATCATATAGACATCCATCATATAAATATAATTGCAAAGAAAGCACAACAGCACTACTTCCTCAGGGGTCTGTGGAGATCTGGCATGGCATCAAACACCTTGACGAACTTCTATAGATGTGTAGTGGAAAGTGTGCTGACTGGCTGTATTACGGCCTGGTATGGGACACCTTTGAGTGGAAAATCCTACAAAAGGTAGGACATCACGGGTCAAGCCCTCCCAACCATTGAGCACATCAACATGAAACGCTACTGTAGAAAAGCAGCATCCATCATCAAAGATCCTCACCACCCAGGCCATGCTCTTTTCTCACTGCTGCCATCAGGTAGAAGGTACAGTTGTCTCAGGACTTGCACCGTCAGGTTCAAGAACAGTCGCTACCCCTCAACCATCAGGCTCTTGAACAAAAGGGGATAACTACACTTATTCTACTTCTGGTGTTCCCACAACCAATGGTCTCACTTTAAGGACTCTTTATCTTGTTATTTCATGCTTGTTATTTATTGCTATTTATTTCTATCTGCATTTGCACAGTTTGTTGCTGATTGATGCGGTTTACAGTTACTGTTCTATAGATTTGCTAAGTATGCCCGCAGAAAAAGAACTTCAGGGTTGTATGTGGTGACACGAATGTACTCCGGTAATAAATTGCACTTTGAACTTTGAACTTTAAATGCATATTTTTCAGGAAGCCACCACTGAATGAGCTTTACCAATTCTCACCAAACACACCCTGAATAACTTGTGTGCACAGAAACGTTGGATCACTCATTCCGAATTGGAAATGTTTTGTTTTTGTTTCATGAGCTTCTGAATCAGAATCAGGTTTATTACCTCTGTTACATGAATTGAAATTGGATGTTTTGCATAGCAGTACAGTGCAGAGAAAGAAAATCATTGTAAATTACAAAGAAATAAAGAGTTCAACCAAAACAAATCACAAGACGGTTTCCATGGGTTCCTGGACTGTTCAGAAATCTGATGACGGAGGGAAAGAAGCTGAATCTTTGAGCTTATTGTCTTTTATACACCAATGCCTCTTGCACATAACGTGGTCACACTTGACTGAAAGTGACAGATTAAACCTAACCTCATCTCCTGCTAGGAGATGGTTTTGGGAGCAATGCCTTCTCTGTCCATAGGTTCTACAAACAAAATCATACAGACACAAGAATTAAGAGCTTTTCACTGCTCAAACTGTATGGTTTAAGATGGTGTGGGTGAATGTCAACGACTTCTGCCTGGTGGTTGACGAAACAAGGAAAACAACTAAATACTTTGTTAATCACACACTTTTTTTCTGGTAAATGATCACCACAAGCATTAGTCTGCAATTTCTCTTTGGACTTGGAGGCAATTTGATGTGGCAGAACTGAGGTTCATTGTCAAGAGTGAGGAAGACCTGAAGTTCAATTGATTTAAGGACCGGGCAGAAAGGTCAGGTACAGGCTGAATTGAGGTGGTGGGGTCCAGGCAGAACGTACCAAAGCAACTGAACCCGATGTTTGGATAACGATTTAGGTGCCAGGCCAGATTACTCAGGTTAGGGTGTTGGGGCCCAAGGCAAGGGATGGGCTGGTTCAGCTCACTGCTCCATGACATTTACTCTGCGCTGAGCTAGGGGACTTGGACTCTCTTTGTGAGCTTCCACTCAGAAAGCTTATTGCTTGCACTTGTCGTTTGCATGATTTGATTTGCCTTTTTTTCTCTTCGCTGCACATTGAGGTGTTTTAACTGCCTTTTTATCGGTTCTTTTGGATTTCTTTGTTTCATGGCTGCCTGTTAGGAGACGAATCTCAAGGTTGTATACTGTATACATACTTTGATAATAAATGCACTTTAAATTTTGAAATTTGAGATTACTACACTATTAAAAATAGTGCAAAACAGTATAGGCCCTTCAGCCCATTGTGTTGTGCCAGCCCTTTAGCCTACTTTTCCCTCCCCCAGAGTGTTTTTCTTTCATCCATGTGACTATCTAAGAATCCCTTAAGTGTCCCCGATATATCAGCCTGTCCCACCATCCCTAGCTGGGCATTCCACATACCCACCACTCTCTGTGTCAAAATCTTCCTCTGACATCGACCCTCATTTCCCACCCATACTGTCTTCCAGACACCTTAAAGTCATGCCCCCTCATATTAGCCATTTCCAGCCTGGGAAAAAGTCTCTGGTTGTTCACTCTATCTATGCCTCAGATCATCTTGTACACATCATGGCCGGCCTAATTGCTGCCTCAACTCCACGCTCCTGACTACCTGCAGTAACCTTTCACCCTCTCACTGATCAAGTTCCTGTTTAGCTCTGGCCTTGAAGATAGATGAAATTACATGAATAGGGGTAGGAAGGGGTCCAGATGGACCGTGACCAATAGCTGGAAGCAATTCAGCAGAAAGAACTGTTTTTGCACTGTAAGCTTACTGCATTTTATGGTATCACAGCCACGATGTTCTAGGCTGTGATGTTTGGCTTCTGACCACCCCAATTATCTTCCTTTGCATAAAGGATCATTTTAGCCAGTGAGTAGTCCTCTCTGACATCTTTGACTGTGTGCCATTATTGTCATTGCGTCACCAATCACCTTGAGTCAAGGGTCACACATTATAGGTTGATCTCTCCTGTTAGCATGGTGGTTAGGTTTCAGCTGGCTCACATTGCTCTCCTTCGGTGGGGCAGTGGGGGCAAATCAGAGAGCATAAAACAGTACAGGACAGGAACAGGCTTTTCAGCCCACAATGTGGTGTAATTAAACGAATCCCTCCACCTTCACTTTGGCTGTATCCCTCCACTCTCTGCACATTCATGTACCTATCTGAGAGACTCTAACATATCTGCCTCCACATCACCCCTGGCAACGCATTCCAGGCACCTGCACTCTGCGTGAAAATCTTGCCCGGATACACCTCCTTTGAACTTTCCTCCTCTTGCCTTAAACGCAAGCTCGCGAGTATTAGAGGTTCCAATGCTGGGATTCATTGAACAACGTGAAATGGAGGTAGCCAGTGTTGGAGGAAACTCAAGATGGGAAACAAATTCCGCAATGGAAGTAAGATACTTGCTTTAACTATATATTAAAAAGAAAATTCCAGGGAGGTGAAAAAGTCTAATACTTGGCATTGACATTATTTGATAGTTTTTAAAATATATATCCTGTCCACACACACTGTAGCTGTTACACTTTATTCTGCATTTTGTTATCAGAATCAGAATCATTTTATTGCCAGTATGTGAAACATACCAGAGTTGATTGTGGTTCGGTGCTGAGCATAAAACACAGGACAATATCATAATAGAAAACACAACAATTTAGAAAACACAACAATTTAGAAGACAACAATGCAAACAGCCTTGAGCACTCAACAATTAGCAGAAGAGTCTCAAGCGTAAATGTCAATAACACTGGACAGCAAATTTTTTCAAAAATGTTGCTTCCTCAGAGACTTCTTTTAGTGGTTATGTTAGATCGCTTGAAGCTGAACAGAAATATCATTTCAGACTACTTGTGTCATGTAGGAATTGGGAGAAACAAGAAATAAACTTTTATTGAATGTATTGCATTTAATTGAATAACAGTGCTGATGCTTTGCAGTAGTTCAAATGAGCTAAAAATGTTTTGTTGATGATTTTCATCTGTACTCAGAGTCTGAGGCTTCCCGCTTAAGTGTCCAACAATGATCAGCCAGCATTGATGGATTCCTGTTGTCCTGACAGTTTTTTTCCATGACTGCAATGTCCTGGTGAAACCTCTCACCGTGCTCGTCACTGACAGCACCGAGATTTGCAGGGAAGAAGTCTAAAAGGGAATGCAGAAAATGAATCTTTAGTGACATGTTGCACTTCTTGGTTTTGTATGCTTGAAAACTGGTGTAGCCAGCTGCACGTAGTTTGGTGCTTTGTAGTTAGCAAGAAAATTTTCAACAATATCCTTGAATGCCTTCCACATGATTGTCTCCAGTCCCACTCTTCTAATTGCCCGTCATTGATGACCTGTTTGATTTGTGGGCCAACAGAGTGCCTTCCTTAATCTTGGTATCAGTTATTCTGGGAAACATCTGTCTCAAATATCAAAGTCATTTACTTGTTCGGTGCTTTCACAAAAAAAATTATAAGCTCCAGTTTTATATGAAGAGGAGGCAAAAATATCTTTGTTGGGTCTGCAATTGGCTTATGTGCCACACTTCTCTGTACTGGAACAAACTGCTGATGGAGTGGCCAATTATTTTTAATGGAATAGGACTCTTTAGCATGGCAGTCCCACTCACAAATGAAACAACAGTACCTGGTGCATCTGAGTTGCATTCCTAGTAGCTTTCGATTCACCACAGATGTTCCAGTTGTAGTTTCTGTACTGTATGTGTTTCAACAAGACCTCTAAATTTCCGGAGTTTTCTTTCACTGGTGCTGAAGGGTGGGCACTGGTGTTGTGTAGCAGCACAGATTTCAGGCACTACATTGATGAATCAATAAAAAGATGCCTTGACAACCCAAATCATGCCCAGGCACGCCTGGACAAGATAGAAATCTTTTCAGCTTACATTGTTGGCAACATTTTTATTGACTTGAATTATGAATTGAAATAACAAATATAGGCAATTCCAAAAAAAGGTGCATGATAGGGAAATTTCACGGTGATTTTCATGATCAGCACCCAGAATCCACAAGATACACCAAAAGCATTTAGAAAAAAACTTTGTTTTCCAGTGTAATCATACTATTATTATTGTTTTACCTTTTACTATCTTAATGCATCATACTCAAAGTACTTGTGGAACTCTGCAAGTCAGGCAGCATCTATAAAGAGCAATAGACAGCCGACATTTTGGACTGGAAAAGAAGGAGAAAGAATAAGAAGGTGAGAGGAAGAAAAGGAGTTCAAGCTGATAGATGGCCACATGAAATGAATAAAGAGCCATTGTTTTAGGTAAAGCAACTTGGCCCGAACCGTCATCTCCTTATCTCTCTCCACAGATGCTGCCTGACCTGATGAGCTCCTCCAGCACGTTGCGTGTGTTGCTCAAGGTTTCCAGCATCCACAAAGTCTCTTGTGTTTATGATTTCCTAGCTCAGTGATGATCTGATCTCTATGCAAGACAAGTTCTTTCACTGTATCTCGGTACATGCAACAATAATAAACCAATACTATTCCAGTTCCAAATTTCTTATCCTTGTGCACCATGGACAATTAATTCTTGCACAGACATTTAGTTCTGAAGCTTTCAGTCTTACTCTAGCATGTATAAATCCTCTGAATTAAATCAACACCTTGGAATCTTCATTAGTTTATGTAACGTTGCCAATACAATCAAAAACAAATTTATTACCTGACATTAGTTAGTTAGAGATACAGCGCACAATAGGCTTTTCCGGCCATTTGAACTACACCACCCAGTAATCCAATGTAATCCGAGCCTAATCATGGACAATTTACAATGACCAACTAACCTACCAACTGGTACGTCTTTGGACTGTGGGAGGAAACCAGATCACCCGGAGGAAACCCACATGGTCAAGGGGAGAACGTATAAACTCCTCATAGGCAGCAGTGGGAATTGAACCCAGGTCGCTGGTACTGTAAGCATTGCGCTAACCACTGTACTACCATACCACTCTATATGGAGCTCCTTACATTGGAACTGCTCCACTTTTTAATGTAGGATTTGTCTCATTGTTGATGAGGCAAGGATGATACATGTGGAAGCTGGGAAGGCCTTAGACTTGCAGGAATACAAACAGAGTGTTGAAGGTACTCAGCAAGTCACCGCCGACCTCCTCCAGCATTTTGTGCGTGCTGCCCAAGATTCCCAGCATCTGCAGAATCTCTTGTGCTTAGACCCAGAGGAGATACCCAGCATTACTGCTCTTCTCCTTGGTGACGCAGAAGTGGGGAGTCATAGAAGCAGTCTAGATCAGTTACTGCAGTTTGAGGAAAGCATTATTGACACCTTCAATGCACAAGGTGGCCATTCACCCCATATCACCCATGCTAGCCAGGTAATTCTCCCTTCTTAGTCTCTGGCCAAGGCTGTATGAGTTTTGTTGCTTCAAATGCTTATCCAACTGTTTTTTGAATGTGATGACTGTTTCTGCCACCAAATACTTTCATGCAGCGAGATCCTGAGTCATATCAAGTCAAGTTTATTGTCATTTAACCATATACATGTACATCATCAAACGAGACAACGTTTCTCTGTACCAGGGTGTAAAGCACAGTAGGACACATAACATGCATATAACACACAATAACTTAGGAAAGTAAGGATAAAATCTAGATTAATTACACATAAATAAGCAGCGTAAAGTGCATAAATTAAATATTGTAAGGTACATAATAGATTAATCGGTGACACTTTGAACATGTTGCAGCAGGGAGTTCAGGCTTAATGGCCTGAGGGAATTCCTGATTGTTCTTGTTTCTTATGCATCAGAGTCTCCTGCCTGATGGTAGAAAGTCAAAGAGGTTGCTGGATGGATGGGTAGGATCCTTGATTATACTAAGGGCCCTACATACTCCTGATAAATGTCCTCGATCGATAGTAGGGAAGCCCCATTAATCCTCTCCGCTGTTCTCACAGTCCTTTGTAAGGACTTCTGGTCCAATGCTTGGCGGCTCCCATACCAGATGGAGATGCAGCTGGTCAGGATCTCTCAATCGTGCTCCTATAATATTCAATTAAGATGGCGGAGGTGGGAAGGGGGAGCCTTATTTGCCTCAATCTCCTTAGGAAATGGAGGTGCTGCTGTGTTTTCTTGTTCAGGGAGGTGATATTGAGGGACCAAGTGAGGTCATCCATGATATGAACCCTCTCTATAGGGAAAATCATATTTTCCAGGGTTGAAAAATATTTTCTCTTTTTAACCTTCTACCAAATACAAACCTGTTCAGAGAAGTAAGTTTTTCTTAAGTAGTGTGGTCCACAGTTTTACAACTCCCTCAATGTAAATAACCTGAGTCTTTCCTATATCTTTGTAGCTATCTCCAATAACGTCCTGCAAATCTCCTGAACACCCTCAAGGGTACCATCAGTTCTTTCTTGTAGCATGGTGAGCAGAACTGTGGGGTATATTTCCCCAGCAGACCTCCTCAGCAGCCTCCAGCCCATCACCATGGCACAAGAAGGTCGTATACCATGGTGACCAATCATCAGGGATATGCGGCTGATTCACATTGGAGCCAGGTATTGAATGGAGCAGCAGAACGTGGATGGGGTAAAGACACTCCTCAGAAGAAATCACATTCTAGCCTATGATACCTAGCTTCTGACAACTCCAGCCATCTTCCATTGTGCAAAGAATAACATGCACAGACCAAGTCATTGAGTACATTTTAAAGCAGATGTTGACTGGTTTTTGATGAGAAGGGTGTCAAAGGCTATGGGGAGAAGGCAGGAGAATGGTGTTAAAAGGGAAAACAATCATCCAGACTTGATGGGTTAAATGACCTAATTCTGCTCTGATGTCTCATGGCCTATAATTCCATCCTGAGGGTTGTTTCAGAGTCATAGAAATGTACAGCACAGAAACAAGTCCTTTTGCCCAATTAGTCCATACTGAAACATTTAAACTGCCGACTCCCATCAACTTGCACCCATACCATAACCCTCCTCACCCCTACCATCCACATACTTATCCAAGCTTCTTTTAAAAGGTGAAATCGAGCTCGTATGCACCACTTGTGCTGGCAGCTCATTCCACAATCTCACAAACCTCTGAGTGAAGAAATTTCCCCTTAAATTTTCACCTTTCACCCTTAACCTGTGACCTCTAGTTGTAGTTCCACCCAACCTCAGTGAAGAAAATTGCATTTATCCTATCTACAACCCTCATAATTTTCTATACCTCTATCAAACTTCCCCTCAATCTTCTACATTCCAAGGAATAAAGTCCTAACCTATTCACCCTTTCTCTGACATCCTTTGCTCTGTGCCGTACTTGGCTGGATGCTGCCTTAATGTCAAGGACAGTCAAACTCACCTCCCTCGTCTGTTATTTACTGAACAATAAGTAGGTGTGAATATATAATGGGTCTCACCACGGGATTTGCTTTATATCCAATAAAGCATGGTTTAGTCATCATATTTAATTAAGGTTTTAATCATATTTGCTTCAAAATAAAAGTGTATTTCGTTCCCTTAACGGTTGGCATCTGTATATTTACTATGATCGCTGTTCCTGCTGTCTCAGGGCAGCCCACATCAGCTTCTGTTCTATAATTACATTACAAGACACCTGAATGTCAATTAACATTGTACAATAAAAACCTCACACTTCATTGTGAGGCTCATCTCCTTCAGAAAGAGGGAGAGTGATTGACAGAGGAAGGAAGATAGAGAAAATGAAAGGGCGAGAGAGTGGAACACGCCATGAAAAGGCTTACATTTTTATAGGAGCTCGCCACCACCTTTCCACAATGATTGAGAAGTGAATATGCAAAAATATCTCGGAAGCCAGAAGGACACTTTCCTTTATAATAAGCAGTCTTTCTATTTCTGAATCTGATATCTTTTATTCATTGACTGTAAGATCAGATTCCAGAATGTCATCTTCCATACAATTTTCTCCTAAGTAGGCTCTTCTTTCCACGCTGATCTGCAGAAGCCTGTGCACAACTCAGGTGACATTTACAGAGCATCTCCTCCAACTGAGCACAGTCTGCCACTTCCACAGTCCCCCGAGCAGCCTCCACACAACTCCATCCTAGAAGCTTTCCCACAGTGACATTTCCAATTTTAGCAACGTGAAATCGGGTGACCCGCAGGATAAATAAAACAAATTATAGGGATACTTTCATTCCGAAGGAAAGTTAATGAAGCGGATTCTATGGGGGAAGGCAGACGTTGCCGTAATGACAAAATAAATACTTCCCGACTTATCAAGATCAAATGTAAGGATGATAAATTATCTGCTTGCAAGCAAAGATGATAAATTTACTGCAGGGGCGAAACCTATTGCGTTTTCTCATCAGTGTCGGCTCGTAGGTTATGGGTTTGCTTTCATGTTGTAATCTTTTCCCTGACAGTATGTTTGATAACACATTTACTGCAATGGCTCTCCTAATGGCTCCTTCATACAAAACACTATTACCTGTGACAATTCATTATGTGCTGCACAAATACATCACCCTTTGCACAGCTTGCCGTGGTGCAGCAGTGCTGATCGCAGCGAAATATCGCCCACTCCCTTCCTCCCTCTGCCCAGGGCCCTGTCATGTTTTAGGGATGTGGTCCATCTGGGTGTTAGGAAGAGTTCAAAAAGTTGAAAGTTCAAGGTATGTACCATATACTACCCTGAGATTCATTTCCTTGTAAGCATTCACAGTCGAACAAAGAAATACAATAGGATCAATGAACTACACACGATGACTGACAAACAACCAATGTGCAAAAGAAGACAAGCTGTGAAAATACAAAAATAGCAAATAATAATAAAATAAATCAAGAAAGAGCATGGTCATATTAAATGATAGGACCCTGGTCAGACCCCAATTGGAGTACTGTGCTCAGTTCTGGTCACCTCACTACAGGAAGGATGTGGAAGCCATAGAAAGGGTGCAGAGGAGATTGCCTGGATTGGGGAGCATACCTTATGAGAATAGGTTGAGTGAAAGCCTTTTCTCCTTGGAGCGACGGAGGATGAGAGGTAACCTGATAGAGGTGTATAAGATGATGAGAGGCATTGATCATGTGGACAGTCAGAGGCTTTTTCCCAGGGCTAAAATGGTTGCCACAAGAGGACACAGGTTTAAGGTGCTGGGGAGTAGGTACAGAGGAGATGTCAGGGGTAAGTTTTTTACTCAGAGAGTGGTGAGTGCGTGGATTGGCTGTCGGCAACGGTGGTGGAGACGGATACAATAGGGTCTTTTAAGAGACTTTTGGATATTTCATGGAGCTTATTAGAGGGCTATAGGTAAGCCTAGTAATTTCTAAGGTAGGGATGTATTCGACACAACTTTGTGGGCCGAAGGGCCTGTATTGTGCTCTCGGTTTTCTATGTTTCTGTGATACTGAGAACATGACAGGAAATCTTATGTCATCAATGAATCTCAATTACATCAATGCCGGCTTTCTCAAGCAGCAATTATCCACCAAAGGTATACACTAGACAGGTATATGGAGGAATTTAAGGTGGGGGGTTATGTGGGAGGCAGAGGTTGAGGGTTGGCACAACATTGTGGGCTGAAGGGCCTGTAATGTGCTGTACTATTCTATGTTCTATGTTAAGTCCCAGGCTGTGGCTAATCTGCCACTGGATACAAGTTGGCTCCCTTATTCCATAGCCAAGTGTAGTCACGAATTATCTTGATCTCCACCCTTTCCTCCACTGCTTCTCTGTTATGGCTCTTGGCAATAATAGAAACTGAGGCTAAGCACAGGTCATTATATTCCTTCTGAATTTGTTCTGTAATATCTTGTCATATTTATCACTGAAGCTCTGAAAACAAACCACGACCCCATATATCTTCCTGAATGAACTTTATTTTTTTTGCAGCTAGACTAATTTACATTATTTAATTTTATTGCTTCAGCAGAATTTGTTTTCATCACGTTCACTGAAAATAAGTCTAATTTTCCTGTTGGTTTTTAGAAAAATTCGACAAAATTTCAATCTGCACAATAATTAAACTTTATACCCTGAGTCAAAGAGTGCAAAGTCTCTGCTGTTATTCTGTGGGACACAAATGGACAAATTAGCAGACAGAGTAGACACCGGTGTGAGAAGTGTGCTCGAGGGAGAAGACTGTGGGACATAGGTCAGTTGTGGTCATGGGCGGAGAGATGGTATCTCAGGTCCCACTGGACCGACTTCACTCACCTCAGCACTAAACTGACTCCACAGCCTGTGGATTCTCTTTCGGGGACTCTGCAGCTTGTCTTCTCAGAATTATTCGATCACTTTTTAAATTATTTGCGCGATTTGTGCTCTTTTGCACACTGGATGTTTGCCGGTCTTTGGTTTTTCACAGATTCTATTGTATTTCTCAGTTTTCCAGTGGGTGCCTGCAAGAAAATAGATATCAAGTTTGTTTACAGAACTTTGATAATAAATTTAATTTGAACTTTTGAACTGTGAGATGGAGTTCAGTGCAAGCAAGTGTGAGGTATTACACTTTGGGAGATCAGAAATAAGTGTAATTCCTCCACACTTCCTCAGTCATCTGTCAGCAGACACCGTGACACTTACATTCATTGTGGAAATCCTACCTTGGTTTGACTTTTGAAAATACAGCACCCCATGTTATGTTTTGTAGCTCCAAAACATAAAAACTAATTGAAAGGAAAACAAGAGAGTCAGGAATGCGAGTCTAACTTTGCTTTTACTTTAAGTGAGGTGTGATGCATACAATTCCCATATTTTTGCACATAAACCATAATGAATTACTTAAACAAACAAGAATGTTTAATCAAACAATATATTTACTGTGGTGGTTGTCCATCAGATTCCATTATGACAGGAAACCTGTGTGGGAGAGTTTTTAAAGTGGAAAAACTGTTGCACTGGGGCAATCCCACTGTCAGACCTCAGAAGTCTGGGTCCAGTGGTATGAACAAGTGTCACAGACTGGGGTCTTTCTTGGCTACAGTGGACGCCCATGACATCGTCTGTACCTTGTCATATCCTTCGCTCTCCACAGAGATCTGCTGTACCACCTTCCTAGCCATTGGTGATAGATCTCGTACCCATTGGATCTCATTATAGATCTCATTCGCCAGGGCTGGCTTCACATGCCAGGGCAGACATGTGCCTATCTAACCGGGTTGAGAACCGCCAGCTACCCTCACCTAGCATAGCCCGTCTGGTGAAGCAGTGCGCTGGGGAGTGGCTGCTGTCAAATGAAAACAGGTATTTGGACCCACAGGTGAGAGCTGAGTGTCAGGTGGGGACCAAAAGTGAGTGAGCAGCCTCAGAATGCACACAACAAGCTCCTTCACCAGAGGTGCAACCCATTCTCCCCATTCACTGGGGTATCCGGGGAGGGTATATATTTACAATATTACTCCAATATTACCAAAACATTAAAAACACAACACCTCAGACTTAGCTAAATTGAAAGCCTTTTTCTATTCATCAGCCACTTACCATTCTGATGAAGATCTCTGTAATTTTTGGTAGCCTTCTTTAGTGTCTATGGTATCGGTTATTTTAGTCTCACTTGCAAACTTACTGACTACTCTCAACCATATTCCTTCTAAAAATGATGACAGGACTTGATCTGTGTGGCCCTGGGACATCTATAAAACAGTCACTCACTGTACTGACTCAGAAATCTATCACCCTTCCTTCATCATCTCTCAATTTAACTCATGGAGCTGCAGTGTGTTAAAGAGCTGAGTCTGACTCATAAATAGAACATTGATTGCCACGTTTTGTCAGCTGTTTCAATATTGCTGGATCTTGTAACCAACAGGATGAAGGTGATAAGCTGGAGGCCTCTTGGTCCTCACTCATGCACTCAAAATCGAAGTTGAAGTAAATATCTTATCAAAGTACACATATTTCAGCATAAACTACCTTGAGATTCATTTTCTTGCAGGTATTTACAGGAAAGTAAAGAAATACAGTAGAATTTATGAAAACTATACATAAACAAAGATTGACAAACAACCATTGTGAAAAAGGAAACAAATTGTGCAAATAAAAGAACGAATAAGCATGAGAATATGACCTGTTGATTCCTGGAAAGTGAGTCTATAGGTTATGGAGTCAGTTCAGAGTTGTGGTAAGTGCAGTTATCCATGCTGGTTTAGGAGCCTGGTGACTGTAGGGTAATAACTGTTCCTGAAAATGATGGTGTGAGAATGAAGGCTTCTGTACCTACTGCTTGATAGTAGTAGCGAGAAGAGAACATGGGTTGTCTTGGCCAGAAAGAACTACAATCTACAAATCAGCAAATTTGAATGAATCAAGGACAGTGGAAGTAGATAGACCAATAGTCTTTGTTCTTGCTATGATGTTGAAGGAATGGAGGTTGCCATTTTGTGAAGCTGCTCTGTGACCTCCATTTTGTGAAGCTGCTCTGTGACCTCCATTTTGTGAACTGAATTTGCTCGGCTGAATCAGTGTTTTAAAGTAGACACAATGATATTTCAGATAATCTGCTGTACTGGAGATAATTTCTAAAAAGAAGTTATTTATGAGCTGTTCTTTGGTTGGATATAACATGTGGGATTGTGAATGGTATGGTCTGTCTGCCCTGAGTGATTCGAGCTGATTACTGGTTTAGTAACTGATTCAGAACACAAGCCATAAAATTACCAGTTGTTATTTGCAGAAGAGGTGCAATAAATGGATGCTAGCTTGGACCAGAACCAATGAGAAGGTGTTATAGGTCAGTCAGATGACCCATAGCCAATGACACTGAAATGCAACATTTGAACTGGTGAGGAAAGAATATAAAAGCAGAGCCTTCAAATGCAAAACAGTGACAACTCTCCAGAGACCCCACAGACATATGGAGATTAGACTGGGACTATGAGGAACACATTGCCAGCACAGACTCTTTCTTCAGGTATTACTTTCTCTATTCTTTGCCTGTTCATGGAAGGTCAGAAAAACTTAAAACGTGCATGCTCAAGCATTCGGCTGTGTAAATTCACATGTTCTTTTGCTGAGACAATAAAGGTACCTGTCAGCAAATGCAGATTCTCTCTGTGCCTCTCTGATCATTATTACTAAGGAGAAAATCCTTGTAACACCTGGATGGAGCGTGGTCCTTGAAGATGGATGCTGCTTTCTGGTAGCAGCGATCCTTGTAAATATATTGAGGCTGACGGAGATATTCTGTGTGGGCACTATGGTCAAATAGGAATTGTGTTTCTAAAGGAATTATTTCCCTCAATCTGCTGACAAGAAATATAACATACTGACTTTTAAAATAATGAACCAATTTATACACCATGGAACTGAAGGTTTCTTGTGACATTTACAAGTGGACAGAGAGCAGGGTGGGAAACTGCTGAGGATAGTTTTGCTTGAATACAGTCCTAACGTTATCACACCAAGCTGGTAATAACGCAACTCATTGTCATAGTTACTTCTGCTGTAAATGATTATCTCTGCATTTCATGATTTGTATTTGCTTCTGCAGTGTGCAAATTGCCTGTCTCGTTTCCTACAATACAACAGTAAGCCAGCCTCCCCTCCGTTGTATGCACTTCCCATTGCCTCAAGAAAGTGACCAACATAATCAAAGACCCTTCTCACCCCAGTTACTCTCTCTTCTCCCCTCTCCTATCAGGCAGAAAAGGCAAAGGCTTGAGAGCGTGAACCACCGGGCTCAAGGGAAGCCTCTGTTCTGCTGTATCAGACAAGAGCAGGGAATGAGTCAATGTTCGGCCATTGCTAGAGCAGACTTGGTGGCAATTCAATGTGGCAGAATAGAAGAAAGGCAGAATCGAGGTGGAGCCCAGGCCTGAGGGAGAGGAAAGACCCAAGGTTCAATCGATTTAAGCACCAGTCGGGTTACAGGCCTAATTGAGGCCGTGGGGGTGGGGGGGGGGGGGGTGGTCTCGGACCCCAGAGTGCATCAAGGTTTGGACAATTTAAAGGCTGGGCCAGAATGAAAAGGTCATGGTATTTGGGCCGGAGGTGGGACAGGCCAGTTCAGCTTGCTGCTCTGCAAGCTTTACTCATCTCTGTGCTGAACTGAGGCTGCAGCCTGTAACTAACAGGCTCCTGGATCGGCTGCAGTGACGCCTGGCTTTGTGTCTGTGGACACACTCATGCAAACTTCAGTTCTGAATGTTATTTACTTGCTTCCATTGTTTGCAAGTTTGTTTTTCTTTTGTCTGCACGTGTCAGGGTCCGATCCAGAACCACGTTCCGGGTTTTGATCCGGTCCGGGGATTCCGGACTCAGGGTCCTGCGGTTGTCCCTCCCGTCACCCGTGATCTAGTGACTAAGGACCCTCCTAGTTCAAGGAGGCACACCTGTAACTCATTGAGCTGCAGGTGTTTATAAGGTGCCTTGGGACTGGGACCAGGCAGGTGGTTGTTTTGTTCTGTTTCTCTGCTGGCTCCAAACTCATCTCTGCATTCTGTTATACCGCCCAGGCTCAGACCTATTCTTCATCAATCTTCTCTGCCCGTACCAGTACTGCCAGGTTGGTCCGCTCTCCCACCTTTCTTCCCATGCGCTGCTCCTGCTTCTCTGTTCGGTTTTGTGTTTCGCGCGGTCGCGCTGTCTGCCGGCCGTTTCCAAATTTCCCGTTGTCATGGCTGTTGTGTTGGTTGACCTGGACCTATGCCCATTCCTACTCCTTGCCCCTGTCGGGCAGGTCTGGCAGATCTGCCTCGACCCGGTGGGGTTTCTGCCTGTTCCTATCCCTTGCCTTGTCGGGCGGCTCCGGCTGACGGGCTGTGGCCCGGCGGGGGTTCTGCCTGTTCCCATCCCTTGCCTCCATTGGGTGGATCCGGCCAACCCGCCGTGACCCGGCGGGGGTTCTGCCCCCGCCTTCTCTTCCACCCGAACTCTGGGATAGTGCCCGCACCTGCCTAGGGGTCCGCATCATGCCCAGGCCTCCGGTGTTTCCGCCTGGGAGGCGCCCCTACCCGGGATACATGCCAGGGAGGGCTCTCCGCTAGCCTATCGCCACCTAGACCTGTCTGCCTGTCTGCCTGAACCCAGGGACCTGTCTACCTGTCTGCCTGAACCTCAAGGACCTGTCTGCCTGAACCCGGGGACCTGTCTACCTGCATCCTGCGTTTGGGTCCATCCGCCCCCTCATGACAGCACGTTGGGTGTGTGACGGTTTTTTTAAAAGGTTCTATTGGGTTTCTTTGTTTTGTGGCTGCCTGTAAGGAGACGAATCTGAAGGTTATAAAAAGTATACATTCTTTGATAGTAAGTGTATGTTGAAATTTGAACTTTAAGAGATGAACTCTTGATCTCCCCATCTACCTCATTGTGATCCACTGCACAATATCTGGGCTGCCTGTACTGTACTGCCTCTGTAACAATAACACCATGTCAGGCTTTTCACTACATCTATATACTATCTGTCATGCTATCTATCATGCTAACAAAACCTCTTTACAGTATCTCACTGCACATCCAAATTCAGGTTTAGATTTATATATCTCATGTACATTGAAACATTGAAATGAGACAATAAAAACTGGTACCAATACAACTGGTGATTCAGAAAACTTTGAAATCTTCTGAAAGATGGTAATGAAGTGAAAATTTTTCTCATACATAACAGCATATTTTCACTTGCCTTAGTTACATAAGTGGTTACTTTTCACAGTTTTTTCTCAATTTTTTAATTTTTTGAGATCCAGACATCATCCTCAAGGCCAGCATTTGCTCATCAGTTACTGTCCATGGGGAGGTGAAGGCAGGGGGTGTGAGCTGCCTTTTTGATGAGGAGGAACACAGCACTGTTGATGGACCAGTGATATATACTCAATGGTCACTTTATTAGATACTGGAGCAATCTTCTGCTGTTGTAGTCCATCCACTTCAAGGTTTGATGTCTTGTGTGTCCAATGATTCTCTTTGGCACCTCAATATTACAACTTGTAGTTATTTGAGCTACCAACGTCTTCCTGTAATTTTAAACCAGTCTGTCCGTTCTCCTCTGACCTCCATGATTAACAAAGTGCTTTTTCCCACAGAACTGCCGCTCACTGAATGTTTTTATCTTCTTTCACTACTCTCTCTAAACTCAAGAGACTGTCATGCATTGAAATCCCAGAAGACCAGCAGTTTTTGAGATACTCAAACTAACCCTGTATAGCATCAGCAATCATTCCACGGTCAAAGTCACTTAGATCACATTTCTTCCCCATTCTGATATTTGAGCTGAACCTCTTGACCATGTCTGCATGATTTCATGCAATTGAAATGCTGCCACGTGCTAGGCTTTAGATATTTGCATTAAGAAGCAGGTGTACAGGTGTACCTACAAAGTGCCCACTGGGTGTACTTCCGAGCCAGGATGTTGTGTGAACTGGAGAGAAGCCTGTGGTGGGTGATAGTCAAATGCACCTGCTGCCCTTATCCTTCACAGTGGAAGGTAATGAGGGGTGGTTGGACAAACCCAGGTTAGTAACCACAGTGCATTTAGTCGATGGTACATACTGCAGCCACCAAGTACTGTTGTGGAAGAAGATATGCGCTTAAACCACAAGAGATCCTGAAGATTCTGGTAACATACAAAAAACGCTGGAGGACCTGCTGAGATCCTCCAAGATAAATGCTTAGTTTGGAGGATAACAAATCTTTAAACATGCTTATAAGATGTTCCACTCTCTGCTGTTTTATTGGAAGCCTATTTATTTTTAAATGGGTTATTGACTTATTAGAACATCAAAGAGGAAGTGTCTTCTCTCCAATATTTCCATGTTACTGCTCCCACAGCTCTGCCATTGTGTCTCAGTATAAAAGAGGATTAGGCAGCAAAGCACAAAAGGTTCTTTTGTCTCCGGCTGTGTGCCTGTCTCTAGTGGTGGGTGTACTATATCCAGACAGCTCTTCAATTTTACACGTCAGTGAGCTAATCCAGTGAAACGGTCACGTTTTAGTGCTTACTGTGCTGCTCCTTCCTTTTCCTAACTGGAGTTACATTACACAGGGCAGCAAGGTAGCATAGCAGTTAACATAACGCTATTACTGTACCGGTGATGCTGTAACGCTGTTTCATTCGCCTCCATTCATAGGTAGTTACATATGTTTGAATGACAATTACACTTGAGCTTGAGCGACCGGGGTTTGTTTCAATTCTTGCAGCCGTTTGTAACAAGTTTGCACGCTCCTCCCGTGACTGTGTGTGTTTCTTTCGGGCTCCAGTTTCATCCCACATTCCAAAGGCGTGCGTGTTAGTGGGATAATCTGTCATGTAGGTGCAAATAGGTGGCATGGGCTCGTTAAACCAGAAGGACCTGTTATCGTGTTGTATCTCTCAATAAATAAAAAGAAAAACACACACACACATCACAAAAATGAATAGATTAGTAGCTTAATTGGTCCAATGGGCCCTTTGGGTCTGTATGGCTAACCCAGGGGTCAGCAACCTTTACCACTGAAAGAGCCACTTGGACCCGTTTCCCACAGAAAAGAAAACACTGGGAGCCGCAAAACCCGTTTGACATTTAAAATGAAATAACACTGCATACAATGTTTTTTTTTTGCCTTTATGCTATGTATAAACAAACTGTAATGTGTTGCATTTATGAAATTGATGAACTCCTGCAGAGAAAACGAAATTACATTTCTGCATGCAACAAAAACATTTTGAACTCCGAAAAAAAGACGTTGGGTTGAAGGTTACTTTTAAGTAAAATACTCAATGTCTATTTGAGTTCTTCTTTTATTTATGAAAAACGCTGAACTTAAATTTTCCGCCAGCAGCAAACCAAAAATAACGTCAGCCAGCTGTCAACCTGAAAAATCAAAGGACTATTTCACTGAACAATGAAAAAATATGAATATTCCTAAAATAATAGGCAATTAAAATATGTATCATACTTGGTTAATGGGATTTCTGCTCCTGGACCTCAGCGCACAGCGTCTGCACATCAGGGCTGTATGACGTCACCTTCATCTTTACACAGGATCGCAAGCTGTCATCTGTGAGGCGTGCGCAATGTTTTTTAATAAAGTTAATGTTGGAGAACACCTGCTCACATACATATGTGGATCCAAAGATCGACAGTACTCCAAGCGCATACTTTTTAATGTTTACATAAATGTCGGGGATAACATTCCATGTTTCGAACACAAGTTTGTCCGGTTTAGGGAGGTTTTCAATACCACTCCATTTGTGATTCTGAGCAAGAACGGCCTTCTGACGGGCAACATCTTCAAGGTCTGCTGTCAAGCGTCTAAACTTGGACACCCATATGTCTTTGTCGGCTATTTCGGCCAGTTCCATCTCAAGATCAGGTTTACTCACACCTGCCAATGCAGTCGTATTCAGTAGAGATGAATCGATGCTTGGGGGAGTGACCGGGAAGGATAATGTATTTTTTTCCTCTCTGAACTCACAGAAGCGTTTCCCAAACGATGTTTGCATTGCAATGATTGCAGAATGTAAATACTCCGAACTTATCATGTCGTGACCTTGTTTGAACTCTCTCAAATTGGGGAAGTGAGACAAAGTGCCTTTCTGTCAATCTCTGGCAAGCACTGTCAACTTGCGCTCGAATGCCAAAACTCCTCCAACATGTGTAGGGCTGTACGTCCTTTCCCCTGAAGAGCTGTGTTCAGCGTGTTCAGATGTGCTGTCATGTCTACCATGAAGTGTAGCTTTTCCAGCCCTTTGCTGCCCAGGAAAGTTTTCACTTCTTCCAGACACGCGACAAAGCGTTTCAGCACCTCCCCTCTGGACAGCCACCGGACTTTGTTGTGCAGCAGGAGATCAGAATATGCGCTTTCCAGCTCGTCCAGTAACAAACGGAATTGACGGTGATTTGCCATTATTTTATTGACAATCTGAATGACAACATCCATTACTTCTGTGCATTCCGGAGGAAATGTTTGAGCGCACAGTGCCTCTTGGTGCAAGATGCAGTGAAAAATCAGCAGCTTTCTGTCCAGCGACTTCTGCAGTAAAGCCACAATTCCCTTGTGTGTTCCCGTCATATTTGGTGCCCCATCTGTAGCTACTGACACCAGGTGGGTAGTCTTTATTCCTTTGGCTCTTAAACAATTCAAGAGAGCCTCACAGATGTCCTCCCCCCGTGTTTGGTCTTTTAGAGGTATCAACTCAATCAGTTCATCCTGTGGCCCGGCAGAGTTTACATACCGGCAGAACAACGCTATTTGTTCAATATCACCTTTGTCTTGAGACTCGTCACAGGCAATCGAGTAGGCCACAGCTGAATTGATGACTTTAATTTGCTGTCTTGTGATGTCTTCTGCCATTTTTATGGTTCTGTCTTTGACAGTCTTTGCAGAGAGGGGCATATCCCTGATTTTCTGCACAATTTCACTCTTGTTTTTAAAGTCCGTGAATAGATGTTCTGAAATCTTAATGAAAGATTCTTTTATATATTCACCATCTGTAAACTGCTTCCCGTGCCTGACTATTTCCTGAGCGGCAATATAACTAGCGTATGTCGTTGGTTTTCCGGACTTCATCCATTGCTTGAAATGATTTTTGCTCAGATCAACCTTCCGCATCAGTTCCGAAACGGCTTTTTCTCTCTCATCTCCATCCGGATATTTTTGAGCAAAGGCTGCGTGTTTATTCTGGAAAAGTCTTGCGATTTTTGACTATTTGTTGTTTGGTAGTTTCTCATTGCACATTAAGCATACCGGTAAACCAGTCTCGTCAGCAGTGAAAGCAAATGAATCTGTCCACTTATCAGTAAACGTTCTGTTTTCTTCAGTCACTTTTCTTTTTTTAGAATTCTCCATAGTTGGCCTACCTTGGATCGAAAAATTAAAGAAATCGCGCACTGACGGGTGTCAGGTATTGGCAGTGGTGACGTATATTAATAGCGATAAAAACACGTTGTAGCGGTGTGCTCACGCAGTCAGTAAACTGCAGTCGAATAACTTTATTCGAACTAAACAGCCTTGCTTTTAAGCCTCCCTCAACCTGGCCCCCATGGGCGCGGATGCTGCAAAAGACCAATTATTTCCCAAAGCAACAGGGAGCCGCAGCACAGAGGTAAAAGAGCCACATGTGGCTCTGGAGCCGCGGGTTGCCGACCCCCGGGCTAACCATTTCTAGATTTCTGGAGAACCTGTATTTGTTAATTGTTGCTTAACTAGAGTCATTAAGCCCGAGTGATTTCTGTTCAATCTTCTCAAGTTTATTTTAACTGGCACAGGTTTTCCACATTCTGTGATTACTTAAAGTGGACTCCTGACTAGTGCTTATCGTGGGGTCTTTGTTTTGAGAATTTCTTTGTATGAATTCTTGTTTCTGTCTCTAAGTAGCAGTCTGTCATACTTCCACACCTGGGTTCAGTTGTTGCCAGAGTGCACTGTGACACGTTGGGCTGTAAAAGTCTGTTTAAAATTTTAAACATCTCAATAACTACAAACAATTTGTCTCTAAAAAAAAATGAAAGGTTCTACTTACTTTATCATTGTAACATCTACACATTGGTCTGGACCCTACCTGTGTAGCTCAAGGAAGGAGAAGGTCTACGGTAGAACGCCAACCAGCAGAATGTGTGGTACAGTCACACAGCGATTAGCGTATCTCTATTACAGCACCAGCGAAGCAGGTTCAATTCCGCCACCATCTCCAAGGAGTTTGGATGACCTCCCCATGATCACGTGGGGTTCCTCTCTGGGTGTTCCAGATTCCTCCTGCACCCCAAAGATGTACGGGTTAGTAGTTTTCTTGGTCGGTTAGGCAAACGGGATCATTGGGTCAAAAGGACCTGTTATTATGCTGTATTCGGATATAAAGATAATAAGCTAAATGCACGCACACACCTATCTGAATATCTTCATTGTAATTGCAGCATAGGTACAGTAGGCTAAAGAGCCTCTTCCTCTGCCATACTGATCTACCTGTTTACTTTCTTACTTACTGCTCAGCACATCAATGGTAATGTAAGTCCTCCAACTCCGTCTGTACGGAAGAATTTTTCAGTGCTGTTTCCATAACAATTTTTTTTTGACCAATCAGGGTTGTTAGTCCTGAACTGAAACCACCCCCCTACACATCCCAAACCTGGAGGACCAGTGGACCACTCTTAGTCTGGCCTCTACCCTTTGACCCATTTGGCATGGGGTGACCTTACCAAGAGCTGAAGCACAAAGCCCTGACTCCAATCAACACAGCTCTCCAGGTCATTGAAGAACGTAAGCCTCCAAACCTTACCACTAGATTGTGGTCCTCTTGGAGGTGGTGCATATGCTAAGCCTGGCTTACTGAGAAAGCTCAAACAGGTTAAGACTTTGCTCCCTATTTTTAGGAGAATGAGGGGGAGGCTTGATAGAGGTATACATAATTAAGAAGGGTATAAATAGGGTAAATCCAAGCAGGCTTTTCCCCCTGAGGTTGGGTAAGACTAAAACCAGAAGGAATAGGTTAAGGGCGAGAGGTTTCAAAGGTTTCATAGGTAGATTTAATGTCAGAGAAATGTATACAATATACATCCTGAAATGCTTTTTCTTCACAACCATCCACGAAAACAAAGGAGCGCCCCCAAAGAATGAATGACAGTTAAATGTTAGAACCCCAGAGTGCCCCACAGCTTCCCCATTCCCACGCATTAGCAACAACACAGCAGAGATCTCCCCTCCCCCCAACAGCAAAAAAAAAGCATCGGCACCCACCGCTGAGCAATCAAGCACGCAACAAAGCAACAGAAAAGACACAGACTTGCAGTACTCCAAAGACTACTTGTTCACCCGGTATTCGACATACCACAGGCTCTCTCTCTCTCCCAAATAAGGGAGAAAGAGATGTCTCCGTTTCATGGGTGAAATAAAGGTGATATATTTAAGGGGATTTCCTTCACCAGAAGGTGGGGAATTTATGAAACTGGTTGCCACAGGTGGCTTGTGGAGGTCAAGATATTTGGTATATTTAAGGCAGAGGTTGATAGGTTCTTGATTGGTCGGGGTATGAAGGGATACGGACAGAAGGCAGGAGATTGGGCTGACAGGAAAATGGATCAGCTATGATGAAATAGTGGAGCAGATCTTATGGTCTAACTTTTTCACTCATAAGGTGGTGCGAATGTGGAAAGAGTTGCAAAAGGAAGTGGTGAATACAGGTTTGATTTCAACATTTAAGAGAAGTTTGGATAAGTACATGGACTGGGAAGGGTACAGAGGGTTATGGTCTGGGTGCAGGTCAATGGGACTAAGCAGAATAACAGTTCAGCACAGACTAGATGTGCTGAAAGGCCTGTTTCTGTGCTGTAGTGTTCTATGATGATGACTCTCTATGACTCTATGAAAACATTGCACTTCAGTACAGTTGTTCCTGAAGTAAAGTTCATCTCCTGAAATGCCCCCAGCATGACTGTTCACTCCCTTAGCACAAGATTTATCTGCCTATCTGTATATGCAGTAGCCTTGTGGCTAAACTAAAGGAAAAGTACCCAAAAGATGGCAAAGTTGACCGTGTATTTGAAACAATATAACAGTTGGGGTATGGGATGTAATTCAGTCAATTCAGAATGAAATGACAGGATGTGTGCTTTGACTCAAATGTGGACTTAAGATGTAGTCTCAAACTCTGTGCTCGCTGACTGACCAGCCCTTGTACATCGCTCTGACTCCTGCTTGAACAGACATCTTATCCCAGGATTCTGGGAGAGTTCAACATCTATGGATGTCTGTCATTGCCATTAAAAGAATCATTTTAGTATTAAAAGTAGGTGGTATCATAGAAGATTTCAAAATTTACATGGGGATCTGGATCAGCTAGCTGAGTGGGCTAGAGAATGGCAAATGACTTTCAATTTGGATAAGTGCAAGCTGTTGTATTTTGAGAAATCCTACCTGGGTAGAACCTTCATGAGGAATGGTAAGGCCCTGGAGAGTGTTACAGAACCAAAGGAACAAGGGGTACAGGGACATAGCTCCCTTAAAGGGAAGTCACTGGTAAACAGTAGTGAAAAAGACTTTTGGCCCATTTGCCTTCAGCAGTCAGGGCAATAAGTATAGGTGTTGGGATGTTATGTTATAGAGTCATAGAAAACTACAACACACAGAAGCAGGCCCTTCAGCCCATCTCATCTGTGCTGAAACATTAATCTGCCAAGTCCTGATGGCCAGCACCTGGATCATATCCTTCATACCCCTCCCATCCATGTACCTATCCAATAAAGTCCTAACCTATTTAACTTTTCCCTATAACTCAGGTCTTCAAGACCTGCACCCTTTCCTGTAGTTAGGTAACCAAAACTGCACGTAATTCTCCAAATTGGGCCTCACTGACATCTACAAATTCAACGTAACATTCCAACTCCTATACTCAATGCATTGATTTTTGAAGGGCAATGTGCCAAAAACTTTCTTTATGACCCTATGTACTCTGATGCCACTTTCAAGGAATTGTGGATCTATACTAAACTGGGTGGCAGTGTGACATGCGAAGAGGACGTTAGGAGAATACAGGGAGACTTGGATAGGCTGGGTGAGTGGGCAGATACTTGGCAGATGTCATTCAATGTGAATAAATGTGAAGTTATCCACTTTGGAAGCAGGAACAAGAGGGCAGAGTATTGTCTGAACGGTGTAGAGTTAGGTAAGGGAGAAATGCAAAGAGATCTAGGAGTCCTAGTTCATCAGTCAATGAAGGTGAATGAGCAAGTGCAACAGGCAGTGAAGAGGGCAAATGGAATGTTGGCCTTTATTACAAGGGGAATTGAGTACAAGAGCAAGGATGTCCTTTTGCATTTGTACAGGGCCCTGGTGAGACCACACCTGGAATATTGTGTACAGTTTTGGTCTCCAGGTTTAAGGAAGGACATTCTGGCAATTGAGGAAGTGCAGTGTAGATTCACTAGGTTGATTCCTGGGATGGCAGGGCTGTCTTACGCAGAGAGATTGGAGAGATTGGGCTTGTACACACTGGAATTGAGGAGATTGAGAAGGGATCTGATTGAAACGTTTAAGATAATTAAAGGATTTGATAGGATTGAGGCAGGAAATATGTTCCAGATGTTGGGAGAGTCCAGTACCAGAGGGCATGGATTGAGAATAAGAGGTCAGTTATTTAAAACAGAGTTGAGGAAGAACTTCTTCTCCCAGAGAGTTGTGGAGGTGTGGAATGCACTGCCTCGGAAGACGGTGGAGGCCAATTCTCTGGATGCTTTCAAGAAGGAGCTAGATAGATATCTGATGGATAGGGGAATCAAGGGATATGGGGACAAGGCAGGGACTGGGTATTGATAGTGAATGATCAGCCATGATCTCAGAATGGCGGTGCAGACTCGAGGGGCCGAATGGTCTACTTCTGCACCTATTGTCTATTATCTATTATATTCCCAGATCCCTCTGTTCCTCTGTACTCCTCGGTGTCCTGTCATTCTCCGTGTAAGACTTGGTCCTCCCAACTTGAACACCTCACACCTGCCTGCCATTTTTGTCCCATATTTTTTCAGCTGAGCCAGATCCTGCTACAAGTTTTGACGTCTTCCTCGCTCTCCATTACACCCCACAAAAATGTGCTGATCCAGCTTACCCACATTATCATCTGGATCATTGATGTAGATGACAAACAACAAAGGATGTGGCACTGATTCCTGCAGTATACCACTAGTCACAGGCCCCCCATCTGAGAGGCAACCATCTACAACCACTCTTTAGATTCTTCCATAAAACCAATGTCTCATCAAATTTACTACCTCATCCTGAATACCAAGTGACTGAACCCTCTTGAAAAACCTCCCATGAAGGACCTTGGCAAAGGCCTTGTTAAAGTCCATGTAGACAACACTCACTGTCTTGCCTTCATCAACTTTCCTGGCAACTTCCTTGATAAACTCCGTAAGACTGATTAGACATAACTTACCATACACAAAACCATGTTGACTATCCCTAATCAGTTACTGTCCATCCAAATATGTACAGTATATATCCGGTCCCTTAGAATACCATCTAATAACTTTCCCACTACAGGTGTCAGGCTCACTGGCACATGATGTTTTAAATATCTCTGCTAGGGCTCCTGCATTTCTACACTAACTTCCCACAGCATCCAAGGAAACACTTTGTCAGGCCCCCTGGGTATTTATCCACCCGAATTTTCTTCAAGACCTCCTCATCTGTAGTCTGTAAAGGGTCCATGACCTCGCTGCTACATTTTCTGACATCTATAGACTCCGTGTGTCTCTCTGCCAAGTAAATACTGATGCAGAAAAATCCATTTAAATCATCTCATTCGGCTCCACACAGAGATCTGATCATCCAGAGAACCAGTTTTGTCTCTTGCTATCTTTTTACTCTCAATATATCTGTAGAACCCCTTAGGGTTCTCCTTCATCTTTCAGAGCAGCCTTATGTCTTCTTTTTAACCCTCACGATTTCCTTATTTAGTATTCTCTTGCATTTCTTGTACTCCTCAAGTACCTCATTTGTTCCTGCTTGCCTATACCTGCAATGCACTTCCTTCATTTTCTTAAACAGGCCCTCAATATCTCTCAAGAACCAAACTTTTCCCTAAACCTGCTATATTTGCCTGTTATTCTGATAGGAGCATAGAAACTCTGTACTCTCAAAATGTCACTTTTGAAGGCTTCCCATTTACCATGTGCACCTTTGCCTGAAGACAATGTATCCCATTCCACACTTGCCAGATCCTTTCTGATACTATCAAAATTGGCCGTTCTCCAATTTAGAATCTCAACCTGAGGACCAGACTTGTCTTTTTCCATAATTACCTTGAAACTTCTGTCACTTGCCTAGGAGATCTAGCATCACACTCTCTCTCTTTGGGACAACTGTGTACTGATTAAGGAAACTTTCCTGAACAAATGTGAGAAACTCTTTCCCATCCAGCCCTTTTATGGTATGGGAGTCCCAGTAAATATATTGGAAGTTAAAATCACCTACTATCACAAACTTATCTTTCTTGCAACAGTTTGCGATTCCTCTAGAAATTTGCTCCTCTAAATCTCATGGACAGTTGAGTGGTCTATAATATAATCCCATTAACATGGTCCTACCTTTCTTATTCCTCAGTTCTACCAAATAAGCCTCACTAGATTAACTCTCTAGTCTGTCCTGACTGAGCACTGCCATGATATTTTCCCTGATTAGTAATGCCACCCCTTCCCCTTTAATCTCTCCCGCTCTATCACATCTAAAACAAAAGAAACCTAGAATATTTGCTGCCAGTCCTATCCCTCCTGCAACCAAGTCTCACTAATGACTGCAATGTCATAATTCCATGTGGTGATCCATGCTGTAAGCTCATCCACCTTTCCTACAATACTCCTTGCATTGAAATATATGCAGCTAAGAACTTTAGTCCCTCCATGCTCGAACAGTTGATTCCTGACTTTGTATGCAGGCTTAACAGCAGTTTTCTCCATGACCACTCCATTATCTGGTCTGGTGCTCTGTTCCCATCTCTCTACAACTCTAGCTTATTGTTGCAATTATGCAGGTGTTGATGGGGCCACAACTAAAGTATAGTGTATACTTTATGTTACCCTATCATAGGAAAGCTATCATGAAGATGAAGAGTACAAAGAAGATTTGTATGAGTATTTTGCCAGATCTCAAGACTCTGAGTGATAGAAGTGAAGAAAGAAAATAAAACAATTAATGGTAAACGGTTCCATAGAATGAATTCACATTGAATAGAGAAGAACAACAATTGAGTTGATTTAAGGCCCTTTACATCTGGCATGATTTAGCAATGATTTGTTTATTCTTCATTAATTTCTTTTGCTAATTGGATGGAGAAGCAGTAAAAAAACATCCCCTAGTGAAGATCACAAGAGAACTCTGAAATGTGAAATAAGACTTTTTAAGCATTTCAAAGGTAGATTTTTCACACAGATTAGTCAGCAGAATGGCAGCACAATTGAAGTTCTTCAGACACTTCCTTTCAGCTCTGATCCTCTCAGCTTCTGAATGATATCAGAACTTTGGACCCAAGTCACTTTCTTATTTGGAACAACAAACTGTCAAATCTTTCACAGTGGAAGCTTTGAACCATCAACCAACTCTTACACATTTGGGATGCTTTATTCATGTGGATCGTTGCTGGCAAAACTAATAGTTACCGTTGTTTTCAATCATCTCTTGAGGAAGTGAAGACTATGTGGCATTCCTGAACCACTGTCGTCCTTCTGATGAAGACTCTGGCAAATTTGTACAGATATACCATGGAGAGCTTTCTGATTTGTTGCGTCACCCGTTGGCAAGGAGGCGCCATGGCACAGGATCAGAAGATGCTGCAGAGGTTTGCAAACTCAGCCAACTTCATATTGGGCACTAGTCTCCCAGCATCGAGGACATCTTCAAAAGGCAATGCGGTATCCATCATTAAGGGCCCCAATCATCCAGGGTATGCTCTCTTCTTAATATTACCATTGGAGAGGTGGTACAGGAATCTGAAGACACACAACATTTTAAGAGCTGCTTTTTCCTTCCACCATCAGATTACTGAATGGACAATGAACTAACCCACATTACTACCTCACATTATTTTGCTCTCTCCTCCCACTACTAAATTAATTTAATTATTTTTTCTTTATATATATATATATAGATAGATTTTTAAAAATATATTTATTTTTTCAATTTATAGTAAATTTTTATGTATTGCACCGTAATGCTGAAAAACAACAAATTTCACAACATATGTCAGTAATATTAAACCTGATTCTGATTCAGATTCTCATAATTCTGTCAAGGAAGAATGTCCTGGATGCAAACCCAGCAATGATGAACAAATATCATATGCTTCCAAAGAGAGATCCTGAAAGTAGAACCTACAAGTGGTGACATGTGTCTACTCTGGTAGTAAAGGTTTGTTAGAAGCAGTGCCCTCGTCAAAATACTTGTAGATAGGATCAAGCCTCCCAATAAAACAAGATACATTTTTAGAGGTCCTTGGGTAACAACAGACATGAACATTAATAGGTAAGTCAGTAATCACATGGCCAATTTGTATCCCAGCATATCTTTACAATGATGCTCAGAGGACTGAGTTCGAAAGCTGCAATGTAATATTGGAGCACTCTAAAACTATGGTTAAACCACACATGGAACACTGTGTGTGGTCTTCTCACTTCATTATAGGAAGGATGTGGAAGCTTCAGAGAAGATGTACCAGGATGCTTCATGAATTAGAGAGCATGATAGGTTGAGTGAGCTAGAGAATTTCTCTTTGGAGCCAAGCAGGATGAGAAGTAAATCGATAGAGATATACAGGAAGATAAGAGGCATAGGTTAAGTGAACACCAGAAATGTTTTCCCAGGGTGGAAACGGCTAATATGAGGGGGCATAATTTTAAGGTGACTGGAGGAAAATAATGCGGAGGGAATGTCAGACAAGTTTTTTAAATAGCATTGCCAAGAGTGATGATAGATGAAGATATATTAGGGGCATTTAAAAAACTGTTAGATAGGCACATACATGATAGGAAAATGGAGGAGTAGGTGGGACGGAAGGATTAGATTAATCTTAAAGTAGGTTAAAAAGTTGGCACAACTCACTAACCCTAACATCATCTGTACTGTTCTATATTTAAATAATAGGTTAAAGAGAATATAATAGAAAAATACTACAGATGCTAAAAATCAGAAATAAAAGCAGAAATCATGAGGAAATGTAGAGGAGTTTTCACCCAAACACAGAGAAGTGGAGTTGATTTGGCAGTGAGCAATCACTTTAATAATTAAGTGCAAGATAACAAACCACGAGGGGTCACAAAACAAAAAGGAGCAGACACTTAACACAACAAAGCAATAATGTAACTAAAGGCTTGGATCAACTGGTTGAGGCTGGCTAGTTCGATGAGTGAACAAGGGCTGTGTATCTGAGCTGGGTTTAAATAGGCTGCAGGTGATGAGTTGGAAACAAATGGCAGGTGACTCCTGTTAGCTGGAGTCTGGAAGGTGCCCGCCTGTGCAGGCATGAAGATACCAAGTAGGTCAGGCAGATAAGCACTGTTGGAAGGACATCAACCTGAAACATTAAATCTCCTTCTACCTCCACAGATGCTGCACAACCAGATGAGGAATTAAATGCAAGTCTGGAGATTTGAACACGAGACTTCCACTTTATTATCCGTCTTAGAAATCATGTGATGTGACATTCCATCAAATGGTGCTGACTCTGACTTCAGTGGAAGAACAAAATTGATTAGAACAGCTGTCTCTTTGGAAAATCAGGAATCTAACACTGGAAATTGTGATCTGGGCTTTTGTTCTGGAGCAGGGGTTTCCAACCTTTTTTATGCCATGAAACCTGACTGTTAACCAAGGTTGGGAACCCAAGTGGTCATAGGGAAAGCGTACAAACTCCTTAAAGACAGCAGTAGGTCTCTTATTACTGATGTTGTAAAGCATTGCGCTAACTGCTATGCTACACTTCTGGTTGGGACAGGGTCATCCGGAACAAAATAGAAGCTGGGGAACAAGAAACAAAAGCAAAGAGTTTTAGGATTGAGGTTCCAAATTGTGGGGAAAAAGGTGTGGAAGGAATAAACGTGCCAATGGCTTTTGGGGCCACCTGGTAAAGGGAGCCATTGAAATAAAGCAAGAGGAAAATAACTTTAACAAAGACAAGGGTTTCGCTCTAAGTAAGATTGCAAACAAGGTAGGAGAGTGGAACTCTGATTGGATGAGGACTAACCAATCAGGAGAAACAGACTAAGGGGGTATAAATACCACTGTTCTAGGCATCATCCCTGATGAAGATAGCAGAGTTTGCCAATGAAACGTTGGTTACAGTCAATGCCTGTACATGGCACTGTTTATATGTCATATGTCATATGCACCAGGAAAGCACTAGAAGCATGAGAGGGGATCTTACAGAAACATACAAAATTTTGAAAGGGATAGATAATATAGGAGTAGGAAAGTTGTTTCCATTGGTAGGTGAGACTTGAACTAGGGGGCATTGCCTCAAGATTTAGGGGAGAAGATTTAGGATGGAGATGAGGAGAAACTGTTTTTCTGAGAGTGTGGTGAATCTGTGGAATTCTCTGCCCAGGGAAGCAATTGAGGCTTCTTCACAAAATATATTTAAGATACAGTTAGATAGATTTTTACAGAGTAGGGGAATTGAGGGTTATGGGGAAAAGGCAGGTAGATGGGACTGAGTTTACAGACAGATCAGCCATGAGCTAATTGAATGGCAGCGCAGGTTTGATGGGCCGGATGGCCTCCTCTTCTCCTATTTCTAATGTTCTTATGTAGAACCTTTTTCAAATTGTGGGAGATTTGGAAGTGATTCATGAGCTGACATCAAAATACAAGTACTATATGAAGGATTCAAATAAAGCTAAGGCTCAGGAGAGCTGGAATTGTCCAAGTACGTTGAATGGCTTTAAGATCAGTTAATTAAAAATTGAGAACACTCATGTGGACAAGAGAGTCTGTCGGGAGTTGGAAGAGAGTTAATGAAACAATTCCCTCCACTCCCATACTCAGTCTATGACCACACTTTATTTTAGAGTGCTTTCTACCTCTTTCCCACAATGCAGAGTGATGCACCATCGGCAACTGGGCCTCAGGTGACAGATCCTGAGGTCGCACCTACAGAAAACACTGACTCCTTTGTATCACTTTAATGTCTCTGATGATCAGTTTAGAAGGATTAAGTAATAAAAAAGTAAAAAGACAAAAGGTAATAAACTTACTTAAAATAGATCATTGATGCTCATTAATTTTAAGAATTTAAGGTTACGTAAAATATAAAAGCAATAAATTCAACCCAGTTTAATGGTCCGAGTAAATGAATGGGATCACACTTCAAATGCAAACTAGGGTTGGTGTATGGCTGAGGCATCAGAGGTACATCTTCAAATAACCACATAACAATTACAGAACGGAAACAGGCCATCTCGGCCCTTCTAGTCCGTGCTGAACGCTTACTCTCACCTAGTCCCACCGACCTGCACTCAGCCCATAACCCTCGGTTCCTTTCCTGACAATATACCTATCCAATTTTACTTTAGATGACAAAATCAAACCTGCCTCTACCACATCTACTGGAAGCTCGTTCCACACAGCTACCTCTCCCTGAGTAAAGAAGTTCCCCCTCATGTTACCCCTAAACTTTTGCCCCCTAACTCTCAACTTGCGTCCTCTTGTTTGAATCTCCCCTACTCTCAAATGGAAAAAGCCTATCCACGTCAACTCGATCTATCCCCCTCATAATTCTAAATACCTCTATCAAATCCCCCCTCAACCTTCTACGCTCCAAAAAATAAAGACCTAACTTGTTCAACCTTTCTCTGTAACTTAGGTGCTGAAACCCAGGTAGCATTCTCGTAAATCTCCTCTGTACTCCCTCTATTTTGTTGACATCTTGGTGCATTTGGCTTCTGGCCTTGACTTCAGTGATGAAAGCAATGACTGAGAGAGATGCCAGCTACCTCACAGTCTGAACATGAGCTCTGTTCTACCCTCCAGGCTGTATCTCCCTGCAGAGGAGAAACAGGACCAACTCCAGAAGCTGGGTAAGGTGGTGTAAGTGCACAGGTCTGAGCCAAGCTGGTCTGTGGGGAGCACACTGCCATATCTCCGCAGTACAGAGCGAGCAGACAAAGATTTATTTGGAAGGTTTAGAGGGTGAAAGTATTCAATTGAAACTGAATGGTGAACTTACAGATTCATGAGGTGCATTGATAGGGTAAATAGTCTTCTTCTCAGAGTAAACATGAGACCCTAAGAAATAGGAGCAGAAAGAACCTATTAAATTCTGCTTTAAATATACCCACTCACTTGGCTTCCACAGATTTACCACCTTCAGATTAAAGAAATTCCTCCTCATCTCTATTAGAGTCATAGGGAAGCACAGCACAAAGCAGGCCATTCAGCCCATCTAGTCCATGCCAAAACCATTTAACTGCCTACTCCCATTAACCTGCACTAGGACGATAGCCCCTCATACCCCTAGCATTCATGTACCTATCCAAATTTGGCTTAAACATTGAAATCAAGTTCACATGCACCACTTGTGCTGGCAGCTCCTTTCACACTTTCACAACCCTCTGAATGAAGAAGTTTCCCCTCATGTTCCCCTTAAACTTTTCACCTTTCACCCTTAAACCATGACCTCTGGTTATAGTCCCACCCAGTCTCAGAGGAAAACGCCTGCTTGCATTTACCCTATCTACACACCTCATAATTTTGTATACCTCTATCAACTGAATCTTCTACATTATAAGGAATACAGTCCTACCCTATTCAATATTTCCTGGCATCATCATTGTAAATTTTCTCTGTATTCTCTTTCAACTTTGTTTACATCTTTCCTGTAGGGTGGTGACCAAAACTGCAGACAATACTCCAAATTAGGCCTCGCCAACATCTTATACAACTTCAACATAACATCTCATCTCCTGTACTCAATACATTGGTTTATGATGACCAACGTGCCAAAAGCTTTCTTTACTACCCCAGCTACCTGTGATACTTTCAGCAAATTATGGACCTCTATTCCCAGATCCCTTTGTTCTACCACACTCCTCAGTGCTCACAGTTCACCATGTAAGACCTCCTCTGGTTGGTACTACTGAAGTGCAAAATGTCACACTTGTCTGCATTCAATTCTACCTGGCATTTTTCAGCCAATTTTTCCAGCTGATGCAGATCCCTCTGCAAGCCAAGATAGCCTTCCTCACTGTCCACAACACTATCAACCTTGATGTCATCTGCAAATTTACTGACCCATTTAATCCAGGTTGTGGGCACCAAGACAATCAATAATAGACCCAGCACCAATTGTGCAGCACACTACCAGGCATAAGCTTCCAGTCAGAGAGATGACCCTCTACAACCACTCTCTGGCTTCTCCCACAAAGCCAATGTCTAATCCAATTTGCTACCTTATCGAATGCCGAGCATCTGAACATTTTTGACCAGCCTCCCACATAGGGCCGTGTCAAGTACCTCGCTAAGGTTCACGTAGACAACATTTACTGCCTTGCTTCCATCTACTTTTCTGGTAACTCCCTCAAAAAGAAGTCCATAAGATTGTTTAGACATCATCTACCATGCATGACACCATGCTGACTATCCTTAATCAGTCCATGTCCATCCAAATACTCATGTATCCAGTCCCTTAGAATACCTTCCAATAACTTTGCCACAACTGATGTCAGACCCACCAGCCTATAATTTCCTGGTTTATGTTTAGAGACTTTTTTTAAACAGCAGAACAACATTGCCTATGCTCCATTCCTCGGGTACCTCTCTTGTTGCTGAGAAAGATTTAAATATCTCTGCAAGGGCCACAACAATTTATCCATCCTGATTTGCCCCAGGACATAAAACACCACCTCCTCTATAATTTTTATTGGGTCCATGAAGTTGATGCTGCTTTGCCTCGTTTCCATAGACTTCATGTCCATCTCCTGAATAAATACAGAAGTGAAAAAATTACTTAAGATCTCTCCCATCTGTCTTGGCTCCACACGTGAATTACCATTCTGATCTTCCAGAGGACAAATATTGTCCCTTGCAATCCTTTTGCTCTTAACATGCTGTATCTGTAGACTCCCTTTGGATTCTCCTGCACTTTGCCTGTTAGAGAAAGTTCATGCCTTCTATTAGACCTCCTGATTTCTTTCTTAAGTGTTCTCTCACATTTCTTATACTCCATAAGCACCCCACCTGTTCCTACCTGCCTATACCTGTTAAGCACCTCATTTTTTTCTCTTAACCAGAGCCTCAATATCTCTTGAAAACCAAGGTGCCCTACACTTGTTGCCTTTACCTTTTATTCTGACAGGGACATACAAGCTTTGTATTCTCAAAATTTCACTTTTGAAGGCCTCCCACTTACCAAGTACACCTTTGCCAGAAAACAATCTGTCCCAATCCACACTTGCCAGATCATTTCTGATACCATCAAAATTAGCCTTTCTCTAGTTTAGAATCTCAAGCCATGGACCAGTCCTATTTTTTTTTGCATATTTACTTTGAAACTAATGGCATTGTGGTCACTAGATGTAAAGTTTTCCCCTACACAAACTTTTGGCACCTGCCCGGTCTCATTCCCTAATAGCAGGTCCAGTATTACATGCTTTCTCTTTGGGACTTCTACATACTGATGAAGGAAGCTTTCCTGAACACATTTGACAAACTCTATCCCATCTAGTCTCTAGTCCCTTTACAGTATGGGATTCCCAGTCAATATGTAGAAAGTTAAACAATAACAACCTTATGTTTCTTGCAACAGTCTGCGATCTCTTTACAAATTTGTTCCTCTAAATCCCTAGCACTGTTTGGTTGTCTGTAATATAGCCCCATTAATGTGGTCATAACTCACTTATTTCTCAGTTCCACCAGTAACACCTCACTAAGCAAGTTCTCCAGTCTGTCCTGATGGTGCACTGCCGTCACTTCATCCCTGGCTAGTAATGTCTTATCTCCTTTAATCCTGCTCTGTCACGTGTAAAACCCTGGAATATTGAGCTGCCAGTCCTGCCTCTTCTGCAATGTCACAATTCCAGGTGTTGACCCATGCCCTGTTCTCATCCTGTTCTAAGAACCCTGTTCTTAAAGGACTACCTTCTATTCTGACATTGTGCCCCCTGATTCCAGAGTTTCCTGCTATTGGAAATATCCTGTGTATTCCACTCTATCTAGGCCATTCATAATTCTGTCAGTTTCAATGAGATCCCCCTCATTTGTCTAAACTCCAGCAAGTACAGACCCAGAGGCATCAAACATACATTTTCATTTTGAGTCTAAAACTAAAGGGCATAAACTTTAGGTGAGAAGGGAAAGATTTGACATAGACCTGAAGGGCAAGTTTTTCACACAGAGAATGTGAATAGAGTGAGTTGCCAAAGGCCATACAGTTACAACATTTAAAAGAGATTTGGACAGGTACATGGATAAGAAAGGTCAGAGACAAAGTCAAAGTAAATTTATTGGCAAAGTACATATATATATTTCCTGAAACTGCATCTCAAGGTAGCATATAGTAACATATATGCCTGTAAGGAGTGTATACGTTCTCCTTGGAACTGCAAAGGTTTCCTCCAGGTGCTCCGGTTTCCTCCCACAGTCCAAAGCCATTGTAATTTGTCTCAGGATTAGGCAAGGGGGACTGCTGGGCGGCACAGC
This sequence comes from Hypanus sabinus, assembly GCF_030144855.1. Classification (NCBI taxonomy): domain Eukaryota; kingdom Metazoa; phylum Chordata; class Chondrichthyes; order Myliobatiformes; family Dasyatidae; genus Hypanus; species Hypanus sabinus. The sequence goes on along the minus strand of NC_082712.1, from coordinate 169,944,192 downwards.
TCGAAGGGCCAGAAAACCTACTCTGGGCTGTAAATAAATAGATTTTTATACTGTACATAAAAGTGACAACCAACCAATGTGCAAAAGAAGACATTGTGTGCAAATAAAAATAAATAATAGAGCGAACGTGAGCAGTGGAGTTCTTGAAAGTGAATCTGTTCAGAGCTAGGGTGAGTGAAGTTGTCCACATCGGTCCTGGATCCTGAGGGATACAGGACAAATGCAGGCAAGTAGGACTAGTTTAGATAGAAAGCTTGATCAGCATTGACAGGTTGGGCTGAAGGGTCTATTTCTGTGCTGTGTAGTCCTAAGTCCAAGTGCAAGCTAAAAGCAAGTACACAAAATTTCTGCCAAATTTCTTTGACCAATCAGACTGAGTCATCAGAATAGCAAAACTCAGTGTTTTGCTTTTGAATTTAATTTGAGTTAGTTGACCTGCTGTGTGCCATAAATTTTATGTGAATTAATCTGGTGCACAAAACTCAGAAAGCAGTTAGCTATTTCAAAATTTCCATGCTAATAAATGTTTTGTGGTCACCAGATGAAGGACAACAACTGATCTTTATTGGGATGAGCATTCCTAATGTGTAAGAATACTTCATGGTCGGAAAAATCAGCAGAAGCCCGGCCATGTTAATGAAATTCATTTGATTCAGCTCCCAACTAATTAATTTGAATAAATAAACAAAGGCAAAAAACGAAATCCATAATGGGAAAAGCATAGTTAACAGATGGGCTTGATGATGGGTTCAGCATCAATTCTCCAGGAGACCCTTGACTCTGAATGTTACAGAGGCTGCTTGCATCTGAATTAAGGCTTACTGTTAATTAATATGACATTTTACCACTAACTCTTTGAAATTCCCTTAGGAGGACTTCCTTTTATTATCTGTTTGTTCTGTTCATGATTTTGTGATTTCCCCACTGGTCCATTAACTCACTATGCAACTTTCAATTCCTCTTTTCCCATATCATTACCAGAGACAGACAGACAGACAGACATACTTTATTGATCCCGAGGGAAATTGGGTTTTGTTACAGCCGCACCAACCAAGAATAGTGTAGAAATATAGGAATATAAAACTATAAATAATTAAATAATAATAATTTAATCATGCCAAGTGGAAATAAGTCCAGGACCAGCCTATTGGCTCAGGGTGTCTGACACTCTGAGGGAGGAGTTATAAAGTTTGATGGCCACAGGCAGGAATGACTTCCTATGATGCCCAGTGTTACATCTCAGTGGAATGAGTCTGTGGCTGAATATACTCCTGTGCCTAACCAGTACATTATGGAGTGGATGGGAGTCATTGTCCAAGATGGCATGCAACTTGGACAGCATCCTCTTTTCAGACACCACCGTCAGAGAGTCCAGTTCCACCCCAACAACATCACTGGCCTTACGAATTAGTTTGTTGATTCTGTTGGTGTCTGCTACCCTCAGCCTGCTGCCCCAGCACACAACAGCAAACATGATAGCACTGGCCACCACAGACTTGTAGAACATCCTCAGCATTGTCCGACAGATGTTAAAGGACCTCAGTCTCCTCAGGAAATAGAGACAGCTCTGACCCTTCTTGTAGACAGCCTCAATGTTCTTTGACCAGTCCAGTTTATTGTCCATTCGTATCCCCAGGTATTTGTAATCCTCCACTATGTCCACACTGACCCCTTGGATGGAAACAGGGGTCACTGGTGCCTTAGCCCTCCTCAGGTCCACCACCAGCTCCTTAGTCTTTTTCACATTAAGCTGCAGATGATTCTGCTCACACCATGTGACAAAGTTTCCCACCAAAGCTCTGTTCTCTGCCTCATCTCCCAATAAAATACTTCAAAAGTGCACAGTTTTGTAACTACTGTACAAGGTATATCTCACTCTCCTATGGTCCAGGGAATAAAGTCCTAACCTATTAAAGGTATTCAAAATTATGAGGGTACAGATAGCCTTTTTTTCCACTGAGGTTGGGTGAGACTAAACTAGGTTAAGGGTGAAAGGTGAAATAGTTAAGGGGAACCTGAGGGGAAACATCTTCACTCAGAGGGTGGTGCAAGTGTGGACTGAGCTGCCAGTGGAACTGGTGGATGACGGATCGATTTCAGCACTTAACAACACTTTGGACAAGAACATGCATAAGAAGGGAATAAAGGGCTACATCGTCCAAGCACTTGCAGGCCGATGAGGCAAGGCAGAATAGCAGTTCAGCATGGATCGGATGGGCCAAATGGACTGAATGGCCTTTTTCTGTGCTGCAGTGCTCTCTGACTCTTTGACCTGGAAGAAACTCTGATGATTGCGAGGAGAATGAATAAACTTCCTACAGATTGTGGCAGGAATTGAACCCCAATGGCAGGCACTGCGAAGCATTGCCCTCTCTGCCACACTACACCGGCATGCCCTCACTACTGTAGTGCAAGACCAGACTAGGCAGTTGACTCCCAGCATCTGACATGGGGACTCGTAATTTCTGATTGAGAGGAAAGAGTTCCACCCACTTGCAGCTCTGGACAAAACACCTCTTTGATTATTGTTGCTTTTTAGAAATATCTATGCTGGAACATTTTGTAACACGAACTAATCTTCATTGAAGGGAAAGAACACATTATCTCTTTATAATATCTTTTGATAGGTTACTCACACACATAATTCTCAGCTGCTCAGTTTTCCATTAAATTTAGATTAGAGCTGAAATGATACTTAATTTTAAAAGTCTCCATTCAACCATAGATGATATCAATAATTTTAGTTTTGTGTTGAAGCTTAACTGGATGCAAATCTATTGCCTGTGATCTTGAGAAGCACACAGGAAATGTTGGAGGAACTCGGCAAGGCAGGCGATGTATATGGAGGGAAACATGGACATTTCAAGAGGTATCAATTAGGTCACTTGTCATTCTTCTAAATTTGAGTGAATGCAGCCCTAGACCCATCAAACGTTCTTCATGTGAGAAGCCGTTCGATCCTGGAATCATGTTTGTTAACCTCCTTTGAACCCTCTCCAGTTTCAGCACATCCTTTCTAAGCTAAGGGGCCTAAAACTGCTCATTATACTCCAAGTGAGGACTCACCAGTGCTTTATAAAGTCTCAACATTACATCCTTGCTTTTATATTGAAATAAGTGTTAACATCGCTTTTGTTTTCCTCACCATAGACTCAACCTGCGAATTAACCTTCAGAGAATCCTGCGCAAACACTCCCCAGTCCCTTTGCGCCTCATTTTTTTCTTCTTTCTTGCCACTTAGAAAGAAGTCAATCCTTTCCTTTCTTCTACCAAAGTATATGACCATAGACTTCCCGACAATGTATTCCATCTGGCACTCCCTTGCTTATTTTGCTAATCAGTCAAAATCCTTCTATAGCCTCTCTACTTCCTCAAAACTACTTGCCCCTCCAACTACATTTGTATTGTCTGCAAACATTGCAACAAAGCCATTAATTCCATCATCTAAATCATTGTAATATAATGTAAGAAGAATTGGTCACAACACAAGCCCTTGTGGAGCACCACTAGTCACTGGCAGCCAAGCAGAAAAGGTTTCCTTTATTCCCACTCTTTGCCTCTTACCAATCAGTCACTGCTTTATCCATGCAAGAATCTTTCCATGAATGCCATGGGCTTAAACCTTGTTAGGCAGCTTCACGTGTGGCACCTTGTCAAAGGCCTTCTGAAAGTCCAAGAACATAACATCAACTGATTCTCCTTTGTCTATCCTGCTTTTTATTTCTTCAAAGAATTCCAACAGATTCGTCAGGCAAGATTTTCCCTTGAGGAAACTATGCTGACTACGACCTATTTTGTCACATGCCTCCAAGTACCCTGGGATTTCATCCTTACCGATTGACTCCAACATCTTCCCAACCACTGAGGTCAGACTAACTGGCCTATATTTTCCTTTCTTCTGCCTCTCTCCTTCTTGAAGAGTGGAGTGACATTTGTAATTTTTCAGTCCTCCAAAACTAGTATCTTCAGCAACCTCTTTCAGAATCGTTGGGTGTACACTATCTGGTCCAGGAGATTTATCTACATTCAGACCTTTCTGTTTCCCAAGGACCTTCTCTCTAGTTATGGTAACTTTGTACACTTCATGGCCTCTGACACCTGGAACTTCCACCATTCTGCTAGTATTTTCCACATTGAAGACTGATGCAAAATACCTATTCTGTTCATCCACCGTTCCCCTATCCCCTATTTTTGCCTCTCCAGCATTGTTTTCCAGCAGTCCATTATCCTCTCTCGCCTCTCCTTTACACTTTATGTATCTGAAGAAACTTCAGGTATACTGTTTAATATTATTGGCTAGGTTACTGTTATATTTCATCTTTACCCTCTTAATTACTTTGTTAGTTGCCTTCTGTGGTTCACTTTTAAAAGCTTACCAATTCTCTAGTTCCCCACTAATTTTTGCTTTGCTCTATTATATGCCGTCTCTGGCTTTTACGTTGGCCTTGACCTCACTTGTTAGCCACGGTTGTGTCATCTGGCCTTAGAATCCTTCTTCCTCTTTGTGTCTTCTGAATTGCTTCCAGAAATTCCAGCCATTGCTTCTCTGCTGTGTTCTTTTCCAATCAATTCTGGCCATCTCCTCTCTAGTGCCCCTTTAATTCACTTTACTCCACTGTACATCTGACTTTAGCTTCTCCTTCTCAAATTTCAGGGCGAATGGAATCATATTATGATCAAATTCCCCTAAGGGTTCTTTTTACCTTAAGCTTTCTAATCAATTCTGATTCATTCCACAACACCTAATCAAGAATAGCTGATCCCCTAATAGGTGCAACCACAAGCTGCTTTAAAAAAACTATCTCATAGACATTCTAGAAAATTCCCCTCTTGGGATATAGCACCAATCTGATTTTCCCAATCTACCTGCATTTTGAGATCCCCCATGATGATTGTAACATTGCCCCCTTTGGCATGCACTTTCTATCTCTTGTTGTAATTTGTAGACCACATCTTTACTTCTGTTTGAGGGTCTATATACAACTCCCATCAGGGTCTTTCTACCCTTGCAGTTCCTTAGCTCTATCCACAAAGATTCACTCTTTCCATCCCTATGTCTCCTCTTTCTAATGATGTGATTTCATCTTTTACCAACAGAGCAATCACACCACCGCTGCCTTCCTGCCTGTCCTTTCGATATAATTTGTATACCTGGACATTAAGCTCCCTGCAATAATCTTCTTTCAGCCATGATTCAGTGATCCTTACAATATAATATGTGCCAAACTGTAACTGTACTACATGTTCACCTACTTTATTCTGCATACTGCGCCCATTCAAATATAACACCTTCAGTCCTGTATTCACCCTTCTCAATTTTTTCTGCCTTTTATGTTGCAACTCATCCTGCTGACTGCAATTTTGCCCTATAATCAGCCTCTCCTTCCTAGAAGTCTCACTACACATTGCCTTTGTTTGTAAACCATAAGACATAAGAGCAGAATTAGGCAATTCAGCCCATCAAGTCTGCTCCGCCATTCCATTATGGCTGATCCCGGATCCCACCCAAACTCATACACCTGTGTTCTTGCCATATCCTTTGATGCCCTGACTGATCAGGAAATGATCAACTTTTGCCTTAAATATATGCATGGACTTGGTCTCCACCACAATCTATGGTAAAGCATTCCACAGATTTACTACTCACTGGTAAAAAAAAATTCCTCCTTACCTCTGTTCTAAAGAGTCGCCCCTCAATTTTGAGGCTGTGCCCTCTAGTTCTGGATACCCCCACCATAGGAAACATCCTCTCCACATTCACCCTATCTAGTCCTTTCAACATTCAGTAGGTTTCATTGAGATCCCCCTGCATTCTTCTAAATTCCACTGAGTACAGGCTCAGCATTATTTTGCTGTGGTCCAATATCAACTCCCATCTCTCTTTTACTCTTTATAGAACAGAAAAAACTTTTAGTACCCTGTTTTATATTATTAGCTCGTCCATCCTCATATTTCATCTTTTCCTTTCTTATAGCTTTTTTAGTTGCCTTTTGTTAGATTTTAAAAGCTTTCCAATCATCCAACTTCCCACTCACTTTTGCTATTTTATATGCCCTTTCCTTGGCTTTTATGCCATCCTTAACTTCCCTTGTCAGCCATGGTTGCCTACCCCTGCCATTTGAGAACTTCCTCCTTTGAGGGACATATCTATCCTGCACCTTGTGAACTATTCCCAGAAACTTCAGTCATCTCTGCTGTTCCATCATCCTCGCTAGTATCCTCCAATCCAGCTGGACAAGCCCCTCTCTCGTGCCTCTGTAATTCCCTTTATTCTACTGTGACACAGATCCATGTGGGTTATGCTTCTCTCTCTTGTATTGCAGTGTGAATTGAAAAAGCCACCTGCCTCATCCTCAGCATTATCACTCTGGTTCCCAACCCCCTGCCAAATTCCTAGTCAACCTGCCCTCAAGGATATTTGACCCCCTTGGGTTCAGGCGTAACCCATCCCTTTTGCACAGGTCATACCTGTCTCAAAAAAACATCCCAATGATCCTTAAATCTGAACCCCTGCCCCGGTACCAGTTCCTCAGCCACGTGTTCACCTGCTAAATCTTACCCTCACTGCACATGGCACAAGCAGCAATCCAGAGATTACTCCACTGGAGCTCCTGTTTTACATCTGTCTTCAGGACCTCCCCACCTCATCTACCTGCGTCAGTGGCGCCAAGACTTCAGGCTGCTCACCATCACCCTTGAAACCCAACTCAAGATTCCCCCGATCCTGGCATCAGGAAGGCAACAGTCCATCCGGGTGCCTCTATTGCACCCACAGAATCTTGTCTCTGTTCCTCTGACTATAGAATCTCCTATCAACTCTGCATCTCTCTTCACCGCCCTACTCTTCTGAGCCACAACACCAAACTCAGTGCCAGAGATCCTGTCACTGTGGCTCCTCTCAGTAGGTCATCCCCCTTATTAGTATCTAAACATGTTTACTTATTATCAAAGGGGAATTATTACCCCTCCTTCCCCTGAAGTCACTCAGTTGCCTGTATCCTGCAGTCTAGGGGTGACTATCTCCCTGTAGCTCCTGTCTGTCACCTCATCATTCTCCCGTATGAATCGAGGGCCATCAAGTTGCAGCTGCAGTTCCTTGATATGTTTCCTCATGAGTTGCAGGTCAGTGCGCCTAGTGCAGATGCATTTATCTGAGAGACCAGAGGCCTCCCAGACTCCCCAAACCCATACACTGAACAAAAACTGCCCCTGGAGCCTTTCTCACTAAACAACCATGTCCTAATGAACAAATAAGAATGGCAAGAGAGAAATTTGCCAAATACTTTACCAAGGTCAACCCTGATGAGCCAAAGCCACTCTAAAACTGGCACTCTCAAAAGAATGGCCACTCCACTTGCACTTGAGTTATTATTATTGCCCCATTCTAATCAATCCCTCTTGCTGATTGGTCGTTCCTTATCGCAGAGAAGCTGCCACGAAGAACTGCCTGTTAAATCTCAATCATGGTCCTGTTGAAAAGGTAGCTCTTTCTATGCACCCCCTGACGTTGATTGTCCAACATCGACACTTCATTAATTTCTGGGGTTGGCGGGAAGTCAGTCAGGATGAAAAAAGGTGAAACCCTCCAGTTGGATAGCCACTTCAGGGGTGGTATCCTGCAGCCATGAGCACACAGCAGTCCTTCATATCACACCGACTCAGTCTCGGACACAGGTAACCTAGTTAAATTTCTGGCATTTGAAAGCAGAATGAATGGGAGAGCTGACCTGAAGGGTTTTGCCTTTAGGACTAAAGGACTACCAGCATGCTTTTTGTGCTTGTGTTTCCTTGCGCAATGCTTCCGACGGTGTCTCCCATGGGTGGTTTAAGCAGGCGATGACAAGGACACAATAAGGCCATGCTACAGAGCTTTTCTGCTATCCAACAACTCACTAGTAAGATGGACTTGCATTTCTTGATGTCACCTTATTGTACAGACATTCCTGTGCCTAGTGTCACTTCATGGACATACAGTCAATCTATGTATTATATATTTATATTTATTGAGTGTTTTTATTATTGTGTTCTTTATGTTATTGTGTTCATTTTTTGTGTTGCATTGGATCTGGAGTAACAATTATTTTCTACCCTTTACACTTGTATACTGGAAATGACATTAAACAACCTTGAATCTTGAATTCTACATTTCTACCATTTCTGAAGATCCTATCTGCCCTATCTTGATTTTGTAAGCTTCTGTCATTCTCGTCTCAGTCTCCAATGCTCCAGAGACTGCAGTCTAAATTTGTCCAGGCTCTCCTTATAGGTCACCGCTCTAATCCAGGCAGCATGCTGCTAAACCCCTTCTGAGTTCTAGTCGCCTCATTGTAGGAAGGATGTAGAAACTTTAGAGATGGTGCAGAAGAGATTCACCAGGACGCTGCCTGGACTGGAGATCCAAGGATAGTTTGAACAAGCTCAGGATTTTCTGTTTGGAGAAAAGGAGGATGAGAGGTGACTTGATATTGGTGTACAAGATGAAAGAGGCACAGACAGAGTAGCCAGCCCAAGACTTTTTCGCAGGGTAGAAATGGCTGATACAAAAGGATGTGATTTTAAGGTGATTGGAGGAAAATATAGGAAGTTTATGACAAAGGTAAGTTTTGTTTACACGGAGAGTGGCAGATGTGTGGAATACCCAGCCAGGGGTTCACTCTGAGTTTCATACTGAGGACATATTGAGGACATATCCTCAATCATATTGAGGACATGATTTGAGAGTTAGGGGGCAGAAGTTTAAGGGAAACACAAGGGGGTATTTCTTTACTCAGAGAGTGATAGCTGTGTGGAATGAGCTTCCTGTAGAAGTAGTAGAGGCCAGTTCAGTTGTGTCATTTAAGGTAAAATTGGATAGGTATATGGACAGGAAAGGAGTGGAGGGTTATGGGCTGAGTGCGGGTAGGTGGGACTAGGTGAGATTAAGAGTTCGGCACGGACTAGGAGGGCCGAGATGGCCTGTTTCTGTGCTGTGATTGTTATATGGTTATATACCAACAGGGTTGTTTGATTTGCATCCTACTATTGTTTGCAGCTGACATTGCATTTATTAGTAGCCTGTATATTGTTAACTCTGTGAACTCCATGCATGTAAGGAGTTTCATTGCACCCTGGGTAACACACACAAAATGCTGGAGGGACTCAGCAGTGGGCAGGTGGAAAAGATAAAGGGCTGACAATAAGGGAATCTGCTCGGAAGGAGAGTAGACAGTGGGAGAAAGGAAAAGAAGGGGGGCAGCAGTGGGAGGTGATATGTGACCCTGGTGTATGTGACAATGAATCAACTACAATCTGAAATCTTCTTCAGTGCAAGAACCATTTGCAATCTCTCCTCTTCTGCACGTTTGAACTCCTGAGTGCTACTGGTGGGGATGCCTTCAGTTTCAAAGGCTCGAAGTTCTGGAATTTCCTTCTGAAAACACTTCCATTTCCTTTTCTATCTTTCCTTCAAAACAATCCTTAAAAGTTACAAGCATTTTCATAAACTACCAAAAGATGGCTTGCAGCCAAACCTTGTTCTCTGATGTCTTTGTAAAGCTCTTAGGGATGTTGGACCATGCTAAAAGGCACTATATCAATAGAATTTGTTGTTTTTGTTGCTAAAGATCATAAATACCAGTCAGAATGGACTGAGGTGGAGAGGCTACAGGCAAATAACTTCCTCAAGGACTTTGCATGCACATTTGCCTCCTCCATCTCTGTAATCTATTCCTTCTGCCCTCAAGCTGCCAAGATATTTATGTTTCCCGTCATTAATGCCATGTGTGCCTGTGAAAATCAAGAGTTCCGTAGAAGCTGGAAATCTGAAATAAAAACAGAAAACAACGCACACAAAATGCTGGTGGAACACAGCAGGCCAGGCAGCATCTATAGGGAGAAGCGCTGTCGAAGTTTCGGGCCGAGACCCTTCGTCAGGACTAACCGAAAGGACAGATAATAAGAGATCTGAAAGTAGTGGGGGGAGGGGGAAATGCGAAATGATAGGAGAAGACCGGAGGGGGTGGAGTGAAGTAAAGAGCTGGAAAGGTGATTGGCGAAAGTGATACGGAGCTGGAGAAGGGAAAGGATCATGGGACGGGAGGCCTCGGGAGAAAGAAAGGGGAGGGGAGCACCAGAGGGAGATGGAGAACAGGCAAACAACTAAATATGTCAGGGATGGGGTAAGAAGGGGAGGAGGGGCATAAACGGAAGTTAGAGAAGTCAATGTTCATGCCATCAGGTTGGAGGCTACCCAGCCGGTATATAAGATGTTGTTCCTCCAACCTGAGTTTGGATTCATTTTGACAATAGAGGAGGTCATGGATAGACATATCAGAATGGGAATGGGACGTAGAATTAAAATGTGTGGCCACTGGGAGATCCTGCTTTCTCTGGCGGACAGAGCGTAGGTGTTCAGTGAAACGGTCTCCGTCGGGTCTCACCAATATATAAAAGGCCACACCGGGAGCACCGGACACAGTATACCACACCAGCCGACTCACAGGTGAAGTGTCGCCTCACCTGGAAGGACTGTCTGGGGCCCTGAATGGTGGTGAGGGAGGAAGTGTAAGGGCAGGTGTAGCACTTGTTCAGTTTACAAGGATAAGTGCCAGGAGGGAGATCGGTGGGAAGGGATGGGGGGGGACGAGTGATCAAGGGAGTTGCGTAGGGAGCGATCCCTGCGAAAAGCAGAAAGGGGTGGGGAGGGAAAAATGTGTTTGATAGTGGGATCCCATTGGAGGTGATGGAAGTTACAGAGAATTATACATTGGAAACGTATCATTTTGTCTGTATACAGATGCGAAAAAATTATTTAAGATCTCTCTCATCTGTCTTGGCTCCATGCGTTAATTACCATTCTGATCTTCCAGAGGACTAATATTGTCCCTTGCTGGTGGGGTGGTAGGTAAGGACAAGGGAAACCCTATCCCGAGTGGGGTGGCGGGTGGATGGGGTGAGGGCAGATGTGCAGGAAATGGGAGAGATGCGTTTGAGAGCAGAGTTAATGGTGGAGGAAGGGAAGCCCCTTTGTTTAAAAAAGGAAGACATCTCCTTCATCCTGGAATGAAAAGCCTCATCCTGAGAGCAGATGCGGCGGAGACGGAGGAATTGTGAGAAGGGGATAGCAGTTTTGCAAGAGACAGGGTGGGAAGAGGAATAGTCCAGGTAGCTGTGAGAGTCTGTAGGCTTATAGTAGATATCAGTAGATAAGCCGTCTCCAGAGATGGAGACAGAAAGATCAAGAAAGTGGAGGGAGTTGTCGGAAATGGACCAAGTAAATTTGTGGGTAGGGTGAAAGTTGGAGGCAAAGTTAATGAAGTCAACGAGCTCAGCATGCATGCAAGAGGCAGCGCCAATGCAGTCGTCGATGTAGCGAAGCAAAAGAGGCGGATGGATACCGGGTTAGACTTGGAACATGGACTGTTCCACAAAGCCAACTAAAAGGCAGGCATAACTGGGACCCATACGGGTGCCCATGGCTACACCCTTGGTTTGGAGGAAGTGGGAGGAGCCAAAGGAGAAATTATTGAGAGTAAGAACTAATTCCGCTAGACGGAGGAGAGTGGTGGTAAAGGGGAATTGGTTAGGTCTGGAATCCAAAAAAAAAGTGAAGAGCTTCGAGACCATCTCGGTGGGGGATGGAGGTATATAGGGACTGGACATCCATGGTGAAAATAAGACGGTGGGGGCCAGGGAACTGAAACTCATTGAAAAAATTCAAAGCATGGGAAGTGTCACAAACAGAAATAAAAACAGAAAATACTGGAAATAACAAATAAGAGAACATCTGCAGATTCTGGAAATCTGAGCAACACACACAAAATGCTGGAGGAACTCAGCAAGCGAGACAGCATCTATGGAAAGAAGTCCAGTCAAAGTTTCAGGCCAAAACCCTTTGGCAGGACTGGAGAAAAAAAGCTGAGGAGTATATTTGAAAGGTCATTAGGCACATGAATGTGAGGAAAATGGAAGGACATAGACGTTATGCAGGGGAAAAAGATTAGTTGGCCATTCGATTACTATCTTAATTTGGATTTGGATTTAGCACAACACTATAGGCCGAAGGGTCTGTTCCTGTGCTGTACTGTTCTATGTTCGATAGGAACATGGATGTAGGAGAAAAAGAGAGTTATGAGTTGGGAAGGAGGGAAAGGTTTGATTTCTCATGGGGTAGGTTTACATAGGTCAGGACAATAATATGGGCTGAAGGGCCATAATGTGCTGGACTGTTCTGTGTTCCACAACCCTGAGTTCTTTTAAAACACAACCAAACACAAAGAATCAAATAATGTAAAAACAAGCACTACAAATCATAAGACATAAAATTACATGTGAAATCACAACAGTGTATGATATAAAATATTTTGAACTACTGCATCCTAATAGCGCCTCTGTCTTCTGGACCCTACACAGATTAACTTTTAATTGTAATTATTGGAACCTCAGTCTCTCTCTCCCCACTCTCCCCTCCTCGCACTACCCCTCTCTGTCCCTCTCCCCTCCTCATTCCCCCCGTATTTCCCCTTTCCCTCTCTCTCCCACTCTCTCCTCCCCCTCTTCCCCCTCTTAAGCCTCTCTCTCTCTCCTTCTCTCTTTCTCCCTCTTTCTCTCTATTTTTGCCACACTCTCGCCCTCTCTCTCTCCTCCTGCTCTCTGTCTGTCTGTCCCTCACCACACTCACTTCTCTCTCTCTCTGTTCTCTCCCCTTCTCCCTCCCCTCCCTCTCTATCAATCTCCTTTCTGCTCTCTATCTCTTCCCATCTCTCTCTCCCCTCTCTTCACCCACTTATGTCCCACTCTCTCTATCTCTCTATACCTTTCTCTACACCTCCTCACTCCCTCCCTCTCTTGCTTTCTTTCTTCTCTCTCTTGATCCCCCTCTCTCTCCTCCTCACTCTCTTTCTATCTATCTATCTATCTATCTATCTATGTATATATCTATATATATCTCTATCAATCTATCTTTCTCTTGCTCTCCATACTCCTTCTCTCTCTCTCTGTCCCACCTGTCCATCTCTCTCTATCCCCTCCCTCTCTCTTTCTTTCTTTATCTCTGTCTGTCTCTCTTCCTCCTTCTGTCTATCTGTCTGGCTGGCTCCTTCCCCTCACTCCCTCTCTCCCCCTTCTCTCTCTATCCCCTCCCTCCCTCTATCTATACATCCCTCTCTCTCTATCTGTCTACCTCTCTCCCTCTCTCCCCTCTGTCTGTCCCTCTTCTTTCTTCTGTACTCTCCAATCTCTCTCTCCCTTGGCCTGTCCTTCTCTATCTCCTCCCGTTCTCTCTCTCCCTCTCTATCTATCAATCTCATCCTCTATCTATCTCTCATCCCCTTTCTTCCCCCTTTGTTCCCCCTCCCTCTCTCCCTCTTTTTCTATATCCCCCTCTCTCCTTTTTGTTCTCCCTCTCTCTCCCCTCCTTCTGTATATCTGTCTCTCTTCCCTCACCCTCTCCTTGCTCACCCCCTCTTTCCCTCTATCTATTCCCCTCTCTCTCTAAATCTCTCTCTCCCTTTCTCTTTCCCTCTCACTGTCTCTCTATCTCTCCCCCTCTCCTCCTCACACTCTCTCTCTATAGCTATCTGTCTGTCTCCCTCTTGCTCTCCCTGCTCCTTCTCTCTCTCCCCCTCCTTCTATCCATCTGTCTGTCCCTCCTCACCCTTTCTCTCCCTCTCCCCCTTCTCTCTCCCCTCTCTAGCTATCCCTGTCTCTCCTTCTTGCTCTCCCTCTCCCCTTCTTTTGCCTGTCTGACTGTCTTCCCCCTCTTCACTCCTCTCACTCTCTCTCCCTTCTCTCCTCCTTGCCCCCCCTCTCTCTCTCCCTTCTCTCTCTCTGGAACACACTGCCTGAGCAGTCAATGGAATCAGATACACTGACTATGTTTCAGAGGTTTTCAGACAGACACTCGCTGTAAGCAGACAAGGCATAGAAGGGCAGGGTCTTAATTGGACAAATGAGATTAGTGTAAATGGTGAGAAAGGTCGTGGAGACATTGTGCTGAAGGGCTTGTTCTGTATTGTATGATCCTCTGACTCTATGATTATAGAATCTGTCAGTCTTGTTGCAGGCCCCATACAAACTGACCTTTAACTGTAAGTATTATTGATTCTATAATCTGAATGATTTCAACTAGAACTCACCACAGCGACCACTTAGAGTGTTAGACTAGAAGACATAAGAACAGAATTAGGTCATTCCGCCTATCGAGTCTGCTCCGCCATTCCATCATGGCTGATTTATTCTCCCTCTCAACTCCACTTTCTGGCTTTCTCTCCTTGATGCTCTTACTAATTAAAAACCTAACAACATCAGCTTTAAACGTACTCAATGAATTGTCCTCCACAGCTGTCTGTGGCAATGAATTCCACAGATTCACCACCTCCTCATCTAAACAAATTTTTCCTTCTCACTGACCTAAAGGGACAACTCTCTATTCTGAGGCTGTGCCCTCAAGTCCTTGACTCTCCAACTTTTGGAAGTATCCTCTCCATGTCCACTCTGTCTAGGCCTTTCAATATTCAATAAGATCTACCTTATTCTTCCATAATCCAATGAGTAAACTGCTCAGCATTCCAAACAAGAGAAAAGCTGCAGATGCTGGAAATCAAAGCTGCAGATGCTGGAAGAACTCAACAAGCCAGGCAGCACCTAAGGAAAAGAGTAATCAGTCGATGTTTTGGGCTGAGACCCTTCATCAGAATTTCAAATACTGTCTGATGTTCTGTGTGTGATTCCCTGCAATGGAAGGAACTGATGTCGCAAATAGTGATCCAAAAAAGAATTTGTGCAAGAAAGAATGATGAAGAAGAAGTGGGTATGAAGTGGGTCATTTGATTTCCCACACCAGATGGTCGTGTATCTATATCTCGGGCCTGGCAGCTAGTCAAGTCCATTGAAGCAGCTGCCATAGCAAGCCAAGCTCTCTCGAGAGGGCCCAACCACCTTGTGAAGTTGTGTGCTTTACCCAAGGAGGAATCAAACCTCACACTCAGCCAAGGAGCTCATGGGGGAAACTATTGCCCACGCTGCCACGTTATTGGCAAAGGAACTACACTGACAGGAAGGAGAAGGAAAAGAGATCCATTATTTCTGCTTGGTTGGCCCTGTGTAATATTCCTCCCCATGTCTGCTTGTGTCCAGTTCTTTTTTGGTTGAAATTCAGAATAAGTCATTTCCATTTCCATTCCTTCCTCCCCATTTTAACTTTACTCCACAGACTCTCTCGCCTCTCCTACTGACCCCCCAGTGCCATCAACTGGGGCACTCATTCCTGCTTCCAAGTGAGAAGTAATCCCGACTGCCCCCACCTCTTCTCTCACGGACTCTCCCATTCAGCATTTCTGATGAGAGCCATCCATCCCAGTCTCCCCAGCCTGAATCCCCTCCAAGAGGGTCAACCATCATTACCCCTTGCTGTATCTCTCTCCACTTGAATGTGACCCTTGTCACCCTCTGAGCTTTTGTGGTGGGTGTGGTGTAAAGCCATTTACTGTGATTTATTAATGGGTAGTTGACTTCCCCCCCAGTCTGTTATGATGCTGGGGATGATCGTATCTCCAACTAGTACCATGCTTCACAAAGTTCTTCCTCTGCTACTACATCTCATGATAAACGAATGATAAACGCTTTTTCACCAAGATGTCTTCACTGCGTTTCTGTAGACTTGTCATTGAGAAGAGTCTCATCCTCAGATGAAACTCAGATGTACTGAGTTCATCTCATCCTGAGATGAACTCTCAGAGGAAGAGTCTCATCCTCTTTGACTTCAGCCTCCATCTGAACTCTTCCTGCTTCTTTTCCTCTGAGTTCACTTCCCTCAATCCATCCACAATCTCTCTCTCTGTATAGCTTCCCTAACCCAATTATCACCACCGTCTTGCTGTCCTTATCATCTTCCAGTCACTGCGTCATTACACGAGGGAGATGGAGACTTTGGAGAGAATGCAGAAGAGGTTTAGCAGGATGCAGCCAGAAATGGAGAGTTTTAGCTACGAGGAGAGCAGGACAAACTTGGGTTGATTTCCTTGGAGCATCAGAGGCTGAAAAGAAACCTGATGGAAGTTTCAAGATTAGCTTTAATTGTCACATGTACACTGAAATTTACTGTCAAATCTGTCGTTTTGCGTCAATGACCAACTCAATCTAAGGATTATGCTGGGGGCAGCCCACAAGCGTCACCATGCTTCCAGAGCCAACATAGCATATCCACAATTTACCACCCTAACATGCACGTCTTTGGAATGTGGGAGGAAACTGGAGCAGCCTGAGGAAACCCATGTCATCCTGGGGAGAGCATACAAAGTCCTTACAGACAGCAGAGGGAATTGAACCTCAATCTACATTTCATTGAGTAAATTCTCACTTATTTTTGTTTTTGTATTATTTTCTGGTTTGCACTATTTTTAATTTAACTTTTTAATATACATATATACTGACTGTAAGTGGTTCATTTTTCCCTCTCTATTATTGTCTATTTCATTGTACTGCTGCCACTAAGTTAACAAATTTCACAAAACCTGATTCTGATTCATCCTCAATGACTTCTGCCTTCATCTGAACTCTTCCTGCTTCTCCGCGGTTTTCACTTCCCTCATCCTTCCACAATCTCCCCATCCATATAGCTCCCTCAACTCAATTGTCATAGCCATCTCCTGTCCCTACCATTCTCTGGTCACCACATTATGGGAGGAATGCGGAGGCTTTGGAGAAGATGCAGCAGATGTAACGTCAAGATGCTGACAGGAGTTGAGAATATTAGCTACACAAATTTGCATGTTATCCTTGCGCAGGGGCCATGCTAATCTACAAGGAGAGTTAGACAGATTTGGGTTGTTTACTTTGGAGTGTCAGAGGCTGAGGAGAAACCTGATTGAGGTTTATAAATGTCTGAGAGGTGTAGATTTAACGGTTAATGTTCGCCATTGACATCGCAGGCCAAAGGGTCTGTTCCTTTGTGGGACTGATCTACGTTCCGGTCACTGCATGTCGATCGATGATAAATCGATGACAAGAACTGTCCTTCTCTGACAACACACAAAAAAAAATGTTGGATTCCGGTAATTGCAATCCCCCCTCCCACCCCTCCACTACCATTCCCATTCCTGATCTTCCAGCATTTTGTGATTTCCAGCATCTGCAAAGTTTCTCATCTTGAAGCTTCCATTGTCTTTCTTCATGACTAACTACTTTTTCTAATCTCCTTCCATTCTTCCCTGCGACAATAAAAGCTTAGAAATAATTCATTTTTCCTTGGCATCATGCAATATTCTGTAATTTCTCTCTTAATAATTCCCTCACTGAGTCTGCTAGCATTTTCCCTAATCCATTTCCATTCCAACCCTTCACTCCTCACTTCTAGTCTTTTGGTTGTAAATGTAAATTGTGCATTTCACTGTATGTCTCCACGTACATGTGATTAATAAATATGAATCTGGATCTTGTTACAAACACCGTTCTCCCTCTTATTGAATGACCTAGATAAAGTGGGGACATGGAGAGGATGTATCCTATGGGGAGTCTAGGACTAGAGAGAAGAACCTTAGAATATGAATATGTCCCTTTAGAATGGAGATGAGCAGGAACTTCCTTAGCCAGAACGTGGTGAGTTCATCGCCACAGACAGATGTGGAGGCCAAGTCATTGGGTGTACTTAAAGCAGAAGTTGATAGCTTTCTGATTAGGAAATCTGTCAAAGGTTACAGGGAGAAAGTAGGAGAATGGGGTTGAGAGCGAAAATAAATCAGCCATGATGGAATGCTAGAACAGACTTGATGGACCAAAGGGCCTTATTCTGCTCCTTTGTCTTATGGTCTTACAGTCTTATCCTCTGATTACAGGCGTCATGATGGAGTTTTCTTCACCAAGGCCCTGACAGATTTCGCTAGAACCCAGCAACGTCACCATTTCTTTCAATACTCTGTGGTCAAAGAATGCTCACCTAGGCCCAAATATTAAGAAATACTGGAGGGTATGGTCTATGACTGTGAGGTCATTAGGTAGACTCCTTGCCCTCTGACTTCCATGGAAGCACAAGAGACTGCAGATAGTGGAATGTGGATCAACACACAAAATGTTGAAGGAACTCTGCAAATCAGGCAGCATCTATAGAGGAAAATCAAAGATCAACATTTTAGGTTGAGACACATCAAATGGATAGAGGGGAGATACTCTGATATTCAGACACGATCTGAAATTGAAATTATATTATCATAAGATTTCTCCTGTGTCTTAGGTCAGTGAATGGTTCAGGTAAGGATTCACACTCAAAATGCTGGAGGAACTCAGCAGGTCAGGCAGCATCTATAGAAAGAAATAATGAGTTGATGTTTTGAGCCCAGATCTTTATTTAGGACTGGATAGGAAGGAGGAAGGAGTCAGAATAAGCAGGCAGAGGGAGGGGAAGGAGCACAAGATAGGTGAAATGAGATGAGGGGGAAAGTGGGTGAATGGGGGATGAAGAATGAAGTGAGAAGGGAAGTGATAGGTAGAAAAGGTAAAGGGCCGAAGAAGAAGGAATCTGATAGGAGACGAGAGTGGACCTCGGGAGAAAGGGAAGGAAGAGAGGCAAACATGTGGAATGGAAATGGGAATTGGAATTATATTGTTGGCAACTGTGAAATCTGGCCTGTTATGGACAAGTAAAGATTTAAAGGTAGGATTAGGTAATACGAGTCTATATAGACAATTAACTACGATTCTGCTTTACAGTTTAGTCAGTTTTTCTTCTCATTAAAGGCTGTGATATACAGTATGCAGCTAAACCATGAGCTTGGAAAATTGACCATTTATTAAATCTGTCAATATGAGCTATAATTACCATCTCTCACTATACCTTTCAGCCTTTTCAAACCCCTTTCCCATCATAATCTGCCAGACAATCCTTACCTGCACAGTTCCAAATAATCCACAAAGAAACATCTCTAGATCATTGTCACCCCTTCTGTAGACAGTGATTCTCTCTTCACACCTCACCCCAACAATGGCTTGTCTATTCCCTTCCTTTGAATTGTAAAGTGAATGTGTCAATTATTTCTTTTGTCATTTAAACTGCAATTGATTTCTGACTTGACTGGTTTTTTTCACAAAAATAGACTGTTCAGAAGGCAATCAACATGTTCACTCTTATAAGTATGATTTGTTGTTTTCCAACAACAGCCAGTCAGAGAGGCAGCCATTTCCTACCACTCTGTAACTTCTCCGTCAAAACCAATGTTGAACCCTGTTTACTAACTCAATCTGAATGTCAAGCACTGAACTTTCTTGACCAGCCTCCCATGCTTGACTTTGTCAAAGGTCTTACTAAAGTCCATATACACATCCTCTGCCTTTCCTTCATCAACTTTTCTGGTAACCTCCTTGAAAGGCTCTCTAAGATTGGTTAGACCTGACCTGCTATGTTGACTATCCCTAATCAGTTCCTGGTCTATCCAAGTACTTATATATCCTGTCCCTTAAAATACCTTAAAATAATTTACCCACTACTGATGTCAGGTTCACTGGTTATAATTTCCTGGCTTATTCTTTGAGAACAAATAAGTTTTATGAGTAGTTGTTCAAAGTTTCAAACTACATTTAATATCAGAATATGTATACAGTACCTGAAATTCATACTCTTCACAGACATCCACAAAACAAAGAAACCCCATAGAATGATAGAAGCATTGAAGCCCTGAAGCCCCCTCCCTTTCCACAAACAGCAGCAAAACATTGACCCACCCCTCCAACCCCACTCACACCAGTAGAAGCACCTTGCAGTACAATACAAAAGAATCATTGACTCTATTCTATTTCTTTGTTCTGCTGAGAATGCCTACAAGAAAATAATGACTTTAATAATAGATTTATTTTGAACTTTGAACAATGAAACAACTGTAGCTATCCTTCATTGCTTCATTCTGTGTGCATTGCTCAAGTTTTCCAGCACCTGCTGAATCTCCTGTGACTTTGAGTAACATATCTAAGGAAGGCAAAAGGTAAGAGACAAAAATTTCATTATATGGCAATTGGATATGCACACAAAGTGAAAGATTTGTAGTTGTGTTACACTTCTGACATCTTTAAGATGCCCCATTGTGACAAATTACAAATTTGACTTTATTGTTGCCATGGGCATACATATCGTTCATTCATTATGTACCGTGTTGTGAGATTGGGCGATCATGATCTTTCCAAGACCGTCATTGTTATTGGCAAATTTTTCTACAAAGTGGTTTGCTATCAGGAATTCTTAAATCAAGACAAAAATGGGAATTTGATTTGAATGTTAAAATTGATGGAAAAAACTGATCAAGATTATGTTCTGATAGTATGAGAAATACAATAAATGTTTGACTTAGATTAATACAATATAATTTTTTACATCAATTATATATAACACCACAGAAAATAAATAGATTAAATTCAAATATGTCTGACCAATGTTTTTAATGTAATCAAGAAATTGGTACTTTTTTACATTCTACTTGGTCTTGTTTTAAAATTCAACCATTTTGGATAAATCTAAGACTTTTATTGGAACAAATTACTGGAGTACAACTCCCACATAGTCCAGTATTATTTTTATTAGGAGACATTGAAGGGACAATACCAAAACTTAAATTGAATAAGTATCAGAAAAAATTTATAAAAATTGCATTGGCAGTAGCTAAAAAAGTTATCACAGTTACTTGGAAATCTGATTTATATTTAACTATGGATCATTGGAATAATGAAATACATAGTTGTGTTCCACTTGAAAAATTTACATACAATCTAAGAAATGAATATGATATATTTTTGAAAATTTGGCTCCCATACTTACAAAAGATTGGATTAAATACATAGGTCCTTTGAAGATAAAATTATAAAGTAATTGGGGAAAGTAAAAATAAATATTAAAATTATTTTGAACTCCATGGAGAATGTGGGGATCCTCCGATATCCAGGCAATCTTTCTCTTTTTTTTCTTTCTTTAGTTAAGGGTTGGGGGGGGGAGTTAAGAGGAGGGGGGAGGGTTAATATTATTTTTCTCACTATTTTATCATCACATTTATTCTTTGTAATTTTCTAAAATTTAATAAATAAATATTTTAAAAAAAAGTGGTTTGCCATTATCTTCTTCTGGGCAGTGTCTTTATAAGGCGGGTGATCCAGACATTATCAATACTCTTCAGAGATTGTCTGCCTGGCGTCAGTGGTCTCATAACCAGGACTTGTGACATGCATTAGCTCCTTGTACAACCATCCAACACCTGATCCTATGGCTTTACATGATCCTGATCAGAGGAGATAAGGAGGTGCTACACATTGCCCAAAGGTGATCTGCAGGCCAGTGGAGAGAAGGAGCACCTTACACCTCCTTTGGTAGAGACATATCTCCACCCCACCACCTATGCCTACATATACATCAGCTTTCTTTCAGCAGCAGGTTAGAGAAATTTATGTTCATGCCACCAGGTTGGAGGCTAACCAGACAGAATATGAGGTGTTGCTCTATCAATCTCTGAATGGCTTTGTCATAGCAGGGAGGAGGCCGTTGACCGATGTGTCAGAATGGGAATGGGAAAGTACTGAAGTTCAAATTTATTATCAAAATCATTTCCTTGCACGCAGCCATAAAGCAAAGAAACATCACACAGAAAGACCAACAAATACCCAATGTGTGAAAAAGAACGAATCATGCAAACAATAAAAGGTAAACAAATAACACGTGAACATGAACGGCTGAGTCACCAAAAGTGAGTCCACAGCCACAGAAATAGTTCAGCGCTGAGGTGAATGAAGCTAGTCCAAGAGCCTGACTGCTGCAGCAAAAACTACTCCTGAACTTGGCGGTGTGGACCCAGAACTCCTGCACCCCGCCCCCGTCCGATGGTAGCAGTGAGAAGAGAGGGAGATGAGTCAAACCCAGGCAGACGCAATAGGCTCAACTGGGAGATCATGGCTGACACAGAGAAGTGAGCTGAGCATCCTTTTGACCACCATCCGCAGCCTCAAAGCTTTAACCTTTTTAATATGGCTTGGTGCTTAAATCAGACTCAACGCTTCAATTGGGATCTCCACCCCAGCAATGGCTGCCATGACGACAGGTGTATCTATGTGATGAAGGGTCTTAGTCTGAAACATCAGCTGTTTATTCCCCTCCTCAGATGCTGCCTGACCTGCTGAGTTCCTTCAGCATTTTGTGATTTCATGATTTCCAGGACCTCCAGAATCTCTTGTGTAAAAGAAATGTAGTCCAATATGGCATTAAGATTTTTCAGGTTGGTTCAACCAACCTGAAACCAACCTCAGGTTGGTTCTGGTGGGGAAGAAGATGTGGGCTTTTAGACTCCTGGATCTCCTGCCTGATGGCAGCATTGAGAAGAGGGCATGACCTAGATGGCAGGGTGCTGTCTCCCTCAGATCTTCCCCATGTCTGCTCACTAACGCATCGTGTAAAACAACAAGATGGTGCTTGCTTCATATTCACTGCATTATCCATCACGTGAAAGTTCAAATTCACTTACTTGTGTTTTCAAGAAGAGATTTTCACAGCTGTAATTAATGGAGTCCTAACCCTGAGACCAGCATGGATGTTCTCCCTCCCAGGGCCAAGCAGCTCTTGGCAAACTCAGCTTTGCTCAGTACAACTGACACAGATGCCAGCATATTGGATTGGGGTATAGAACTGTTAATTTTCTTCCAGTTTAACTTTCTTATGCTTGCTTGTATTTTTATATAATCACCTATATCCTGCACATGTGATTGCCCAGTGATTGTCCCAGTAATTATGGTACGGTTGCCTCACTGATTTTCTAGGAACATCTTGGTTTCAATAGCAGATGTCACATTACTTGCTTCTGGCTATTTTATTGGTTAATGCTCCTTAAGTTTGTTATTGCCAGGGTGGTGATGGGGACAAGCTCCCAGTGGGGACAAGCTCCTAATAAATGCTCCCAATGGTATTTGTGCCTCAACCAAGTCCATCTCCTAGCCTTCACATGCGGCTTAGCTACTAAGCCCAGTGGAATTGTTCCTATTCACAGGAGGAGAAGCGAGGAGGAGGAGGTTACTGGTGCCTGAAAACCATTCACCTTGGGCAGATGGGGCTTGTCAACTGTGGTTTGCAGTTCGTCCAGGAGAAGGATAATCCTGATCTCAAACCTCCACGGCCTTGCAGCTATACCCATTTTTGGGGAAGGCTTCAGGAGTAAACCTCAAGGGAACAATCCAGAGCTGGAGTCCCTAAGATAGTCCTACATTGAGTTCCCCACTGATCGGCAACCCCTGCAACACCACTGGTGCAAAACTGTATCGGCCTCTGCCATTCTTTGAGGCTCATCAGATGCGTGGAGAGGGGAGCTTGCTGCATGGGCAACAGCTTGCTCTATATCGTATTGCCCAGGCCTGCATATCTAGACAGGTAGGATGCAACATTCATGGTTGACCCTGACTGATAGAAGCCTCACCTATTGGTGAACAGCTATCTCTGGTCTGGTATGAGAAAGCCTCTCTGCTCCTTAGCCACCACATTCCTTGGTTTTTCTTGATGCTTCTCCTCTTTCCTTGCACTTAATAAAACAGCCATAAGCAACAGGATTTCTGGCTCATTCTTGACTTCTGAAGAACTGTTGGATTATAAAAGCATCAGGATTCAACACATATTAAATAGAATATAACAACAAATGAAACATTGCTTCTTTAAAGACCCACTCTCAGTGGCCACTTTATTACATACCTCCTATACCTAATTAGGTGGCCACTGAGTGTATGCTCATGGTCTTCTGCAAATATCAAATCAGCCATCATGATTGGCTATTTAGATATTTGCATTAATAAGCACGTGTACAGGTATGCCTAATAAAGTGACTGCTGAGTGTATGTCCATTCTTTATATTTCTTCCAAATTCTGTCCAACTTCACGTTTTCTTTAAACCTTCCTCTCTAAGTAAGATATTGCAACCATCCCACCTGCCTTTTCTTTAAAACAGAAGAATTTGGGTGGTGCAGTAGTGTAGCACCAGCAATCTGGGTTCAGTTCCCGCTGCTGACTATAAGGAGTTTGCACGTTCTCGCCCTGACTGCATGGGGTTCTTCTGGTTGCTCCTGCTTCCTCCCACAGTCTAAAGTCGTCCGGGTTAGTAAGTTAATTGGTCACAAGGGTGTTATTGGGGGGCACGGCCTCATTATGCTGGAAGGGCTTGTTACTGTGCTGCATCTCAAAATAAATATATTCAGAAAATAGCTTTTATTCCTAGGCCACTTCACCTCTATTTCAGCAGTTATTCTGGATGACGATATACTTGTCGATTTTTCACCAAAGCTGAAGTAATGAGAGCTAGCAGCTAATGCTGACAATTTATAGGTTACCGTGCTAGGTGTAATGGTCTGCCATGCTGGTCTCCTCTGACACCCAAGGAATTCAGGAAGTACCAGAATTTTTCTTCCTAATTGGCTTGGGGTGTTGTCTGTTTGCTAACTCCCTTGTGATTGCGATGTCTAAAGCATCCAAACTGCTTGGAATAGGTTCGACAGAAACCCCAAGGGATAGTCTGCAGACTTCAGCATCTGCAGATTCTTGTGTCTCCTGGATGGTCGAATTGTCAGGTTTGAGAGCAGTGGCAATGAAGCCTTTAGAGTTTCTGTTCTGGGTGATTCAGAATGCGTCTATCACAACCAAAGTCCTGTACATAGTGTCACCCTTGTAAACCAAATCAAACTAAATTCAAACATCACTTCCCCTTTGTTTTAAATATCCAATGTTCATATTTTGCTGTAATGTTTCCCTTTGACTGAATTAAAAGATGCTGAGAGGCAACTGGCACAATCTAAAATTTCTTTTTTTCCATTCCTTTCTGCTCAGTGTACACAAAGGTTTGTATAAATTTATGCATATACAAAATGCTGAAGGAACTCAGCAGGTCAGGCAGTATCTATTGAAAGGAATAAACAGTCAGCGTTTTGGGTTGACACCCTTACTGTGCGTTTCCAGCATCTGCAGAATCTCTTGTGTGTACAAATCATTAATAGCTCCCATCCCCAAACAAATCAAAACTAATTCAAGTTGTAGATGTATTGTGAATAGGAAACTTATAGCAACCAGAGGAAATAGAACAATGAGGGGGGATTATGTAATTAAAAGAATTGGGGGTATTGAAAGGTCTATAATGGAGAGGATCTTTCCAGTAGTGAGGGATTCTAGGACTAGGAGACAAGAAAGTCCCTTTAGAACGGAGATGAGAAATAATTTCTTGAACCAGAGGGTGCTGAATTTGCAGCTACAAAGAAGGCATGACAGCGGTTATTTTTCATCAGGAGTTTGAGGAATTTGGAATTTCACCAAAGTTAATTTCTACAGATTTCTACAAATTTCTACAGATGAACAGTGAAGAGCATTCTAACTGGTTGAATCGTTGTCTGATGTGGTGGTGGGGGAGAGAGACACTGCACAGGATAGAAATAAGATGCAAAAAGTTGTAACCTCAGTTAACTCTATCATGGGCACCAGCTTCCCCAGCAGCCGGGACATCTTCAAGGAACAATATCTCAAAAAGTTGGCATCCATCATTAAGGATCCCCATCACCCATGCCACGTCTTCTTCTCACTGCTACCATCAGGGAGGTGGTACAGGAGCCGGAAAGCACACACTCAATGATTCAGGAAAAGCTGCTCCTCTGCTCTCAGATTTCTGAATGGACTTTGAACCCATGAATATTACCTTGTTTTCTCTTTTTGCATTATTTATTAAATAACTCTCTCTCTCTATAGATAGATACTGATTTATATATGTATATATTAACTGTCATTTACACTTTTTATTATTACGTGTTGCAATGTACTGCTGCCGTGTAACAACAAATTTCAAGACATATGCCAATGATAATAAACCTGATTCTGATTCTGAATCTGTAGAGTTCAGTGCCACATTTGACTGTGCATGGGGCCAAGTCATTGGATATATTTAAAGCAGAGGTTGATATGTTCGTGATTAGTAAAGGCAGCAAATATTATGGGGAGAAGGCAAAAGAATGGGGTAGTGGATAATAAATCAGCCATAGTTGAAGCAGACTCAGTGGATCTAATTCTGATCCAACATCTTATGGTCAAATACCTGCAGGAAGCCTTACAGTGTGTCAAGACAAAAACAGATGAGGAAAAGAAAGAGCTTTTATGACTCCAGTTAGTCAAAGGTGTGAGCATTGAGGACAATCTTAAAGAGGCTGAAGAATATAGAGTTGCTATGGAACAATGAGAATAGATAAGGTAATGGGTTCTGAACGGCACAAAGGCCATCAACCTTACACATTAGCTTCGCTTTCTCCAGATACCACCTAGGCTTCTGCAATTCCTCTCTTCGTTACAAAGACAGACAGGGAAAAGACCACCTGGACACGAAGGCACATTTTTTTAAGTTTAGGAGGTTTGTGGATACAGAGTCAAAAGTGCTCAGTGAGTAGGCATGCTGGTTAACAAAACTGCTTCATTGCAGATGGAACAAGTGCTTGAATATTTGCTGATTTATATTTTAGCAAGTGTATCTGCAGTGCCTCAATTACCCCAAGATCAAATATTACCATTCACTGAGTAATGTAAAGCTGAGCGCATTTAATGCACACCCCAAAATGTGAACGTGAAGGTGGCTTACAGAGCTGTGGAGTAGTCATAGACACATGACTGCATCATCAGCGATCACTCATAGTGGAGTCTAATTCAACTCCTGATGGTTGATCTGGTTACTTGTGGGTCTTGAGATGACTGAAGGGATCGAACTGTGACCACAAGTAGCATGTGTAGGTCATTGAAGTGGTGGTGGATGTAACTGGTTGGTCCTTTCCCAATCTCCTTACGTTGAAGCCACTTAGTTTCAGTGGCAGGGTGGAGGTGTTCTTTGAGCTGTCTTTCTCCAGCTTTCTCTATCCTATGCTAATTTCTCCTATCTATTCAGGTTGATGTAGCACTTCCTCAGATGGGTCTTGATATTGCCCTTGAACCACATTTTCTGCCCTCCAGGAGTGCACTTTGCATCCATGAGTTGGCAGAACAGGAGTTCTTTAGGGAAGTGGGAGTCAGACATACAGATGATATGGCCGATCTATCGTAATTGGTGTTGTGTCACGATTGTGGCTATGGAGTTAATGTTAGCTTCCTCCAGGATGCTGGAGTTAGTACACCTGTTCTCCCAGCTAACTCTCAGTATCTGTTGGAGGCATCCTTGATGGATGAAGTTTCTAGGGATTTTATGTGTCTGCTGTATGTTTGCCCATGACTCCGCTCCATATAGCAAGGAGGGGAGGTCTATAGCTTTATAGACCAGAAGCTTAGTGTTGATCTTGATATCCCAATCTTCAAAAAGCATCTTTCTCAGCCTGGCAGAAGCTCCACTTGCACAGCCTGTTCTGCGATTTATTTCTAGGTCAATGTTGGAAAAGAAGGCTGCCAAGGTGTAGGAAATAATCAGTGTTCTACAGAGGGATGTTGCCAACTTGTATGGTTGGAGGTTTAGGAGCTGGATCTGGAGCAGGTTGGTGCAGGACTTTGGTTTCCTTGATGTTTAGGTCAAGCCCCAGGAGCTCTGGCAAAAGCGTCCATGAAGCACTGCAGCTCCTCCTCAGAGTGAGCTACGACGGCTTTGTCTGCATATTGGAGCTCCACGATGGAAGTAGTTGACCCCTTGCTCTTTGCCTTGAGTCTGTTAAGGTTAAAGAGCCCCCCTTCTGACCTATAGAGAATCTGGACTCCTTGTGCGAAGTCTTGGCCTGGGAGGTGAAGAATGGTTGCAATGAAAATGTCAAACAGAGTTGGGGCAATAATGCACCCCTGTTTGATCTCAGTCTCAACCTTAAAAGGTGCTGTTTCAGAGCCGTTATTACTGATGACTGTTACACTCATAACATTGTGTAAGAGCTAGACATGTATACAGTATATAACTAGGGTGCCTAAGACTTTTGCACTGTATTATGGCAATTTTATGTATTGTACTGTACTGCTGCCACAAAAAAAAAAGTTTCATGACGTATGTAAGTGATGATAAACCAGATTCTGATACAGGTCTCTACTGTGGTCTGAGAGTGGGAGGGGGGGAAGGGAGAGGAAAATCATGGTTGGGAAAAGGGGAAGGGAGAGGAGTGAAAGTGGGAAACACCAGGGAGATATGTTGCAAAGATCAATAAGCCAATTGTTTGGAATCGAATGACCCTGCCTCGTGCCTCAGGAGTGGGTGTGTGTGCAGCAGCGCCACCCCTCCCCCCGCGCACCCCTTCTCTGCCATCTGTCCCACACCCTTCCTCTGGAGCCCCACCCTCACCATTCCCAACATCCTTTGATATACAAACTCGCTCTCCACTCCATGTTGACAAGCACAGTTCTGTGCAGAAGCGTTAGGTACCCTAGCTATATACATATATATATACAGTAGGTGTACAGTAGAACGGAATGACATGGGAATACAGATCCATAATTCCTTGAGCATGATTCACGGATAGATATGGTTGTAGAAAGAACTTTAGGCACATTGGACTTCATTAATAAGTATTGAAGCATCAAATCCAGGAGGTGGGATATTACTTTGAAGTTGTTTAAGATGCAAGTCTTCCCTAATTTGGAGTATTGTGGTCACCTACTTAAAGGAAAGATTGATGGAGTGCAGAGAAGATTTACAAGGATGTCGCTGGACTTGAGGACTTCATTCAAAGGGAAAGGTTGAATAAGTTAGGACTTTATTCCATGGAACGTAGGAGAGTGAGGGGAGATTTGATAGAGGTATACAAAATTTTGAGGGGTATAGACAGGATAAGTGCAAGCAGACTTTTTCCACTGAGGATGGGTGAGGTTAGAACTGGAGGTTATGAGTTAAGGATGAAAGGTGGAATGTTTAAGGAGAACATGAAGAGGATCTTTTTCACTCAGAGGCTGGTGAGAGTGTAGAACGAGCTGCCAACAGAAGTGGTGGATCCGGGTTCAATTTCAATTTTAAGAGAATAGGTACATGGATGGGTGTGGTATTGAGGGCTATGGTCTGGATTAGGGGTTCCAACCAGATATCCATGGACCCCTTGCTTCATGGTATTGGCCCATGGCATAAAAAGGTTGGGAACACCATGTCTAGGTCTAGGTTTGTGGGACTAGACAGAATAATAGATTGGTATGGACTACATGGGGCAAAAGTCCTGTTTATGTGCTGCATGACTCTGTGAACTGTTGTGTGTGTTCTGATGCAGGTTTCTCCACAATACTAGATATGTAGTTCACATTTTTGGGCTCACCTATGAGGGATTGGCAATATATTTACAACTCAGAGCTACATCTAACTCAGAAAGCAGTTTTGGAATCTACAGCCACTGGAATAATTGCAGCAACAGTTGTAACATTGGCAAAATAAGCTGCCAATTATGTACGTATGTTTAGCTGGCTTCCACAGTATCCAAAGAGATAGAAGACTCATGGATATGTTGAGGTAATGATAATCTTTGTATAAGATGGCTTGGACAACAAGAAAATGATCAGTCCTGATGAAGGGCTCGACCCAAAACATTGACTGCTTATTCCTCTCCATTAATGCTGCTGAACCTGCTGCGTTCCTCCAGCATTTTGTATGTGTTACTCTGGATTTCCAGCTACTGCAGAATCTCTGGTGCTTATGTTGTTCATTAAGAATGTTGTCCTGTTGGACTCTGGCTTGGCATGTCAGAAACTATCTTACTAATTTGGAAGGACACACCAGGCCAAAGTATAACAACACATTTCACAGGAAAGTTCACCAGAAACCCATCCCTCCAACTTCTTTTAAGACAATTGAATGTGACCTGAACCAATTCCAAGGCAGGAAGCCAAAATCAACCCAAATTTAATTCAAATTGGCTCTTGTTCCAAGTGAAGTATTGTCGTTAGTAATTGTTCCTTACTTAATGAATGGCAATCCACAATAAACACAGAGTTTTTTCCAAGAACTATTTGCGAAATCATTTCAAAATAACAATACAACTTTGCTCCTCTACACAAAATAATTTAGAAGCTATTGTCCCAGCCAAGGCTCTGCAGCAGCTTCATTCTTGTATCCAAATCCTCTTGTAATAAAGGCCAATGTAACACTTTGCAATCCCAACTGTCTGCTAAACTTGTACATGAACTTTCATAGACTTGTTGAACACCCTCTTACCATACAGTACGCACAATTTATGACATCAGCAGTATTATTATACTGTTGTTCACTCCCATTGGGGAGAAGGCTGAGTAGCATCCACACCAAAATCACCAGACACAACAACAGGTACTTTCCCCAAGCAGTAAAGCTGATCAGGTGACGTGACTGCCCACCGGGTCTGTGCTCTCATCAGCAGTGTGTGGACTGATGGTAGACTTGCTCTAGAGAGAACTTCAGTGTCTGGTACTTTGTCTTGCCATCTGATGCCTAATATTTTGCGAAGACAAATCATGTGGAAATGGATGAGCTGTCTTGCATGCCTTCGATCACAGTCCACGTCTCACAGGCTTACAGGAGGTAGTGAGTACCACAGCTCTGTAGACCTTTAGTTTTGCTGCTGGGCTGATTCCTTGACGTTCCTGTACAGTGCAGCGCAGTCTACCGAAAGCAGAACTTGCCTTTGCTATTCTGCAGTTAACTTCTGTGTCAATAGTCACTGCTCGGGAGAGGGTGCTGCCACGGTAAGTAAGCTGGTCCACGGCCTGCAGTTTCTGTCCTTTGGTTGTGATTTTGGGTTCTGTTTACGGTACTTGAGTGCTGGTGCATGACTTTGGTCATTTTGATGTTGACGGTGAGACCAAAGTTGTCACAGCAGTGGAGAATTTGTCCATATTGACTTGCAATATGTGAGCCAGCGTCCTCGCACTGCTGATGAGAGCAACAGACCCGGCAGGCAGGTCATGTCACCTGCACGCCAGACGAGCGCTTACCCAAGCAGCTCCTTTTTGGGGAACTCTCTGCTGGAAGATGCTCACGTGGAGGGCAGAAGGAATGTTACAAAGACACACTAAAGGCCTCCCTGAAATCATTTGACATGGACACGACCACCTGGGGAACGCTGGCACAAAACCGCCCTACCTGGCACACCCTCATCCACACAGGCTGTCAAGCTTATGAAGCAAGGCATACTGCTGGAGCACAACATAAGCATGAGCCGCGTAAGTCCAGAGCTACCGGCGCAACAACTGCAATGCCTACACACGTCTGCCCAACATGGGTCATACTCTGCATGGAGGTCGGTGACCAGTGGTGTGCCTCAGGGATCTGTTTTGGGACCCCTTCTCTTTGTGATTTTTATAAATGATCTGGATGAGGAAGTGGAAGGATGAGTTAGTAAATTTGCTGATGACACAAAGGTTGGGGGTGTTGTGGATAGTGTGGAGGGCTGTCAGAGGTTACAGCGGGACATCGATAGGATGCAAAACTGGGCTGAGAAGTGGCAGATGGAGTTCAACCTAGATAAGTGTGAGGTGGTTCATTTTGGGAGGTCAAATATGATGGCAGAATATAGTATTAATGGTAAGACTCTTGGCAGTGTGGAGGATCAGAGGGATCTTGGGGTCCGAGTCCATAGGATGCTCAAAGCTGCTGCGCAGGTTGACTCTGTGGTTAAGAAGGCGTACGGTGTATTGACTTGCATCAATTGTGGAATTGCATTTAGGAGCCAAGAGGTAATGTTACAATGAAAGGGGACCCTGGTCAGACCCCACTTGGAGTACTGTGCTCAGTTCTGTTCGCCTCACTACAGGAAGGATGTGGAAACTATAGAAAGGGTGCAGAGGAGATTTACAAAGATGATGTCAGGTTTGGGGAGCATGCCTTATGAGAATAGATTGAGTAAACACAGCTTTTTCTCCTTGGAGAAACGGAGGATGAGAGGTGACCTGATAGAGGTGTATAAGATGATGAGAGGCATTGATCATGTAGATAGTCAGAGGCTTTTTCCCAAGGTTGAAATGGCCAACACGAGAGAGTTGGAAGTTTTAAGGTGCTTGGAAGTAAGTACAGAGGAGATGTCAGGGCTAAGTTTTTTACGCAGAGAGTGGTGAGTGCATGGAATGGGCTGCCAGCAATGGTAGTGGAGACGGATACAATAGGGTCTTTTAAGAGACTCTTGGATAGGTACATGGAGCTTAGAAAATGGAGGGCTATGGGTAACCCGAGGTAATTTTTGAAGTAAGTACATGTTTGGCACAGCATTGTGGGCTGAGGAGCCTGGATAGTGCTGTAGATTTTCTATGTTTCTATTTGTGTACTAGAAATTACATTGAACAAACTTGAATCTTGTATATTAAGCTACATGTTATATATGCACTTTATGTCAGCTTGTACATCTACAGATTTTTTTCTGTAGATTACATCTACTGAAAAATCAGTTAATATTACTTAATATGCTGCATGTGATCCTCCAAGAGGACCACAACCTTGTCGTGGTTTAAAGGCTTGTGTGCCTCAGTGGCCCAGAGAGCTACGTTGTCTAGAGTTAGGGCCTCGTGCTTTGTCTCTTGGCAAGGTCGCTCATGCCAAACAGGTCAAAGGTTAGATTAAGAGTAGTCCGCTGTTCCTCCAGGTCTGGAAGTTCAGCTCAGGGTTAACAGCACTGACTCGTCGAACAAAATTGTTACAGAACCAGCATTGAAAAATCCTTCTACATCTGTGTGTGATGCTATTCCTCAGAGTTCACCCCAGACTTATGTGGCTGCCAAGGACAGACAGGGATGGAGGCTCCGTGTTGCTGCCCTAAGTGCGTAACGGACAGTAACCTAACCAAGTGATATACGTACTTGAGAGCTGAGGGAGCAGCTACGATGCAGTTGGGCAGCCTGTGAGGAGCTGAATCTGAAAGTTGTACAATTTATACATACTTTGATAATAAATGTAGTTTGAAGTTTGGATTTTCTACCTTGGTCTCGGAGAAACTGTGTTTCATTTAGCAGTATACATGGGTACAGTTGAAATGACAGTAAACTTGAACTTGAACCTCAATATTCAAGCTTGCCTCCTGCCTTCTCATTATAACCCGTCTCTGTTCATTGACAGTCCTTTATGCCAGGGGTCTGCAGCCCCCTTGGTTAATGGTAAGGCTCCATGGCATAAAAAAGGTTGGGAACCCCTGCTTTATGCTATACCAATCCCACATACATCTGAGTTTCCAAAATGCATCACCTCACACTTTGAGTCATCAGACCTGTTTCTGAGCCTGCTCAGCTCAACTTGACCATGCCAACCATTCCAGTGGTACAAAATACTGTTAAGTCCAGTTCATTACCGAGACTTCCCGCAGAAGAGCTGCTTGCTTTTGGTTATTGCATAGACCGGGCCTCCAGGTCCTTGTACCACGGCAACGCCTGTTATTGCCATCCAGGGAGGTGGGACCGGAAGCAATGTGAGAGAGCACTCAGTTGGAATCTGTGCTAGGTTAAAAGGCTAATCCCCGCTGGCTGGCTCCTCCATCAATTCTGCTCTTTGCTGTTTGTTCCCTGGAAAACAAACTGGATTACTGTACCTTTGTTTGCAACTAACCCAGCACGAGCTGAGGAATCGCTGCATGCTTGTTCTTGCAGAAACGTGGCTCCAGAGCAACATCTCATGCATCATCAGTCTTCAGACCCTGACCCTCAGGGACTTGTGCTAATATTATTTTGTGACAGTATTGTGTCCATCGTAAGTATATGTGTAACTATATGCACTGTATCATAACTACAATATATATGCTGTGTGTGGCCAGAAGTACCATGTTTTGCACCTTAGCCCAAGAGGAACATAGACCTCTTTCGTTTCGTTTTGCTGTATACATGTGTATGGTTGAATGACAATAAACTTGAACTTGCAAGGCAAGCTAGTCTCACCTGCTGGCACCTAGATCACAAGACCATAAGACATAGGAGTAGAATTAGGCCATTCAGCCCATCCAGTCTACTCTGCTATTCCATCATGTCTGATCTTGGATCCCACTCAACCCCAGAGACCTGCCTTCTCGCCATATCCTTTGATTCCCTGACCAATCAGAAAACGATCAACTTCCGCTTTAAATATACCCATGGACTTGGCCTCCACCACAGTCTGTGACAGTGCCTTCCACAGATTCAACACTCGCTGGCTAAAAAAATTCCTCCCTTACCCCTGTTCTAAAAGGTCACCCCTCAATTCTGAGGCTGTGCCCTCTGGTTCTGGTTGCCCTCACTATAGGAAACATCCTCTCCACGTTCACTCTATTAGGCCTTTCAACATTCTGTAGGTTTCAATGAGATCCCGTGCATTCTTCTAAGTTCCAGAGAGTAAAGCTTGGCCCAAGCCCACTGAATCTCTCCGATTCAAGTACTTATCTAGTTGACTTTCAAATGTTGCTGGTGTATCAACAGTGTATAACATTGTTTCAAATTCAGATTTATTTATCACGTGTACCTCAAAACATACAGTGAAATGCATCTTTTGTGTAAAACAAGAATGTGCTGGGGGCAGCCGGTAAGTGTGGCCACACATTCCAGTGCCAACTGAGCGTGTCTGGAATGTCCAGTAGAAAAACACGAGCAGCCACACAACAAAAACAACACAAAACAGGACAACAACAGCAAAACAAGTCTCTCTCTCTCTCTCTCTCTCTCTCTCTCTCTCTCTCTCACACACACACACACACACACACACACACAGGGATAGGCTGGGAGGTAATGCAAGGAGATAATGCTGAGCTTTTATAAGACACTAGTCAGACTGCACTTAAGAGTATTGCCAACGGTTTTGGGCACCCTATCTCAGAAAGGATGTGTTGTAGTTGGAAAGAGTCCAGATGATGATTCCAGGAAAAAAGGGGTTAACACATGAGGAGTGTTTGGCAGCGTTGGGCCTATACTCACTGGAATTTAGAAGAATGCAGGGGGGCGGGTGGCAGGAATCTCATTGAAACCTACCAAATGTTGAGAGGACTAGATAGGATGGATGTGCAAAGGATGTTTCCTATGGTGGGGGTATCCAGAATTAGAAGGCACTACTTCAAAACTGAGGGGCAAGTTTTTAGAACAAAAGTAAGGATTTTTTTTAGCCAGAGAGTAGTGAATCTGTGGAATGCTTTGCCACAGTCTTCGGTGGAGGCCAAGTCCATGGGTATATTTAAGGCACAATTTGGCTGCTCTTTCCAACACACTTCACCCTTTGTGTGAAGAAGTTACCCCTGGTCACCCCTCAATCTCCAACATTCATGGGATAAAGTTCTCGTCTACTCACTGGGATTGAATTCCATCTGCCAATATTCCACCGGACTTTCCAGCTGATCTATATCCTGTTACAATTGTAGACAAACCTCCTTGCCACACACAACACACCCAACTCATTGTCCATCGCTTTCACCTAATCACAATTACACAGTCCAAATGCAAGTCAGGGGGCTGATTGAGATACCCCTCTGCACACACAGCTGGGGTGCTCAGGAGCAGCCTGGCCTCAGTAGTGAGTAGATCTTGGGGTGGGGGGCATCTCACTGTGGCCCATTCCCAGAACATCCTGAGTGTCCTTGACAAGAAGCAGAACTATGGAAGAGGGGACCTAATGCCTGCCAAAGTGTTGCACCACATATTAAAGAGTTATTGAGACAATTAAAATCAAGTAAAACTGCTGTAAAAACAAAAAAAAGGAAATTAAAGATATAAAGTAGAATATAAAACACTTAGAAACAAAAATCAAATTAAAACTATATTATCATTCTCCTGAATCTTTCTCCACCCAGGTCCCAATTCCATTGAACGGAGAAGACTGAGACTATAAGATATGACTATAAGATAATGGAGAAAATTATGTCATTTGGCCCACCAAGTCTGCTCCACCATTCAATCATGGCTGAGTTACTATCCCTCTCAACCCTATCCTCCTGCCTCCTCTTCATAGAACATAGAAAAGTACAACACAGTACATGTCTTTCGCTCTGTGATGATTGGTCCTGTGTGATGGTTAATACCTTGCATTATCTTATCGTCCTTCCTGTTCCTTCCACCCAAGGAGAGGTGTGATCGTACATCGAACTGGAAGACGGTGGACACTCTGCATTCTGATATAGCTTTTATTGTACTACCTTGATTGACTGGTGTGATCTAATGATCTGTATGGGTGGTGTACAAGACACAGACTTTCCACTGCAACACACACACACTAAGTGCTGGAGGAACTCAGCAGGTCAGTCAGCGTCTATGGAGTAAAATAAGTTTCATCAGTGAGGAATCCCATTGAAACCCATTGAATATTGAAAGGTTTAGACGGAGCAGATGTGGGAGAGTCCAGAGCCAGAAGGCACAACCTCAGAATAGAAGGACATAGCTTCAGAAGAGGAACGAGGAGGAATTTCTTTAGCCAGAGGGTGCTGAATCTGTGGGATTCATTGTCTCAGACAGCTGTAGAAGCTAAGTCATTGAGTATATTTAAAGCGAATGTTGAGAGGTTCCTGATTAGTAAGGGCATCAAAGGTTATGGGGAGATGACAGGAGATTGGGGTTGATAGGGATAATAAGTCAGCCATGATGGAATGGCAGAGCAGACGTGATGAGTCAATTGGCTTAATTCTGTTCCTATGTCTTATGCTTTTATGACCTTTCGTTGCCTAGCTTAGAGTCATAGAAAATTACAGCATAGAAACGGCCCATTCAGTTCATCAGTCCATGCTAAACCATTTAAACTGCCTACTCCCATTGACCTGCACGGAGACCATAGGAACTTGCTGCATTCCTTTAGCATTTCACGTGTTTTGTTCAAGATTTTCAGTACCTGCAGAATCTATTATGTCTCTGATTTTTCCACTGCATCTTGGTATTCGTGACAATAAACCAATTTATCAGTTTTAGTTAAAGCTAGGAAATAATTTCACAATTAATCTCTCACATTGTACACCACATGGAGTCCAGTGAAAGAAGTGGGTTTCCTGCATTTAGTAAGAGTTCCTTCCTAAATCACTGTTTGTGCTAACAATTTCCAGCAAATTATCATGCTGTCACTTGTAAGAGAGATGCAAACAACAATGAATCAGAATCAGGTTTAATATCACTGACATACACTCAGTGACCACTTTATTAATTACTAATAATGCAAATATCTAATATCAGATCAGCCAATCATGTGGCAGTAACTCAATTGCACAAAAGCATGCAGGCATGGTCAAGAGATTCAGTTGTTGTTCAGACCAAACATCAGAATGGGGAAGAAATGAGATCGAAGTGACTTTGCCCATGGAATGATTGTTGGTGCCAGATGGGGTGGTTTGAGTACCTCAGAACTACTAATCTCATTGGGATTTTCATGCACGACTGTCTCTAGAGTTTAAAGAGAATGGTGTAAAAAACAAAAAAAAAATCCAGTGAACGGCAGTTCTTTGGGTGAAAATGCTTTTTTTAATGAGAGAGGTCAGAGAGATTGGCCAGACTGGTTCAAGCTGACAGGAAGGTGACAGAAACTCAAATAACCATGTGTTCCAACAGCGGTGTGTAGAAGAGCATCTCTGAATGAACAACATGTCGAGCCTTGAAGCGGATGGGCTACCGCAGCAGATGACCATGAACATACCCACACAGTGGCCACTTTATTATGTACAGGAACTATCTGAGTGTATATCATGACATTTGTTGTTTTGCTGCAGTAGTACAGTGCAATACATAAAAAATTATAAATTACAATAAGAAATACAACAGATTCTGGTTAATTGGGCCATCAGTAAATTGGGCAGCCACTTATTTGGGACAACTCCTTAAAGAACAAAAACTAATTGAGAAAATAGCTGTGACTTCCTTTGTTTATTTGGGACACTATGCCATTTATTTGGGACAGAAGAGTGCTGCCAAACATTTTCAAAGAGTGTCAGTCTCATGCAAGCTGTGTGACAGTAGACAATGGACCATGCTTTGAGCAAACAGTTACAGGTGGCCCCCGTTTTTCAAACATTCGATTTACGTCAGCTCGCTGTTACAGAAGACCTATATTAGTTACCTGTTTTCGCTAACCAAAGAGGATTTTCACTTTTATGAAAAAAAGACTTTATACGTGTCTTTACCCCGGGAAAGATGACAATGACCGTGAAGCCTTGTGCGGGCAGTTGTTTGCACATGCATGTACGTGCGTAGGCATGTACAATGCATGTACGTGCGTAGGCATGTACATGCACATGCGTGTCGGTGCCGATTTTTTTTTCTCCAAATCGATTTTGGCTCGCTGTCTTCCCGAGTTTGATAAGTGAAACTACACCATACGTACAATATTTCTATTTTATATAGGCTGTGTATTTATCATATCATTCCTGCTTTTACTATATGTTCATGCTATTTTAGGTTTTGTGTGTTATTTGGTATGATTTGGTAGGTTATTTTTTGGGTCTGGGAATACTCAGAAATTTTTCCCATATAAATTAATGGTAATTGCTTCTTTGATTTATGCCATTTTGGCTTTCGAACAGTTTCATAGGAACGCTCTACCTTCGAATAGCAGGGGAAACCTGTATTAAATAGCATCATTTGCGTGTGCTTCTGTTCAAAAAGCAGTGATTTTGTTCACAAATAGTTGCCGAGTAACAAGCAGTAGGACAATGCAGAACTGTTTACGCTCACTGTGGTTTCAAGCACACAGCCTTGGAGATGCCAGAAACAACCAGGAGTGAAAATGAAACAATCTCACTACTTCAACAAGTTAGGGACTACGAAGAACTTGAAGGTATCGACAATCATCTTTAATGTTACAATGAAAATGAAGTTTTGGAAGATGTAATCATCATAAGGATTGGTTGAAGACAGTCTGCTATCTGCATTATTGTCTGTGCTGAGCTTGTACATTTACAGTCAGCAGAAGAACTCAACAACGTACACTGGATGCACTCCTCTGTCAATAACTATGAGAATTGGTAGTGTTCTAATTTGTTCCATACCTCCATTTAATTACATAACATGTTACTCAGTTAAAATTAGTCTGTTCTTTTTATACTTTAACTATTTCTGTGAAAATTCACCTAATTGGGGTGGCAGTTTAATTGGGCCAAAATGCCCCGATCCTGATGTGTCCCAAATAACTGGAATCCACTGTATATATAAAATAAATAAATAAGTCATGAAACGAGAAGGCAAAAAATAGTGACGCAGTGTTCAAGGGTTTGTTCATTGTCTGTTCAAAAATATAATGGCAGAGGGGGAGAAGCTGTTCTTAAAACGTTGGGTACTTTCAGGCTCCTGTACCTCCATTCCTGATGAAAGCAATGAGAAGGCATGTCCTGAGCAGTGGAGGTCCTTAAAGATGGTTCCCGCCTTCTTGAGGCATCGCCTTTTGAAGGTGCCCTGGATGCTGTGGAGGCGAGTTCTCTATGATGGAGCCTGCTAAACTTGCAGCCCTCTGCAGCTTCTTCCAGTCATGTGCAGTGGCCCCTCTATACCAGACAGTGAGACAACCAGTTAGAGCTCTCTCTGCGTACATCTATAGAAATCTGCTGGCCTTTAGCTGACAGTGATCACAGGCCGAGCTTACAAGAAAGGCCGATGGGGTGGAGGCTGGCGGTGCTGAAGCTAGAAGATTGTTCTGCCGCTCTGACAGTAGACGATTAAATGAGCAGCAAATCGAAGCCAGGAGTAGGAGGAGGAATTAACTCTTCCCAATGAGTCGGCAGTTTGATTCGTTCCCTGATATTTCATTATCTTTCCAGATCTTTCTTGTTTTGACAGCACAAAATCCATTACTTTATCGGAGACAGCGAGCAAGGGACTCACAAGTGACAAAATAACTACAGGCAAAGCAATTATTCAGTAATAGAGAAGTGAAGGGAGGATGGAAGAAGAAAAGGATCTAAAAAAATGCCACATCCTATGAGAGACTAGCAGTGCATGGTTTTAAATTCTTATAATCACTGAATGCAATTGCTTTGTAAATTTTTAAAGACTAAAATGGAATTGTTTATTATTTCATTCATTTGATTTACCTCGTGTTTAAAGACTGTCACTATCCTGGTAGAACACTCCTGCCCCGAAGCCAGTTTTCAGACAATATCAGCAGAAAATCTTTCTGAAACCGTGGCTGAAATTATTCTCTGCCGAGAGGAGCAAAAATATTTGGACAGGCAAGAGTCTGTTGATTTATTAGTGGTCTATTGATTCCTCCTAGCGTCAATGGGCCTTGATGGATGAGCCTCAATGATGTGGAACAGGAAGGAGCAGGAAAGTGTGTAAGATAAATCAAGTATGGTAATAACCATCGAGGAGGACTGAATTCAGTACTCTCGAAAGAAAGGGAGACTGCAGGTTGGAATGATGGGGTGGGGATGGAGAGCCTTACAAATTAATGTTTTTTATTGAGGTTCACACCAGAAATGCTCACCAATGGAATGTCTTTAGATAAGGGTTCGTATGATATTTCCACCAATGGGGAGTATCTAGTTAGAGATACATAAAGCTTTTCTACCAATGAAAAGTATGTAGATTAGGGTTCACAAGACATTTCAAAAATGAGTAGAATCTAAAAACAAAGGGACGAGTTTGCCATCAGTAAATTTGGAAATGAACTTGTGAGAGCTTCTTCAATCAGTGAGTCACTGGAATGAGGAACTTGCCTCCAGAGTAAGTAGAGGAAATAGCAACTAAAGAAAATCTAGAGAAGAAGAGCACGAGAGGAAAAGAAAGCAAATTTTGAGACCAGTATACCTGACAGAAATACCTTCTCACTTTTGCATGCCACGCCTTGCAATTAAAACCAACACCCCCTTCAC
The DNA here is from genome assembly GCF_030144855.1 of Hypanus sabinus. Taxonomy (NCBI): domain Eukaryota; kingdom Metazoa; phylum Chordata; class Chondrichthyes; order Myliobatiformes; family Dasyatidae; genus Hypanus; species Hypanus sabinus. The sequence goes on along the minus strand of NC_082712.1, from coordinate 169,903,569 downwards.
TTTGCCAAGTGCTTGTTGTGCCTTGATGTCAACTTCATTGTGTTTTGACTACAAGAGGTTTAAGGTGAGAAGGGAGTGTTCAGAGGAGATTTACAAGGCAGTTTTTTTCTTGTTGCTCAGGAAGTAATGCATTCCTGAAATGTGCTGCTGGGAAGGCTGCAAAAGCAGACACAATAGTAACCCTTCAGAGGCACTTAGTTGCATGAAAAGCAAGGAATGGAAGAATGCGGACTACACGCAGGCTGGAACAGGCAAGGAATGGTGGGAATATGGACCAAATGCAGGCTACATTAAGCAAGGAATGATGGGATATGGACTGATGCAGGCTATAAGGAATGATGGGATATGAACCACGTGCAGGGTGAAACAGGAAGAGAATAGTAAGACATAGACTACATGCAGGCTAGAACAGGCAAGGAATAGTGGGATATGGACCACGTGCAGGCTGGAACAGGCAGGTGTAGGCCAGATGTTAAATTGGCATCATAGCTTGCGCAGGCATGGTGGGCTGAAGGGCCTGTTTCTGTGCTGTTCGGTGTCCTAAGAGACATCCTGATGCCTGTGGATGAAATTTCCTGGCTTAGGATTTGAATAAGGAGTATGGTTCTGTTTAAATTCAGCTTGTGTATAAGTAAACTATGTGATCACACAAAATGTCAATTGACTTATACTTAAAAGAAAATTATTTTCTAAAGTTTGGGTTTTTAGTTTTAAATAGACTCAGTAGCAACTTAGTTAAGTACAGGGGAAATCTAATAAAGCAGCCACTGAGTGTATAACGTGGTATTGCATTGGACCACTTTTTTTTCCAAAGGTTGTAGGCACCACAGGCAGAAGTCCACCTTTTGGTGCATTCATTAAACAGGCAACATACTAATATACAGGGAGAAGGAAAACTCTGATCTCAAACCTCCACTGCCTTGTGGAAGGCTTCGGGAGTAAACCCTGAGGGAAAAATCCGGAGCTGGAGTCCTAAGGCAGAACTACGTACAGCTCAACACTGAATGGCAACTCTTGCGATGCCGCTGATGCCAAGCTGTATCAGTCTCTGCCGTGCCTTTGGGTTTATCAGATGCATGGAGAGGGGGAGCTTGCTACATGGCCTACAGCTTGCTCTCCATGTTGTACTGCGCTGTCTTAGACAGCTAGTAGCAATATCCACGGTTGTCCTCGTCCAATGGAAGGCCCCATCACAACTGACTCCCCTCAGTTCCATTTTAACCCATCCAATCACCCATGAGCTTGTTACATGGTGGAGTAGTTGAAGGGGATAAGTGGGCTACCTTTGAATCAGACACAAAATGCTGGAGAAACTCAGCAGGCCAGGCAGCATCTATGGAAAAAAGTATTTCCAGCAGCTGCAGATTTTCTCTTGTTTATCTTTGAATCAGAATCAGGTCAGGAGTACCATACAGAAACAATGTTAATATAAATTACAAAATAAGTAAGTATTCTAAGATCAGTCTAACCATCCCTCCCAGGGCTATGTAGGAGAGAAGAGTGGAGTTGGTTAAAAGGTTGACACAACATTGTGGGCTGAAGGGCCTGTACTGTGCTGACATATTCCAATTTGATGTTCTGTGTACTAAATAATTAAAAGAAAAGGAATAATGAGATAGTATTCAAGGGTTCATGGACCTTACAGAAATCTGATAGCAGAAGGGAAGAAGCTATATCTAAATCACTGAGAGTGGGTCTTCAGGCTTCTGTACCTCCTCCCAGACAAGAGGGCTGTGTTCATATTGGAATTGCCTGAGCCTACAACCTTTTGTGAATCTAATTTGCTCCTAATTTCAGATGTAATTATGCATATAGACACATAGGAATCCTACAGCACAATACAGGCCCTTCAACCCACAAAGTTGTGCTGAACATATCCCCATCTAAGCTCCATGTACCTATCCAAAAGTCTCTTAAAAGACCTTATCGTATTCACCTCCACCACCTTTGCTGGCATCCCATTCCACGCACTCACCACTCTCTGAGTAAAAATCTTACCCCTGACATCTCCTCTGTACCTACTCCCCAGCACCTTAAACCTGTGTCCTCTTGTGACAGCCATTTCAGCCCTGGGGGAAAAAGCCTCTGTCTATCCACACGATCAATGCCTCTCATCATCTTATACACCTCTATCTGGTCACCTCTCATCCTCCATCGCTCCAAGGAGAAAAGGCCGAGTTCACTCAACCTGTTTTCATAAGGCATGCTCCCCAATCCAGGCAACATCCTTGTTCAGCAGATAAACAGAGGGTGAATTTCTGCCTGCATAAAACTATTTGCTGAGAGATACTAACTTGTGTCAATATTGATTGACTTCTACCAGCAGGGCATAAGCAGTCTTCTTGTGCCACTGATCAAAGGAGACCGGTGGCTGGAGAAGAAGCAGGGAGAAAGGCTCCCAAGACCTGTGATGTAAGGGAGGTAAGGGTGTATTAAACTAGAAGGTTTAAAAACTAGAGGGCAATGGTTAAAGATGAGAAGGAGGGTTAATGTAGATCTGGTGGTGGGGTTAAGATTTTCACACAAGGTGTAGTTTGCATCTGAAATGGGCTGTCAGAGGAGATGGTGGAGGCAGGAAGAGTATTAAGATTTAAGAGACATCTGGACCATACTTCAATGAGCAGGACATAGTTGATATGCAATTAATGCAGGCAAGTGGGATTATAATAGACAGGTAGGCTGGTTGGCAACAGCGCAATGTGATAAAGGACTTGTTTCGATGATGTAAAACAATTCCTTGCTACCCCGATCCTTTGTAATTAAGGCGAGATTAGTGTTAGTGTGGCTGCCACCCAGTTCCAGTGACCAGAATTCATATCTGACCTGTTTGCATGTGGTTCGGTGCTGTTTGCATGTTCTCCTCGGCCATGGGGGTTTCTCCCATTTCCTCTCATGTCCCTAAGGTGGGCCGGTCAGTTAATTAGCCACTGCAGATTTTCCCAAAGGTAAGGCATACAGTCAACCCGCAGGGGAAGAAGTTCTCAGGCCCACAGTATCATCAATTCTTCAGACCAGCATGGGATACCGCAGAGCTTCCGGCCTCAGCACTCTGATGCACCTGGCCACCAATAATTTGTATTAACTTGTTAAGTGACTGCTTCAGTTGATAAACTTTCCTTATGTTTTTCATGCCACTTGTTTTTTGAAAGTGGATTCCTCTTGCATCTTGTTTCCATTGTAATGAGTTTTGATTTTGATATGGATGAGGTACCTGTGCTATATGCACAATTTAGGTAGGTCATGACTAACGTTCATCGCAGAGTCCTGAGTTCTCAGTGTAAGAACACTCTGAGTACTCTATCCTCTCACGTAAGTGTGTTCAGAGTCATGTGCTATTCCTCGGTTAAGCTCTTTGAATAAATCCTCTTCATTACTTTCTACCTCTGAGTCTCAAGTTTACTCCGCGCCTGGATTTGTGTGCCTGAAGATCTTGTTAGACGCTGAGTTTCTACCACTTATTGAGTATCCCTTTATACTAATCCTAGATTCCCATCAACTGCCCTAACCTCTCCTACAATCACGAGACATACCTACATGGATTATAATGGCCTAGGTTCTTTATGGTTGTTATAAGACAGGGGAGGTGGTAATGGGAACAAGCTCCCACTACCTATTAAATGCTTCCAATAGTGTGAGCCTCAAATAGCCTCTGACAACCAAGTCCAGCTCCCAACCTTCACGTGCGGCTAAGCTGCTAAGCTCAGTGGAACCATTTCTACAGGACAAGGGGCAAAGGCGGGTTACTGGAGCCTTAAAACCAGTCGCTTTGGGCAGATGGAGCTCATCAGCCATGGTTGGCAGCTCACTTAGGAGAAGGAAAACTCTGATCGCAGACCTCCACTGCCTCGAGGCTACATCCACTCATGGGAAATGTTTTGGGAATAAACCCCGAAGGAGAAATCTGGAACTGGTGTCCCTAAGGCAGTCCTTATGTTGTGTTCAATGCTGACTGGCAACTCCAGCAAAGCCACCGGTACAAAAATGTATCTGTCTCTGCCTTTTCTTTGGGTTCGTCAGATGCATGGACAGGGGGAGTTTGCTACGTGGGCAACAGCTTGCTCTCCATATCGTACTGCCCAGGCTTGTGTATCTAGACAGCTAGGTACCCATGATTGACCCTGACCGTTGGCAGCCTCACTCACTGAATGGCCATTACCCTGACCGTTGGCGGCCTCACTCACTGAATGGCCATTAAACCCACCAGCTTTCCTTGGAACTGCTTTGCCACTTTACTATCAAGCACGAATTTAATTCTTAGAATAACATATAGAAGCAAGCAAGGAACAGACTGGTTTAGACCAAGTAAAATGTAATTAGAAAGTTTTACCTAATAATCTGGTAGTAAAGGGGCCTTTAGTGAAGAGCGATGAAAATACATACTCAGTGGCCACTTCATGGGGTTAATCTGTACTCCTGCTTATTAATGCAAATATCTATTCAGCCAATCATGTAGCAGCAATTCAATACATGTAGACATGGTCAAGAGGTTCAGTTGTTATTCAGACGAAACATCAGAGTTGGGAAGAAATGTGATCAAAGTCACTTGTACTGTGGAATGACTATTGGTACTACAAACGGTGTGTAGATGGGGTGGTTTGAGTATCTCAGAAACTGCTGAGCTCTTGGCATTTTCACAAACAGCGGTCTCTAAAGCAGGGTTTCCCAACTTTTTTTATACCATGGACCACTGCCATTAACTGGGGGGGTCATGGATCCTAAGTTGGGAACCCCTGCTCTCGAGTTCACAGAGAATGGTGTGAAAAACAGAAATTATCCAGTGAGCAGCAGTTCAGTGAGCGAAAACTCGTTGTTAATGAGAGAGGTCAGAGGAGAATGGCCAGACTGGTTCAAGCTGACAGTAACTCAAATAAACACACATTACAACAGTGGAGTGCAGAAGAGCATCTCTGAACGCACAATACATCAAACTCTGACATGGATGGGCTATGCAGCAGAAGACCATGAACATACACACAGTGGCTACTTTATTAGATACAGAAGGTGCCCAATATAGTGGCCACTGAGTGTATATCTGCATACTTGTACCTCCTGAAAAGCTTGATTCCTAGCCTTACTGATCTAGCATCCGTTTCCATGGTCTAATTGGGAACTACGGGCCAGAGGGGCCTATTAGGGTGCTTTATCTCCAAATAAAAATAAGATAGATGATGGTTATTATTATCTCTCATTTAATTATCCTGAACTTTTGCCTTATCCTATCTCTTCAACTTTCTCCCCAGAACCAGCCACCATCCTCCCTTGCCCCACTATTTAACTTAAAGCCATATTTACAGCCTCAGCTATTCAATCTCCTATGATAGTCAGCTGCATGCGAAGCCTGCCCCAGTAGAATAGCTGGCTTGTTCTGTATTGGGGCCAGCGCCTCTTGCACAAAGCAGTCCACTCATATCCTCAGGCCTACCGCTCCTTGATCTAATATAATTTTTAACGTTTGTTCTTGACCCAGTGCCAATCAGGTAATAATCCAGCGATTATTATCTTTCTGCTTTGCTTTTCAATTTGGTCTCTGGTGGCTCACACTCTTTCTGCCAAATCTCGCTGTCTGTCCAACTAAGTTGTCGATCCCCACATGGACGGCAACTAAACATCTCCCCTTTCGCACCACGTTGCTCTCCTGCCCTGAGGTTACAGATTGTATGGAGCCATTTCAAAGAAGACCAGAGGCAATCCCTCGTGAAAGGCTTTGGCCTGGAATCTTAGATCTCTGTCCACTGTTGCTGGATACCTACAGAAGGTGTGAAGGTTGTAAGCTTTAATCAGGTCAGCGAGAGATGAATATTGGGTTATGACCAATTATAAGAATTGAGTTGGCTTATTTACAGAATAAATATCATACTGGTGTACACGTATCCCACAAGTCAGGGCCATTCAATTCCACAGGGCTAGTGACAATATGGTTGCATTTCTCTGAAGTACTTGGGATTCAGTTTTAATAAGGATTCATCACTCCATTATTCAGTGCAGACAAGCAAGCCAGCCTCTGAGGCTTTTTAAACCTGTTTTTCAGCTCAAGTTTCTCCGATCATTCAACTCCTACTGCTCCGAAGGAGGTTGAGTGGGCCCATTGAATCTATGCTGTTGAGAATTCTGTGTGTCGAAAATAGCCCAGAGTTCAAAGTTCGAAGTAAATTTATTACTACAATACTCATATGTTACCATATGCTACCTTGAGATTTATTTTCTTGCAGGCATTTACAGGAAAGAAATACAATAGAATTTTCTGAAGCAGACAAAAACTGACAAACAGCCAATGTGCAAAAGACAAACTGTATGAATAAAAGTACTACTGAGAGCATGAGTTGCCAAGAGTCCTTGAAAATGAGTCTGTAGGTCATAGAATCAGTTCAGAGTTGTGATGAGTGAAGTTATCCATGCCAGTTCAAGAGACTGATGGTTGTAGGGTAATAACTGTTACTAAAACTGATGGTGTGGGACCTGACGGTTCTGTGCCCCCTGTCGGATGGTTGTGGTGAGAAGCAGGCAAGGCCTGGATGGTGGGGGTCCTTGATGATGGATGCTGCTTTCCTGGGGCAGCGTTTCCTGTTAATTGTACTCAGTTCTCTCAGAATGAGAAGTTGTCCAATCAGGAGAGAGCCGAGTTATTCTCCCAGAATGAAGTGACTTTTCTGCCCCTGAAGAGTGAGAAGGCTTCATTACTGAGTACGTGTGTTGTCAGATGATGAGATGTTAAGGGAATGGAGGGACATGGTGTCAGTGCTGGAAGGTAGTACTGAGCCAGAAGATCATTCAATGACCTTAGTGAGTGACAGAGCAGCCGTATGGCCCTGTTCAAAGGAGGACTAACCAATCTAACAGTAGCATCGCAGTTAGTGTAAAGCTTTATAACACCATTGATTGGAAGATTGGGCTTTGATTCCTGCCTCTGTATGTTTCTGTGTTCTCCCCATGACCACGTGTGTTTCTTTCTTCCCACATTCCAAACGATGTCCTGGTTGGAGTCAATAAGTTGTGGACACGCTATGTTGGTGCCAGAGGCATGGAGACATTTGCAGGCTAGCTCCAAGCACACCTTAGGGCTGCATTGGTCAGTGACGTAAATAAAACATTCGACTGCTTGTTTTGATATACAAATAAAGCTAATTTTTAATCACAGCATGATATCGCTACTCTTCCTCTTAAAGGTCAATACACAGTTTAACTTCTTAATTGTTTTTTCAGTCAACTTGTGGTGATTCACATATAAGAATACCCAGGTCCTAAAGAATACTAACACCATTCAATATTATACCCCTTTCTGCTAAATCCTCAGTAATAACATGAACCATAATATATACAGTACGTACCCTGCTCCGAGTGGCCATCAGTTCTCAGCAAGATCCCAAATTCAGTTACAAAGGAGGCAAAATCACATCCATGGCCCCAGAAACATTTGCCTATTCTCCTACTGAATTCCTTATCGTCACTGTTTTCTAGAACATTCTCCTTTAGCTATACCTCAAGGCCACAAACTAGAGGTTCACGAGAATGATTCCTGGATTAAAGGACTTATCGTATGAAGAGCATTTGATGGCTCTGGGCCTGTGCACACCGGAATTCAGAAAAAAATGAGGGGTGATCTCATTGAAACCTATCAAATGCTGAAAGGCCTCAATAGAGTGGATGTGGAGAGGATATTTTTCCATGATGGGGAGTCTAAGACCAGAGGACACAGCCTCAGAATAGAAGGACGTCCATTTAGAACAGAGATGAGGGGGAATTTCTTCAGCCAGAGAGTGGTGAATCTGTGGAATTTGTTGCCACAGGTGGCTGTGGAAGCCAGGTCATTGGGTATGTTTAAGGCAGAGGTTGACAGATTTTTGATTAGTCAGGGCATTATGGGATACAGGGAGATGGCAGGAGATTAGGGCTGAGAAGGAAATGGATCAGTCATAATGATTTAGTGGAGAGACTCAATGGACCAAATAGCTCCTATATCTTATGGTAGTATAATTAGAATTTAGGATAACTGGGATCAATTAACATGGGAAAAGCCCTTCAGTCCAGGCTGACCATCGAGCCCCCACCTCAATTATGCTGCTCCCATTTTATTCCCCCTTCAACTCCCCACTCCCCCAAGAACAACATACGCAGAATGCTGGAGGAACTCAGCAGGTCAGGCAGCATCTGTGAAAATCAATAAACTGTCGACGTTTTGGCTGAGACCCTTCATCAGGACTGAGAAGGAAGGGGGTGGGGAAGGAGGCGAGCTGGAAGATGATGCGTGAAGCCAGGTGAGTGGGAGGAAAGGTGAAGTACTAGAGCAGAAGGAATGTGATAGGAGAGGAGAGTGAAACATAGGAGAAAGGCAAGGAGGAGGGAATGCAGAGGCAAATTATAGGCAAGTGAGAAGAAGTGGGGAGTAGAGAAGGGGGGCAATTGTTCACAGGAAAGAAATCGATATTCATACCATCAGGTTGGAGGGTACTCTGATGGAATATTAGGTGCTGCTTGAGGGAGGTCTCGTCTTGGTACAAGAGGAGGCCGTGGATTGACAAGTCGGAATGGGAATGGGAATCGGAATTAAAATGTCTGGCCAGAATCTACCAATCACCTACACACACACACACACACACACACAGCAACCGATAGCGGACAGTCACCTTGCCAACCTGCACGTTTTCAGCATGTGAGAGGAAACACAGGGAGCATACAAACGTAACACAAAGAGCAGCGGAAATCAGGATTGAAACCTGATCAGTGGAACTGTGAGCTAATAATCCCATGCAATGCATCACTGTGCTCTCCGCAGCGGAATATGAACTCTTTTTCCTGGATCAAAATAGCTGGTCAGCTTGATTCCTCATCTACATGTACATGTACGGCTGTGATGCTTTGGTGTCATATACAACAAAAAATTACTTTCAACTATTATAAAGAATGAATAATTAGATATAAAATATAAAGTTAGAGGTTAATGTATGGATGTGGAATAAAATGTGCATAAACACCAGCAAGTAGCGTTATAAAAATGGTTTAAAGTGTTTACAATGCAGTGCAGTGATGGGCGAACGGATAGAGTGAAGTGGGGTGGTAGGAGAGTGTAATTGATCAGATTTACTGCCTGGGGGAACGATGCACCATCAATAACTCTCGGAGATGGGAAGTGAACGATAGGATTTTATTAGCAGCAAAAAGGGAGCCCTAATCGCCTTTAAACAGGGGTCTGTGGGAGGAGCCACAGGAGCAGTCAGCAGAGGGGTGTGTCCAGACAGGTATACATAGTTTACCACAGGGAAGAAACTTTTAAGACTGTATAATGTTTTTGTCTTTATAGTTCTATTGCGCTTTCCAGAATTGTGCTTTTGGAAAAGGCAGTTTGCAGGTTGGGTTGTGTCCGCAATAATTTTTACTGCCCATTTCTTTGTCCTGGACACATGGAAGTCCCGCAGTGGTGCTAAACTGCAGCCAGTGACCTTTCCTGCTGACCCGACAGTTCACTGTGGTTGTTGTACATTGTGAGAGGACGCTGCACCGAGCCACATGGTAATGGCTGATGTGATGGTGCTCTTTATGATGGCGTTGTAGAATTGCACCAGCATGTTCTGGGGAAGATGAAATTTTATCAACTGCCTCTCTCTCTCTCCCTCTCTCTCCTCTTCTCTGCACTTGAATGCCCATCAGTATGATTTTAGCTATCTCTGACTTCCTTGGAACTAATGACTAATCACCTTCGTCCATTTCACACACGAGCAGTGAGATTACCAGCAGGTGCAGACAGACCAAAATATCCCCTGACATTACAGTTTGCCACTGGAGTGGAAAATTACATGGAAATGTTAAATTAAGTAAATCCCATTTGGCAAATGGAATAAAATTGATCATCTATCAGTTAATTCCAGGGGTGAAAGAGAGGAGTTTGAAAGAATGTGGTGGCTCGTGGAAGAAGGGAATAAAATACCTGGTTACTTGTGAGGTTAATTCATCTCTGGGATTGTTAATAAACAGCCAAAAATTAGAGGCTCTGGTATCAATTGGATAAGTTCCTGGTTATCTAAGCTCTTCTGAGTTACCACCCACCTAAATGGATTTTATTTTGTGTGTCTACGTTCTTCCTTAAGATGTACAGTAGGCATTGCTGGCAAGGGCAGCGATCAGCATCTGGCTCAACCCTAGGAGAATACCTTCGCCTCACAGGGCCCTGAGTTGCCTCCTTAATCCACTAGAGTTTGTGGGGTGAAGGAACTCCCCTAACGTTGAGCCAACTGTGCCCAAGTCAAGATGGAGTTTGACTTGGAGGGAGGCTATAGTGTCCCTTGGTACTTCTAGATAGCGGAGGGGAGGGGGGGGGGGGGACACACACACGTAACTTCAGTGACCAGAGGTACATGAGTCTGTCCTCATTAGGGGAATGGTGATGGAGAGGGTCAGCAACTTTAAATTCCTTGATGCTTTCATATCAGAAGATTTGTCCAGGGACCAGCATGTAGGTACTATTACATAGAAGGTGCAACAGTGCCTCTACCTTTTTTAGAATTTGTGTCGATTCAGCATGTCACCTAAAACTTCAGAAACCTTCTACAATCCAAAGTGGAGAGTACCCTAACTGGTTGTAACACGGCTTGATATAGATGCACCAATTCCCAGGAATAGAAAAGTCCACAGAAAATACTGGATACAGCCAAATCCACCACAGACAAAGCCCTCCCCACCATTGAATGCATTTACAAGAAGATCTGACACAAGAAACCAGCATGGATTATTGAAGTGGTCCACCACCCAGGCCATGCTCTTTTCTTGCTACTACTATGGCACAGGAGGGAGGAGCCTTGGGTCTCATGCCACCAGGTTCAGAAACAGTTATTACCCTTCCGCCATCAAGCTTTTGAACTGGCATGTATACTTTCACTCACCTCAACTCTGAACTGATTCCACAACTCATGGTCTCAGTATGTGTGTGCACTTGTGTAAGTATAATTTGCACAATTTGTCTTCTTTGCCCCACATTGTTTGTCAGTCTTTGGTATTTATAGTTTTTCATAAATTCAATTGTATTTTTTTTTATTTACCCTGTAAATGCCTGCAAGAAAAATAAATCTCAAGGCAGTATATGATGACATGACATATTTTGATAATAAATTTATTTTGACTTTGCCTTTTGACAGCTTCCTTTCTCTGAGGGAGGAATGCCTGGCCCCTCCACAAATCCCACAATTGCAAGGCCTCTCAGCGTTAATAATGACAGTCAGAGAGAGACGAGACAAGTACAGGTAAATGGGAGTAGTTGAGGATCTATTGGCATGGATGAGTTAGGCCTGATTCATCCTGTATTAGTTTGTAACAATGATTCGTAACACAGATTACAACATAGAAGTTAAAGTCAAAGTCAAAACCAAAGTACTGTAAATGTTATTATGAAACTATGCATATGTTACCATAGAAAGTAAAATTACAAAGTTCGAAGTAATTTTTTTTTTAATCAGCTATCACCACCCATAACCCTGAGAGTCTTGCTTCCTGTGGTCATACCCAGCAAATCTAATCAATAGTAACTATAACAGGATGAATGAAAGATCCAGCAGAGCATAGAAGACAACAAACTGTGTAAATACAAATATAAATAAATAGCAATTATTAACATGAAATAACAAAATAAAGAGTCCTTAAAATGAGATCATTGATTGCGGGAACATCTCAATAGATGAGTGTAGTTATCCCCTTTTGTTCAAGAGCCTGATGCTTGAGGGGTAGTAATGGTCTTTGAACCTCCTGGTGTGGGTCCTGAGGCACCTGCACCTTCTACCTGAAGGCACCAGTGCAAAAAGAGCAAGGCTTGAGTGATGAGGACCTTTGATGATGGACGCTGTTTTTCTATGGTAATGTTTCATGTAGACGTTCTCAAGACTTTACCCATGAAATACTGGGCCGAATTCACTACCTTTTGTAGGATTTTCCGTTCAAAGGCATTGGTGTTTCATATCAGGCCGTAATGCAACCAGTCAACGCACTCTCCACTACATATCGATAGACGTTTGTCAGCTTTTGCTATCATGCTGAATTTCCAGACTTCTAAGCAAGTAGAGGCTTTCTTTGCAAATAATTTTATATTTATATATAGAACTTTGAGATTCATTTTATTGCAGGCATTTACAGAAAAATAAAGAAATACAACAAAAATATACAGAAAACTGGTTATAAACAAAGACTGATAACAACCAATTACAAAAAAAAGACAAATTATGTAACCAAAATAATACTAAGAATATAGGTTGTAAATAGTCCTTGAAAGTGAGTCTGGTTGTGGAATCAGTTCCGGGTCGAGGTGAATGAAGTTATCCACTCCGGTTCAGGAGCTCGATGCTTGTAGGGTAATAACTATCCCTGAACATGGAGTTGTGGGACCTACTCCCATGCCTTTTGCCTGATGGTAGTAGGAGGCTACCTACATGGAGGAATAATTTGCATCAATGAATTAACCTACTAGTCTCTCTTTCAGGAGCAGTAGCAATCACAAATGGCCAGCAGTCATGGGGAGGATGTGTAAAGTCTACACTGATACTGCCCGGCAGAATGTGTAAATAGCGCACAGTGCCCAAGGTCGGAATCAAACCTGGATCACTGTAGCCATCAGGCAGCATCTCCACTAACTTTGCCACTGTGCTGCCTCCTGGTAGCCTTGTGGTTTGAGTTGTTGCAATTGTTCTAATCTCTACCCAGCTCTGCACAGACTAAAGAAAGACTTGTATTTGTAATGCACCTTACTGTGTACAGTAGACTACAGGACTAACATTTAAACTACAGGACTAACATTTAGAGGCTGTTCATCCAAGATATGTATTGGAACCCCACCAATTTTAATCCTTGGAGATTTAAGTTCAAAATAAAGTAAATATGGAATTAAATAGTAATATCCATCATTGTCCTCCAAGAGGACTACAAACTTGTCTTGGGGTTCGGAAGCTTGTGTGCCTCAATGACTTGGAGAGCTGTGATGGCTGGAGTCAGGGCTTTACGTTTTGACTCTTGGTCAGGTCACCCATGCCAAACAGATCAAAGGGTGGAGGACTGACTAAGAGTGGTCCACCAGCCCTCGATGTTCAGGGCTCACAACTCTGATGGGCAATGAGGAATTATTCTACACATAAGTGTAATAGTATTCCTGAGTTTCCACATGAGGTTTGCATGACTGACAGTAGTGGAAACTGAGAGGAAGCTACTGACATGATGAAGGAAGTCCTGAACATGGCCAGAGATGGAGGACCTTCAATGCTGCCCAAAACACCAGTGGCATAACAGGCAGTAAGTAAGTATCCATCACAGTGATTGTAAATACTACTTGTGTACTACCCTACAAGATAGACACTTGACCCCACAATCTACCTCATTATGAACTTGCAGCTTATTGTTTACCTTCTCTGTAGCTGTTACACTCTATTCTGCATTGGGTTTTTTTAAACCTTGTTTACCCTCATTGCACAATGTAATGATTTGACCCATATGAACAGATAAGCTTTGGAATCGATCGGAAGTACAGAAGGCAAATTACAAAGAGATTGCAGTTTCAAATGTTGTTCCAATTGTAACAGGGTGTTGTTAAGGCTACACCTGGAATATAGTTTTGGGAATGTGGGTGGAACATTTGGGGATGATCAAGAAGAGTTAAGCACCTGATAGAACATACATTTGGTACATTTATAACCTGCTTGTTAATGCAAACATATAATGAGCCAATTATGCGGCAGCAACTCAATACATAAAAACATGCAGGCATAGTCAAGAGGTTAAGTTGTTGTTCAGACCAAGCATCAGAACGGGGAAGCAACGTGACCCGACTGATTAGACTGGTGAATGATTGTTGGTGCCAGATGGGGTGATTTGAGTATCTCAGAAACTGCTGGTCTCCTGGGATTTTCATGCACAACAGCCTTTAGAGTTTACAGAGAAATGTGCAAGAAACAAGAAACGTCCAGGGAGTGGCAGTTTTGTGGGTGAAAAGGCTTTGTTAATGAGAGAGAACAGAGGAGAATAGCCAGACTGGTTCAAGCTGACAGGAAGGTAACAATAGTTCAAGTAACAACGCATTACAACAGTGGTGTTCAGGAGACCATCCATGAATGCACATTGAACCTTGAAGTAATGGAATACAGCACCAGAAGACCAGACACTCACACTCAGTATCCACTTTATTTGGTACAAGGGGCACCTAATAGAGTGTGTTTCAATGTGGACAGAGATATTTTTAAAAATGCATAGTGTGGACACCTATCGTTTTTACGTGAAACTGGCGTTTTCAAAATTATCCGGTCTAGTGTGGACGTAGACCAAGTGTAGAACATAACAGGTCCTTTGGCCTTCAAAGCTCTGTTGACTTTTGCTGGTCAACATAAGCATAATAGCCTGAAGGGTCATTTTCTGTGCTGCATAAATCATTGAGGATCTGCAAACCATTCAACATTATCTAGGAAATTCCACACCTATAGGACCTTCAAAAGAAGCTTTCAAAGGGTAATTACAGTATTTCCCTTTGAAAGGGGGGAAATTGCAGTGCCCTAGTGGCAACCAAGGGAAAAGAAAGCTTTCAAACAGCTGGCAGATCCATAGTGGGCCAAATAGCCTCCTTATGACACCAGGCAGTGATACCAAACTCAGGCTCCCCATTTAATTTTTCTCCCTATCTAATCAGCCTGACTGCAAACTTGAACAGTCCAATTAACCTTGCTGCAAAGTTGAATTTTTTTCACATGATCACTAACCTTTCAAAGCAGAAGTATTCTCAGGGTCAGTCCAATCACTCCAAACCAAATTACCTTCCCGAGATTGCTTCACTTACCTCAAGGATTTGATGTTGAACTGTTTTGTTTAATAACCCCACTCTACTGAGATTCCTGAACAATAGAAATCAGTTCATCGCCATAGGGAGACATCTGAAAATTACATTATTAGATTATTGAATGGACATGCAGCAGGTCCTCCTTAGAGCTTTAATGAAGAGTACCTCTCTGAGATCATTATATCACAGAGTAGAAATTTAAGAATCTTAGAATATCTGAACACATTTCAAAATCTGAACATTTGAAGTAAACTTATTATCAAAGGAAACACATATGTCACCATATGCAACTCTGAGATTCATTTACTTGTGGACATACCTAAATCCATAAGAGGATAATAACCATAATAGAATCATATAACCATATAACAATTACAGCACGGAAACAGGCCATTTCGGCCCTTTTAGTCCATGCCGAACGCTTACTCTCACCTAGTCCCACCGATCTGCTGTCAGCCCATGACCCTCCATTCCTTTCCTGTCCATATACCTATCCAATTGTTTTTTAAATGACAAAATCGAACCTGCCTCTACCACTTCTACTGGGAGCTCGTTCCACACAGCTACCACTCTCTGAGTAAAGAAATTCCCCCTCATGTTACCCTTAAACTTTTGCCCCCTAACTCTCAACGCATGTCCTCTTGTTTGAATCTTCCCTACTCTCAATGGAAAAAACCTATCGACGTCAACTCTATCTATCCCCTTCATAATTTTAAATACCTCTATCAAGTCCTCCCTCAACCTTCTACACTCCAAAGAATAAAGACTTAACTTGTTCAACTTTTCTCTGTAACTTAGGTGCTGAAACCCAGGTAACATTCCAGTAAATCTTCTCTGTACTCTCTCTATTTTGTTGACATCTTCCCTATAATTCGGTGACCAGAACTGTACACAATACTCCAAATCTGGCCTTACCAATGCCTTGTACAATTTTACAAGGCAATTTACAATTTACTTTTTAATTAACTTTAATTTTACAATCAATGAAAGACCGCACCAGGTGGGCATTCAGTCCATGTGCAAAAGACAACAAAGTGTGCAGATGCAAAAAGAAAGAATTAGTAATAATAAATAAATAAACAATAATTATTGAGAACGTGAGATGAAGAATCATTGAAAGTGAGTCCATAGGTTGTGGGAACATTTCAGTGAAGTTGAATGAAGTTAAATCCTTTGGTTCAGGAGCCTGATGGTTGAGGGGTAATAACTGTTCCTGAGCCTGGTGGTGTCAGTCCTGATGTTCCTGTATGTTCTTCCTAATGGCAGCAGTGAGAAGAGAGTACTTCTTGCGGTCTTGAATTTCTGCTGGCTCTGACCATGCACTGAACATGAATTGTCATATCTAAATTCTCATTGGCACCATTGCTCAGGATTTTAATTTACCTATGGTTCCAGAAATTTTCCATGAGCTCAGTTTCTTTGACGTGTGTACTCTCAGAGCCACCATCAGGTGCTCCTGTATATCTGGGCTTCGGCCCTCACTTCCCCCCCATTCCTGATGAAGGGTCTCGGCCCGAAATGTTGGCTACTCTTTTCTCACAGATGCTGCCAAACCTGCCGAGTTCTTCCAGCACCGTGTACGTATTCCTGTATATCTGCTTGTTAATGCAAATATCTAATCAGCCAATCACACGGCAACAACTCAATGCATAAAAGCTTGGAGACTTGGTCAAGAAGTTCAGTTGTTGTTCAAACCAAACATTAGAATGGGGAAGAAATGTGATGTAATTGACTTTGACCATGGATTGATTGTTGGTGCCAGACAGGGTGGTTTGGGTATCTCAGAAACTGCTGACCTCCTTGGGAATTTCATGCACAATGGCCTCTGGAGTTTATAGGAATAGTTCACTGTTCAAAAAACAAAGAAAAAAAAGCCAGTGAGCAGCATTTCTGAGGTTGAAAGTGCCCTGATAACGAGAGAAGTCAGAGGAGAGTGACAGTCTGGTTCAAGCTGGCAGGAGGTGGCAGTTTTGTTATCAACTCTCCCTGGAGGTTGACGTAGAAATGAATTTACACCCTCTGGGTTGAATGTCTAGAGCCAGGGTTCATGGTTCTAATGCAAGGACTCAATCAAACTGAAGAAGGGTCTCAGCCCAAAACATTTACTGTTTATACTCCTCCATAGATGCTGCCTGACCTGCTGAGTTTCTTTGACATTGTGTGTGTTGTTTTGGATATCCAGCATCTATGGGATCTCTTGTTTCTCAATCAACCATGATTGAAATTGGAAAAGCATATCAGAGATACGAGAGATCTTCAAAGCTTAAAGTAAATTTATAATCAAAGTAAGTATACTATATATTACCATATTCTACATTGAGATTAAATTTCTTGGAGTCATTTACAGGAAAAATAATACCATTAAATTTACAAACACCTAGAACCAACAATCAATGAGCAAAAGAAGACATACCATGCATACAAAAAAAACTAATATGGAGAACATGAGTTGTAGAGACCGTCAAAGTCAATCTGTAAGTCGTAAATCAGTTCAGCGTAGCGGTGACTGAAGTTATCCACGCTGGTTCAGGAGCCTGGTGGTTGTAGGGTAACAACTGTTCCTGAACCTGGTAGTGTGAGACATAAAGCTTTGTACTTCCTGTCTAATGGCAGTAGAGAAAAGAGGGCATGTCCTGGATGGTCAGGGTCTTCGAAAACATACAGAATCTTGCTTTCTTGTGGCAGTGCTTCTCGTAGATGTGCTCAATGGTGGGGTATGCTTTTTCTATATTCTCCACTATCAATACACAAAAAAAGTGCTGGAGGAACTCAGCGGGTCAGGTAGCATCTATGGAGGGAAATAAACAGTTGACACTGGTTTGAGACCTGACAAAACATTTGTTCCTCAAACATTTTGTGTGCGTTGTCTGAAATGGGAAAAGATTTCTATACCCAAAGGATCAATAAAGGCCATCACTGAGTATTTTTAACTTTAGAGCTGGATATAGTTTTGCATATTAAAGGAGTCATGAAATCTGTTATTAGTGCAGGAAAGTGCCATAGATTCATTATTGAATGCAAGGAGGCAAAAGAACCACTTCAGTTCCTTGGATATGCAAAACACAGGTAGGAGCAGATGATTTGGGAATGCATGGGAGGGGTTGGAATTAGAAAGCTATCTGGCAGGAGCTTGGGAGCCAAAATTAGGAATGGATTCGCTCAGGGAAATGCACAATGGAAATGTGGAGCTTGTTTAGGGATCACTTGCATGGAGTTCCGGATAGGTTTGTCCAATTGTGGCAGGGAAAGGATGGTAGGGTGAAGGAACCACGGTTGATAAGAGATCTGAACCATTTAGCCAAGAGGGAAAAAGAAGCTTACTTAAAGTTTAGGAAGCAAGGAGCGATCAGGGATCTGGAGAGTTACAAGGAAGCCAGGGGGTTGGCAGAGACAGATACATTATATATGTTTAAGGCACATGCATGATAGAAAAATGGAGGGCCATGAGGGAGGTAAGAATTAGATTGAATTTAGAGTAGGTTTCAAGGCCAGAACAACATTGTGGGCTGAAGGGCCTTTACTGTATTGTAGTGTTCTGTGTTCTATGTTCTATGCAGTAGGACCCAGGGATCCCTATGTTCTTCACTTACCTGCCCTCTTTCTTCATTTAGACCCTGTCTGCCTTGCAATCCCTTTTTTCCAGAATGCGCAGCCTCACATTTTGCCACATTCAACGTCCATTTGCCAGTATTTCATCTCATCACACAGTCTGCCTACACTGTGTTGCAGAGTGGTGATCACTTCATCAGAGCTTGCCCACCCACCAACATTCAGATCAGCAGCAAACTGGGATACTGAAACCATACCCCATCCCTTCCTCCGCATAAAAGAAATCACAAGTATTTGAAGGTCAGGAACTATTCTCATTGCACACAACTGGTTACATTCTACCAGCCTGAAGAAGACCCATTTATTCTGACTAAAATTGATTTCCACTATTTAAAAATAAGACATCACCGACTTAAGACAGGACAGGATGATTTTTCTCCCCGCAAGTGGGTCACAGGTCTTCAAAGGGCAGCGGAGGCAGATGTAGACAAGTTCTTGATAAGCAAGGATTGAAGTGTTATCAGAATGTGGAGCTGAAGTTCCAATCAGAGCAATGGCATTTTTAGTGAAGGAAGATTAAAAGAGAGAGATTAGCTTTATCTATCACACGTACATCAAAACATTGATGCACAGTGAAATGCATCATTTGCATCCATGACCAACACGGTCTGAGGATGTGCTGTGGGTAGCCCACAAGTGTTGTCATACTCCCAGTGCCAACATAGCATGCCCACAACTTCCAAACACATTTGTCTTTGGAATCATGAGGAAACTAATGCAATTACAGGGAGAAGGTACAAACTCCTTTCAGAATGTGGTGGAAATCGAACCCCAGTCTATGAACATGGGTGCTGTAAAGCATTGCACTGACCTTCACAATGCTGTGAGGCCCGCCGTTGGTCCGGATCAGCCACAGATGCTGCGTCCCAGCTGTCTATGTGACACACAAGCCTGGGCAGTACGATACTGAGAGCAAGCTGTTGCCCACGCAGTAGGCTCCTCCTCTCCACGCAGCTGATGAATCCAAAGGAACGGCAGAGACTGATACAGTTTTGCACCAGCAGCATTGCAGGAGTTGCCAGGCAGCTTTGAACTCAGTGAAGGACTGGCTTAAGGACTCCAGCTCCGGATTTTTCCTTGGGGTTTACTCCCGAAGCATTTGGTGTAGCCGCAAGACAGGGAAGGTTTGCGATCTGAGTTTTCCTTCTCCTAGTTGAGCTGCCAACCATGGCTGATGAGCCCCATCTGCCCAAAGCGACTGGTTTTAAGGCACCAGTTACCTGCCTTTTCCCCTTCTTCTGGCAGTAGAATCAGTTCTGCTAGGCTTAGTAGCTAGGCCACACCATGAAGGCCAGGAGATGGGCTTGGTTGTCAGAGGCCATTGGGAGCATTTAATAGGTAGTGAGAGCTTATCCCCATTACCACCTCTGGCTATAACAACCTTAAGGACCACAATACTGTGCTACCAGCATTAATTGCAAAGCTCAAGGGGCTTACTGCCTGTCGTGTTTCATACTGTCAAGGACAGGGACCTATTCCCCTCATCTGAGTAGATTTGTATGTGGCTGAATCCCCATAAACATGGACACCTCATAACTGCTAGTTCAGTTCTGTTGCAATTAGCAATAAACAATAAACACCACCTTTCCAAGTGACATCCACATCTTGTTAATGAATAAACAAACCTCCGTGGGACATTGATTCACTGGAACTCCACCTCAGCAAAATTCACAGTCAACATAGTTTGGGAAGCAAGACAACCTCATTAGTATTAATTCAGGGTAGTTATTGCCAATACTGTGGAGAGCAGGGACTATGACTTACAACAAACAAGTTCCATTTTCAAACTAAACCGTTCATTTAAGGAAAGAAGAATCAAATGCAGCAGCTTGAAGATAATTTCTCCCAAAGAGTATAGAGTGCATGAGTAAATTGCAAATTGATTTATTAACATCAGATGTTCCAAGGCACAGTGAAAAGTTTTCTTTTGCACAGGTCAAATCATTGCATCAAAGGAAAACAACGGAAAGCA
Organism: Hypanus sabinus; assembly: GCF_030144855.1. NCBI lineage: Eukaryota > Metazoa > Chordata > Chondrichthyes > Myliobatiformes > Dasyatidae > Hypanus > Hypanus sabinus. Next base: position 169,883,200 of record NC_082712.1, on the reverse strand, counting down.
AAAGCAGAATGCAGAATGAAGTGTTAGAGCTATGGAGACAGTGAAGCACAGCCAGGCATTAAGGTGGACGCCCATAATTGAGCAGATTGTGAGATCAAGAATCCATCTTATCATACTAGGTGACATTCAGTAGTCACAAGAGGCACTGCAGATGCTGGAAATCCAAAGCAATACGCACAATGTGCCGGAGGAGTTCAGCAGGCTGCATCTATGGATGGAAATAAACAGTCGACAATTTGGGCCAAGACCTTTTATCAAGTCAAACAAGGGCAGGATAGAAATTGACCTTGAGGCTAGTTCATTGGGTATATTTAAAGAGGAGGATATTGGGTTCTTGATTAGTAAGGGCATCAAAGGATATGAGGAGAAGGCAGGGGAAGGGGTTGAAATGCAAAATAAATTAGCCTTAATCGAATAGTGGAGCAGACTTGTTGGGCTGAAGGGCCTAATTCTGCTTCTATGTCTTATGGTGGTTGACATACGGATTTTGTATACAGATTTACTAAGCTTGATTGGCAAGGCAATTACCCAATCATTTCCACAATGGCTTGTTACAACAGTATCACCCTTTACCTATTTATTAACTTCATCAACTTCCCTAGTTTATGGTGGACTCTTGTCCTGACAATCTACCTGGCACCTTACTGTCTGTCTATGCTACACCTTCCCTGTAGATGTAACACCTTTTTTAATTCTCGGATAATTGAGTTAGCAAATTACCCTAGAAATTCAAGTTCTGTGGAAGCAGGGGCCAAATACGTTGTTTGCCATTTTAGACTGATGTCAAAAATGAATTACATTATTTTAAAAAGGGATGGGCAGGATGAATTCACTTTTTCAGTTAATTTCACTATAAATTGATTGTCTAGCCTTATACTGTGCCTTTTTGTGGGGTCTAGCTGTGTACAAGCTGGCTGTTGCAATTCCAAGATGCATAGCTGCGACCACACTTCAGAGCACATACATTGTTGAGGTCACATTTCGAGGGCTGGTCACCCTGTCATTAGAAGGAAGATTGGAGAGGGTGCAAAAAGGACTTACACTGATGTTACCAGAATTGGAGACTTGGGTTATAAAGGGTGTCTGGAGAGTCAGGACTTTTTTTTATTGGAATGCAGGAGCTGAGGACTGAATTACAGAAGGTTTATAAAATCATAAAGGTCATAGCTAAGGTGAATATCCAAATTCCTTTCCCCAGAGTCCTCATTGTCATCATCATTATCTGCTGTGTTGTATGATGTGGGCCATCATTTTTCTGTGACCATGATTGTCCTTGGCAAATCTTTCTACAGAAATGGCTTGTCATTGCCTTCTTCTAGGCAGTGTCTTTACAAGATGGATGACCCCAGCCATTATCAATACTCTTCAGAGATTGTCTTCCTGCTGTCAGTAGTCACATAACCAAGACTTGTGATATGCACCAGCTGCTCATATGACCATCAACCACCAATTCCCGTGGCTTTGTGTTGTCCCTGATTGGGGTGCTAAGCAGGTGCTGTTGTTGTTCAGTCGTTAAGTCAAGTCCAGCTCTTCATGACCTCATTGAACTTATCCATAAGGTTTTCTTAGCAAATACTGGAGTGGGTTGCCATTTCCTTCTCCAGTGGACTATATTTAGTCTGACCTCTCTGCCATGACCTGTCCACCTTGAGTAGCTCTACATAGCGTCACTGAGATACACAAGCCCCCTCACCGTGACATGGTAACGGTCCACGAGGACCTTGCCCAATGGTGACCTGCAGGCCAGTGGAGGGAAAGAGCATCTCACACCTCCTTTGGTAAAGAAATATCTCCACTCTGCCACCCAGCCCAACCTTACAAGATGCTCCACAAGACCCCACTTAATGTAGAGGATGATGAAGTTCTGGTCACGGAACTGTACAGCACAGAAACAGGCCTTACGGCCCACAATGCCTCTGCTGTCACGATACCAAATTAAACTAAATCTCTTCTGCCTGCACGTGACCTCTGCTTCACCTTGCTGTGCCTGGAAAGATGTCAATACATATCTTAATACCAAGGGATCATGGAGAAGGAAGGAACAGGCTTCTGAAGGGATGATAAATCAAAATAGGAGGCTAAGCAGCTGCCCTAGGGTGACCTGCAGCCTTGCGGAGGGAAGGAGTGCCTTACACCTCCTTTGATAGAGACATATCTCTACCCCACCACTCGGGGTAGGGAAGCCTAAAACTAAAAGGCACATACTCAAAGTAAGAGGGTAAAATCTTTAAAGGGACCTGTGTGGGACAACTTGTTCACACAGAGGGTAGTGGGTGTATGGGATGAGGGACCTGAGGAAGTAGTAGAGGCTGGCACAATTACAATGTCGGCAGGTTTGTGAACACAAGAGATTCTGCTGTACGTTGGAAATCTTGAGCAACACGCACAAAATGCTGGAGGAACTCAACAGGTCAGACAGCATCTATGGAGGGGAATAAGCAGGTGATGTTTTGGGATAAAGGGACCTGACCCGAAACACTGCAGCTGCCTGCCCTGCTGTGTTCCTCCAGCATTTTGTGGGTGTTGGACAGGTTCATGGGTTGGAACAGTTTAGAGCAGGGGTTCCCATCTTTTTTTATGCCAAGGACCCCCTACAATTAACCGAAGGGTCTGTGGACCCCTGTTTGGAGGGATGTCAGCCAAATGCAGGCAGGTTGGACTAGCTGAGTTAGGCAATTTGGTTGGTGGTATTATTATCATTATTATTGAGATTCAGCACAGAATAGGTCCTTCTAGCTCTTTGATTTAAGCCTCTTGATTTAATCTTGGCCTAATCACAGGACAATTTACATTGATAAATTAACCTACCAACCAGTACATCTTTGCATTGTGGGAGGAAACCAGAGAACCCAAAGGAAACCCAAGCGGTCACAGGGAGAACTATAAACTCCTTACAGGCCGTGTGTGGTATGGGTTGTTGGGCCTGTTTTCATGAGGTAAGCACCATGCCTCTGCAGCTGAGGAGTTCCAGATATGTTCCAAAATCCTGAAGGATCATATTCCATTCTTTTATGGCTGGTCTGTATTGCAACTAACCACCCTATAAAAATGCACAAAATTATGAGAGGCATACTATAGGTAGGGTTGACATACCAAAGGTAGACTTGACATACTGTAGGTAAGATAGAAAAACTCTAGGTAGAGTAGACATCTACAGGTAGGGTACACATACTGTAGATAGGGTAGACAAAACTGTGTTACGGTAGACATAGTGTGGTTAAGGTAGACACACTGTAGATAGGGTAGGCATACTGTGGGTAAGGTAGACATACTGTAAATAGGATCGACAAACTGTTGATAGGGTAGACATACTGTAGGTAGGGTAGATATTCAGCATCCTTGCCCAGGGTAGAAATATTAGTTACTAGAGGACATGCATTTACATGCATTTAGAGTGATGCATAGTAGCCTAGTAGTTAGCACAATGCTTTATAGCACCTAGCATCATAGATTGGGGTTCAATTCCCACCACAGTTTATAAGAAGTTTGTAAATTCTCCCCATGACAGCAGGAGATTCCTTCAGGTGCTCCAATTTCCTCCCATATTCCAAAGATGTATGGCTTAGTGAGTTGTGGGCATGCTATGTTGACCCCAGAAGCATGGCGACAGTTTTTGGCTGCCCTCAGCACAATACTCAGACTGCGTTGGCTGTTAATGCAAAAGAAGCATTTCACTATATGTTTCAAAGTATATGTACTAACCTGGATAGGTACCTGAATGGTAGGGGTATAGACAGCCATGGTCCTGGTGCAGGTTGATTGGTGTAGGCAGTGTAAGTAATTTCAGAATGGACTAGATGGGCTGAAGAGCCTGTTCCTGTGCTGTACTTCTCTATGACTCAAAGTTAATCTTTCTTTTAAAAAGAATTGTTAATTTCTAGGGTGCAAGGGGGGCAAGTTCAAATAAGAAGCTCTGGGTGTTAAGATAGATTCTTGACACAAAGTACACTGCAGATGCTGTGATCAAATCAAAACGTACAAAAAAGCTGGATGAACTCAGCAGGTTGGGCAGCATCCAGTGATTAGATAGATTCTTGATTGGCCAGGACATGAAGTGATATAGGGAGAAGGCAGAAGACTGGGGTTGAGAGGAAAATTTGACGAGCCATGATGAAATAGTGGAGCAGACATGTTGGGCCATATGGCCTAATTCTGCTCCAGTATCTTATGGTCTTATAATAGTGTTTCAGGGGTTGTTTGATTGGCACATGGATAATCAGGGAATGGGGGGATGTAGCTCAAAAACACTTAAAAGAGGTTTAGTTAAATTCAGCATCGTGTTCGGCACAAAAATGTCCTGGGCCGAAGAGCCTCTTTCTGTGCAGTACTGTTCTACATTCAATATTCAACTGAGTTTGATCAACCCATTAGCATAAATGCCCCTAAAAGACCACCTTATGGTATAGACAACCTGACTGCATAAGTATGACAAACAACAAGCCAACAATAAGTGACATCAATTATTAAAGAAAGCCCAACAGAATCATAAATATTTGATGTTAACCTTCTAGTTCCCTTGATAATTGCATCTGAAAATGCCACACTCTATCCCATCCCACCTTTTCCCACTGTAATCGTCCTGATACAATCAGTCTTCCACACAATCTAAGTAGGTCCTTCAGAGGTGGAGTGAGAGTAATGTATTATGTGTCATTGTGTGTGAACATAAATGACATGACTGATGAGAATTACAAGAGAGCTCAATCTTTCAGTAAGCTGTGAATAATATCGGTCTTTAAGACAACTCAAGCAAATACTAAATAAGTTCTGCAGCCCTATCAATATTCCATACTGAGCCACAGTGGGTGAGAATTTAACTTGGCAATCCTTCAGCAATTTAGCAAAAAGTGAAAACTGAATTTCCCCTCAATTATTTTATATTTCATCAAACTTTACCAGGGTTTGTAAATCAAAGCCAAATAATGTATTGCAATGCAGTCAGATCACAATAATTAAAATTAAGTTGTGGGCATGCTATGTTGGCACTGGAAACACAGAACTCCCTGCCACCACCAAGGTCTCATCAGTAATGATGCATCAATACTGTTATACCGTTTATTTTTTTAACTTGTCTCATAAATGCACCTTTCACTGAACATTAATCTTCTGGAATATATTTGCATTTGTAAATTTACTTGCATCCAGAATCAGGGACCCCCACCACTCAGGACATACTTCCACTGCTGCCATCAGGAAGATGGTACAAGAGCCTCAAGACCCACACCACCAGATTCAGGAACAGTTAACTACCCCTCAACCATCAGGCTCTTGAACCAAAGGTGTTAACTTCACTTGCCCCATCATTGGAATGTTCCTACAACCAATGGACTCACTTTCAAGGAAACTCTTCATCTTATGTTCTCAATATTTACTGATTATTTGTTATTATTATTTCTTTCTTTTTGTATTTGTACAGGTTGTCCTCTGCACCCTAGTAGGGCAGTCTTTGTTTGGTTCTGTTATGATTATTATTCTATAGATTTATTGAGTACACATAAGAAAATGAACCTCAGGGTTGTATATGGCGATGTATTTGTACTTTGAACATTGTGGTAATATTGCTTTATGTATTGTGTGTGAGTTACATGTACTGTGTTGTACACTTTGCTCTGGAGGAAAATTGTTTCGTACGCTGGTATACATGTATATGGTTGAATGACAACAAACTTGAGCTTGAACTTGTGGCAACACTCAGAGGCAGGCCAGCAAAATGCTTGCTAATTTTATGCAAATAACTCATTTTATTGTATGTGTCAATGTACACGTAACAAACAAAGTTAATCTTTATCTCTATCTTTAATAACAATAATTAATGCTGGAAAAACTCAGCAGGTCAGGCAGCTTCTCTGGAAAGAGCAGCTCAAAGTAAAGTTACAATTGAAGTACATACATGTCACCACTTACAAAGCCAAGATTCAATTTCTTGAGGGCATACTCAGTAAATAGATACAATAGTATTAATGAAAGAATGAACCTACAGTGCAGGCAACTAGTGCGCAAAAGACAAGAATCTCTGCAAATACAAAAAGATAGATAGATAGATTGATAAATGAATAAGGAAGCAGTAAATATCGAGGATGTGAGATGAAAAGTGCTTGAAAGCAAGTTCATAGGTTGTGGGAACATTTCAACGATGGGACAAATGGAATTGTGTGAAGTTATCCCTTCTAGTTCAGGTGTCAGGTTGACTACAGCATTTCTTTTCTTTTTATTTCAGTACTCTGACATAAGATCGTAAGACCATAAGACATCAAAGTAGACTTAGGCCACTCAGCCCATTGAGTCTGCTCTCCCATTTCATCATGGCTGATCCACTTCCCTCTCAACTCCATTCTCCTACCTTAAATACACTTATTGATCTGGCCTCCACAGATGCCTATGGCAATGAATTCCATAGATTCGTTATCCTCTAGCTAAAGGAATTCCTCTCTCCTCCTCATCTCCATTCTAAATGGGCATCTCTCTACTCTGAGGTTGCGCCCTCTGGTTCTTGACTCCCCCTTCACAGGACACATCCACTCTATCTAGGCCTTTCAACATTCAATAGGTTTCAATGAGATCCTCCTTCATTCTTCTAAATTCCAGTGAGTACAGGACCAGAGTCATCAAACGCTCCTCATGTGATAACTCTTTCATTCCTGGAATCATTTTTGTGAACCTCCTTTGAACCCCCTCCAATGTCAGCACACCCTTTCTAAGATACTGCTCACAATACTCAAAGTGAGGCCTCACCAGCACCTTATAAAGCCTGAGCATTACGTCCTTATTTTTATATTCTACTGCTCTCAAAGTGAATGGAAATATTGCATTTGCCTTCCTCACTGCCGACTCAACCTGCAAGTTAACCGTCAGGGAACCCTGAACAAGGATTCCCATGTCTCTTTGCACCTTGGACTTGTGAATTTTCTCCCTGTATAGAAAATAGTTTACTCTTTTATTCCTTTTACCAAGTACATGACCATGCACTTCTCAACACTGTATTCCTTCTGTCATTTCTTTGCCCATTCTCTTAGCCGTCTAAGTCCTTCACAGCCTCCCTGCTTCCTTAACACTACCTACCCCTCCATCTGACTTCATATTGTCCACAAACTTGACCAGAAAGCCATCAATTCCATCATCCAAATCATTGACACACAAAGGCGCAGTCCCAACACCAACTCCTGAAAAAAACACCGTAGGCCAGGCAACATCGATGGAAAAGAGTAAACAGTTGACGTTACAGGCTGAAACTCTTCATCAGAGCTGGAGATAAAAGATGAGAGGTCAGAGTAAGAAGGTGGGACTGACATATCAGAATGGGATTGGGAAGTAGAATTAAAATAGGTGGCCACTGGAGATCCTGCTTTTTCTGGTGGGTGTTGTGTAGGTGCTTGGCGCAACGGTCTCCCAATCTACGTCAGGTCTCACCGATATACAGGAGACCACACCTGGAGCAGCAGATACAGTAGGTGGCCCCAACAGACTCACACATGAAGTGTCGCCTCACTTGGAAGGACTCTTTAGGGAGGAGGTGTAGGGGCAGGTGTAGCACTTGTTCTGCTTGCAAGGATAAGTGCCAGAAGGGGAGATCAGTAGGGAGGGACAAATGGACAAGCACCCACACTCCATCCGCCACAAAAAAACAGGATCTCCCAGCGGCCATTTTAATTCCACTTCCCATTCCCATTCTGACATGTCAGTCCATGGGCTCCTCTACTACCGCAATGAGGCCACACTCAGGTTGGAGGAGCAACACCTCATATTCTGTCTGGGAAGCCTCCAACCTAATGGTATGAACTTTGATTTCTCAAACTTCTGGTAATTGCCCCCCTCCCTTCACCATTCCCCACTCCCTTTTCTCTCTATCACCTCATCTCTTCACCTCCCTCTGGTGCTCCTTTCCCATCCTTTTTTTCCATGACCTTCTGTCCTCTCCTATAAGAACGTAAGAAATAGGAAAAGGAGTCGGCCATCTGGCCCATCGAGCCTGCTCTGCCATTCAATAAGATCCTGGATGGTCTGATCATGGACTCATCTCCACCTAACTGCCTTTTCTCCACAACCCTACTATAATTCCCCTACTATGCAAAAATCTATCCAACCTTGTTTTAAATACAACACGAGTGAATCTGCAGATGCTGGAAATAAATAAAAACACAAAATGCTGGCAGAACTCAGCAGGCCAGACAGCATCTATGGGAGGAGGCAGTGACGACGTTTCCGGCCGAAACCCTTCATCAGGAGTGAAGTAACATGGGATGGTCGAGGGGGGATAAGAAGTGGGGGGAGGGATGAAGTAGAGAGCTGGGAAGTGATGGGCTGGAGGGAAATGGGCTAGGGGGAAGGTAGAGAATTATGGGAAATAAAAGAGAAAGAAAGGTGGGGCTGGGGGGAGATTATAGTGACAGGGGGAGAAAGAGAAAGAAAGAGAACCAGACTAAAATTATAGATAGGGATGGGGTAAGGGGGGGGGGCAGGGGTATCAACGGAGGTCAGTGAGTTGGATGTACATGCTGGCAGGAAGGAGGCTACCTAGGCAGGAGATAAGGTATTGCTCCATCAACCTGCATGTGGCCTCATCTTGACGGTAGAGGAGGCCATGGACAGACATGTCGGAGTGGGAGTGGTCTGTGGAATTGAAGTGTGTGGCTACAGGGAGATCCCGCCACTGCTGGAGGACTGAGCGCCGGTGTTCGGCAAAACGGTCTCCCAGTCTGCGGCGGGTCTCCCCAATGTATAAATGGCCACATTAGGAGCACCGGATACAGTATATCACCCCTGTTGACTCTCAGCTGAAGTGGTGCCTCACCTGAAAGGACTGTTTGGGGCCTAGAATGGTGGTGAGGGAAGAAGTGTGGGGGCAGGTGTAGCACTTCTTCTGTTTGCAGGGATGAGTGCCTGGGGGGGAGGATGGTGGCATATCTATAATTTTAGTCTGGTTCTCTTTCTCTCTCTTTTTCCCCTGTCACTATAATCTCCCCCCAACCCTACCTTTCTTTCTCTTTTATTTCCCATAATTCTCCACATTCCCCCGAAGCCCATTTCCCTTCAGCCTATCACTTTCCAGCTCTCTACTTCATCCCTCCCCCCGCTTCTGATCCCCCCTCGACCATCCCATGTTACTTCACTCCTGATGAAGGGTCTTGGCCTGAAAAGTCGTCACTGCCTCCTCCTATAGATGCTGTCTGGCCTGCTGAGTTCTGCCAGCATTTTGTGTTTTTACTTGTTTTAAATATATTTACTGAGGTAGCCTCCACTGCTTCACTGGGCAGAGAATTCCACAGATTCACCACACTCTGGGAAAAGCAGTTCCTCCTCATTTCCATCCTACGTCTACTCCCTGAATCTTGAGGCTATGTCTCCTAGTTCTAGTCTCACCTACCAGTGCAGACAACTTTCCTGCCTCTATCATATCTGTTCCTATCATAATTGTATATGTTTCTATAAGATCTTCTCTCATTCTTCTGAATTCCAGCGAGTACAGTTCCAGGCAACTCAATCTGTCCCTGATCTCTGGAATCAACTTGGTGAACCACCTCTGCACTGCCTCCAAAGCCAGTATATCCTTCTTCAAGTAAGGAGACTAGAACTGTGCATAGTACTCCAGGTGCAGCCTCACCAGTATCCTGCACAGTTGCAACATAACCTTCCTGCTCTTAACTTCAATCCCTTTAGCAATGAAGACCAACGTTCCATTTACCTTCTTTATAGCCTGCGGTACCTGCAAACTAAACTTTTATGATTCATGCACAAGCACTCCCAAGTCCCTCTGCATGCTGCAATTTTTTTTACCATTTAAATAATAATCTGATCTTCCATTGTACCTCCCAAGGTGGATGATCTCACATTTACCAACATTGTACTCCATCTGCCAGACCCTTGCCCACTCATTTAACCTATCTATATCTCTCTGCAGACTCTCCTTCTCTTCTGCACACTTTTCCACTGCCGATCCATTTCTACATGCCTCAGATATTTCTCTGTTTATTGCCTGTGCCACTATAATGTTACTATTTGATGACTGATAGATAACTCCCACCAGTGATTTTTTTTTCCCTTTACTATTCCTAATCTCTTCCCAGATAGATTCAACATTCTGTTCCTTAGATCTTATGTTGTCTGTCACTATTGCCCTGATCTCATCTTTAATTAAGAGTGCTACCCCACCTTGCTTACTTTCATGCCTATCCTTCCATATTACCTGATATCCTTGGGTATTTAATTCCCAATCCTCTCCACCCTGCAACCATTTCTCCATAATGGCCACTAAATCATCAGATTCCTCTTCTCCAGCCCTTTATCTCTTTCACCAATTGACTTCCTAGCTCTTTACTTCACCCCTCCCCTTTCCTATTTTCACCTATCAACTACTACCTTGAGCTTCCTTCTTCCCTCCCTCCACCTTCTTACTCTGCCTTCTCATCTTTTCTCTCATGAAGAGTCTTGGCCTAAAATGTCGACTGTTTACTCTCCTCTGCCTGGCCTGCTGAGTTCCTCCAGCATTTTGTGTGTGTTGCCTGGATTTCCAGCATCTGCAGATTTTCTCTTGAGTGTATTGAGTGACGGGAAGACAATTAGAAAAGTATCCCATTATTCCCACTCTTTGATTCCTGCCAATCAGTCAATGCTCTATCCATGCTACTATCTTGTAGTACCATAGGTTCATACCTTGCTAAGTTGCCTCATATGTAGCACTCTGTTGAAGTTTCCTGAAAATCCAAGTACCTATCATGCACCAATTCTCCTTCATCTTTCCTGCTTGTTATATCCTCAAAGAATTCCAACAGATCTGTCAGACAAGATTTTCTCTTAAGGAAACCATGCTGACATTGGTCTATTTTATCATGTGCTTCCAAGTACCCTGGAAGCCTTATTCTTAACAATAAACTCCAACATCTTTCCAAGCACTGAGGTCAGACTAACTGGCCTCTAATTTCCGTTCTTCTGCCTCGCTCCCTTCTTGAAGTGCGAAGTGACATTTTCAATTTACCATTCCTCCAGAACCATGCTAGAATCAATTGGTTCTTTTAAGATCATTACTGATGCTTCCACAATCTCTTCAGCCACCTCTTTCAGAACCCTGGGATATTGTCCATCTCGTCAAGGAGGCTTATCTACTTTCAGATCTTTCAGCTTCCCAAGCGCCTTCTCCCTAAGTAATAGCAACTACACTCACTTCTGCCCCTGGCACTTTTGAATGTCCAGCATACCGCTAGTATCTTCAAAATACTTATTCAGTTCATCCGCCATGTCCTTGTCTCCCATTACTACCTTTCCAATGACATCTTCCAGTGGTCCGATATCTACACACATCTCTCTTTTATTCTTTATATATCTGGAAAAATGTTTGGTATCCTCTTTGGCAATATCAGCTAGCTTACCTACATTTTTCTTCTTTTTAGGTACTTTCTGTTTGTTTTTAAAAGCTTCCCTGTCTTCTAAATTCCCACTAATTTTGCTGTTATATGCCCTCTCTTTCGATTTTATGTTGGCTTTGACTTAAACATAGAACAACACAGCACAGGAGCAGGCCATTCGGCCCACAATGTTGTTCCGAACCAGAGAAAAGCGAGTTGAAAACACCCAAACACTAATCCCTCCTCCATACACCATGTCTGTATTCCTTCATTTTCCTTACTTCTCTTAAAAGCCTCCAATGTATGTGCTCCTAACGCCATACCAGGCAGCACATTCCAGGCATCTATGACTATCTGAGTAAAAAACTTACCCCTCACATCCCTCCTGAACCTACCCCCTTCTCACCTTCAATGGTTCCTTTCTGGCATTAGACATTTCAGCCTGGGAAACAGGTACTCTCTGTCCACTCTATCTATGCCTCTCCTAAACTTGTAAACCTTGATCAGATCTCCCCTCAGGCAATGGCATTCCAGAGCAAACAGCTCAAGATTATCCAGCCTCTTGCGATCATGCGTGGCCTCGAATGCAGGCCCATCCTGGAAAACCTCTCCAAAGCCTCAGCACCTAACTAGAGTTTTATGAAGTTGCCCAGCAGGTGGCATAGTGGCTCCAGTGCTGGACTTCGGGGCGAGACCCGAGTTCGAATCCAGACAGATCCCTTGCACTCTCTCCATCCATGCCGGGTTAAGAGCTGGCGATCTCTTAAAAATAACTCGCCTAGCAGAAGGCAAAGGCAAACCACTGCTGTAGCTTGCCACGTATGTGATTTCCCAATATGTCAGAGCGGCGTGGAGGGAAATCACCAGCAAAGTGGAAAATTCCAGATGCAACCTACCGATGACGATGGAAGTTGCAACATAACCTCCCGACTTTTGAACTCAACACCTCAACTAATAAAAGCAAGCATTCCATAACACAAACAAGAGAAAATCTGCAGATGCTGGAAATCCAAGCAACACACACAAAGATGCTGGAGGAACTCAGCAGGGCAGGCAGCATCTATGGGATGTTTCCTGATGAAGGGTCTCAGCCCAAAGCGTTGACTGTACTCTTTTCCATTTGTGCTTCCTGGCCTGCTGAGTTCCTCCAGTATTTTGTGTGTGTTGCAAGCATTCCATAAGCTTTCTTAACTACCTTATCAACTTATGTAACCACATTCAATGAGATATAAACTTGGGTCCCAAGATCTCTCTTCTTTTTTGTCAGCCACGGTTGCATCATCCTATCTTTAGAATACTAATTCTTTTGGATAATTCTATCCTGCACCTTCTGAATTGCTCCCAGAAACTCCAGCTATTGCTGCTCTGCTATCATCCCTGATAGTGTCCCCTTCCAATCAACTTTGACTAGATCCTCTCTCATGCCTCTGTAATTCCCTTTGCTCCACTGTAAAACTGATACATATCAGTATTAGCTTCTCCCTTTCAAAATGCAAGGTGAATGCTATCTTATGATCACTCTCTTCTAAGGGTTCCTTTACCTTAAGCTCCCTGATTAAATCTGGTTCATTGCACAACACCCAATCCAGAATAGCCAATCCCCAGTGGGCTCAACCACAAGCTGCTCTAAAAAGCCATCTCACAAGCATTCTACAAATTCTCCCTCTTGGGATCCAGCAACAACTTGATTTTCCCCATCTATCAGGACATTGAAATCCCCAATGACTATCGTAACATGGCCCTTTTGACATGCCTTTTCTATCTCCGGATGTAATTTGTAGCCCACATTTTGGCTACTCTTCAGAGGCCTGTATATATTTCCCATCAGGATCTTTTTACCCTTGTAGTTTCTGAACTCAACCCACAAGGACTCTATATCTTCCAATCCTACGTCACCACTTTTTTTTTACCAACACCACTCCCTCTGCCTACCTGCCTGTTCTTTCGATACGATATGTATCCTTGGATGTTAAGCCCCAGACTATGACTTTTTTTCAGCCACGACCAAGTGATGCCAATCTCTAAGTCCGCTACCATCTACCTTATTCCATATACCGTATGCATTCAAATATAACACATCCATTGCATAATACCTCTGTTCCTGTGTTCATCACCCTTTTTAATTTTGTCCCCGTTACACCGTAACTCAATCCTCTGACTACAATTTTGCTCGATCATCTGCTTGTCCTTCCTGTCTCATCATCCTCTGTTTACACGTATGCCAACTGCTCCATCCTCAATTCAAGTTCCCACCCCCCAGCCAAATCAGTTTAACCCCTCCCCAACAATATTAGCAAACATGCCCGCAAATATCTTGGACCTCTTCAGGTTCAGGTGCAAGCCATCCCCTTTCTACAGGTCATACCTTCCCCCTGAAGAGATCTCAACGGTCCAGAAATTGAAAAATCTGCCCCCTGCACCGGTTCCCAGCCATGCATTCATCTGCCAAATCATTCCGTTCTTACCCTCACTGGCATGTAGCAAGGACAGCAATCGATAGATTACTACCCTGGAGGTCCTGTTTTATCGCTTCCTGCCTAGTTCCCTACATTCTTTCTTCAGGCCTCCTCTCTTTTCCTACCCATGTCATTGGTGCCAATATGTACCAAGACATCAGGCTGTTCAGCCTTCCTCTTTAGAATGCTGTGGAGTTGATCCAAGGTGCCCCTGACCCTGATGCCAGGGAGGCAACATACCACCCAGGTGGCTTAAACCTTTATCATGGACCAATACCATTAAGCAAGGGTCCGTAGACCCCAGGTTGGGAACGCCTGCTCTATCATGTCCACAGAATCTCGTGCCTACTCCTCTAACTATGGAATCCCCTATCACGACTGCAGTTCTCTTCTCTCCCCCTTCCTTTCTGAGACACAGTGCCAGACTTGATGTCAGTGAGTTGGTCACTGTGGCTCCCACCTAGTAGGTCATTTCCTCCAATAGTATCCGAAACGGCTTATTTGGTATTGAGGGGAAAGGCCACAGGGGTACTCTGTACTGGCTGAGCATCCCCTTTTTTCTCTCCCGAAAGTCACCCAGGTACCTGCCTCCTGCAGCTTAGGGGTGACTATCACCCAGTAGCACCTCCTAGGTTTCCCATCTGAGACAAATGTCATCAAGCTGCAGCTCCACTTCCTTAACACGTTCTCTGAGGAGGTGTAGCTCGGTGCATCTGATGCAGAAGTGGCTATCTAGGAGGCTGCAGGTCTCCCAGAATTCCCACGTCTCACACAGGGAGCACAGCACAGCCCCTGGAGCTGTGCTCGCTGCTCTAACTACGTACCAACAGTTGAAGAATGGATCAAGAAGAAGAAACATGCCAGACACTTACCTTGCCCAAGCCTGTTCTCCACGAAGCCTCCCCAGTCTAACACCGGTCCGCTCACACATTGGCTGCTCCTCTTGTCCCTGCCTTATTTTTATTTGTCCTTGCTAATGAACTGCGATTTGATTGGGCCCCCATATAACACTAAAAGCCTGAAAACACTCCTTTTTAAATTTCACTCACGAACCTGTGAGTCGCCTTCTCACTCGCTCCCAACGATCTGAAACCTCTTTGTCATCCACCACCGCCCCCCCCCCCCCATATCTGTGAATTCATACAGTCTTAGAGTCATGGCCTGCAACAACACAGAAGCAAGTCTTTCAGCCCATTTAGTCCATGCTGAACTGTTATTTTCCCTAGTCCATCGGCCTTTACCCTCCATACCCCACCCATCAATGTACTTATCCAAACCTCCATTAACTTTTGCAGCCAAATCCGCTGGCAGATTGATACACATTCTCCTCTCCAGAAAGCTGAGAAAGGAACATCAGAATATATCAAATGAACTAAAATAAGAAAAACAGCAGAGATGAAGTAACAATCAGACACTCTAAGGTCATTTACAATTTTTCAAAAGCAATTTCAAAGTTCAAAGTAAATTTATTACTGAAGTATGTATATGTCAGCATATACTACCCCGAGATTCATTTTCTTGCAGGTATTTATAGTAGAACAAAGAAATGGCACAGAATCACTTAAAAACTACATGTTCATCTATGAACTGATTTTGTTCAGGTCGATGGGGCTCTGCAGTTTATTGTGGCCTGCTTTTTAAAGACCACAAACTAACTCCATTTGAAATACATCAAACTCTTACAACATTAGCCAAGGTAGAGATAAGTCAATTATTATCCTTATCTGCTACCGCAGTTTGATTTGAAGAGAGTCATTTCAGAATGGGTTTCTGTGTTTAATTAATGACAAAGTCTATACTCACAGAAATTTATTGAAATGCATCAACACTCTCAGTAATTAATATATTTTTAACAAAATTGCACCTTGCATGGTTGTGATATTTTTTTCAAATCTAGACTAGAATCTTTAATTCATCATGGAATAGTTACATAATTAATCTAACAGTTGCCACATTTAGTTAAGAAAACACTAGAAAATGATTTAATCGTGGCTCTGAACCACGGCAGAAAATACTTCAGAGAATTAGTGATTGTGAGTCGAGGATTGCTGTCCACTGCGGTACAGGCAGAGTTCTGTCTGGCCCAAGCTTCTGACTTTCACATGAGGCATCCTTTGCATGTCCATCATGAAGCACCTTCACCATCCAGGCTCTGTCCTGTTACGTACGGTGATGTATGCATTCTCTGACAATAAATTTCTCCTCCATTAAGGATGTAATGCTGGGTCTTTTTAAGGCATCAGTCATTACACAAGGAGTATTGTGAGCAGTTTTGTCTAAGAAAGGATGTGCTGGCATTGGAGAGGGTCCTGGGGTGGGGGGTTCACAAGAGTGATCCCAGGAATGAAAGAGCTAAGATATGAGGAACATTTGATGGCTCTGGGCCTGTACTCACTGGAGTTTAGATGAATGAGGGGGCAGGAGTCTTTGAAACCTTTGAAGTGTCTAGACATGGAGAGGATGTTTCCTGTATTGGGGGAGTCTAGCACCAGATTCAGAATAGAAGGTCATCCACTTAGAATGGAGATGAGGAGGAATTTCTTTAGCCAGAGGCTGGTGGATCTGTGGGATTCATTGCCACAAGTAGCTGAGGAGGCCAAGTCATTGGGTATATTTAAAGTGGAGGATGATAGGTTATTGATTAGTATGGCATCAAGACAAGGCAAAAGAATGGGGTAGAGAGGGATCATAAATCATCCATGATGGGACAGTGGAGCAGAGTTGATGAGCCAGATGGCCTACTTCTGCTCCAGTATCTATGGTCTTACGTTCTTCTTGTCACTTCCATCAGGCAGGATGTTTAGCAGGGGTTACCAGCCCTTTTTATACCATGGACTCCTACCATTAACCAAGAGGAGGTGTCCGTGAACCCCAGGTTGGAAATTCCTAAGGTTTAAGAATCTGAAGCCTAACACCTCGATTTTCAATAAAGCTTCCTCCACATTACCAGATGTTGCCAGGAGTTGAGGACCTACACCATTAGGTTCAGGAGCAGTTATTCCCCTTCAACCATCAGGCCTCTGATCCTGCTTGGATAACTTCATTCACCTCAATACTAAATTGTTAACACAAACTATGGACTCATTTTCAAGGACTCTACAACTCATCTTCTCAGTATACGTACACAACGCTGGAAGAACTCAGCAGGCCAGGCAGAATCCGTGAGAAAAGAGTAGCCAACGTTTTGGGCCGAGACCTTTCATCAGGAATGGGGGGGATGGGGGAAGAGAGGGCCAAAGCCCAGTAATAGAGATAGGGGAGGGGATAGGTCCTAGAGGCGCCAGGTGGAAAACCAATCAGAGGAAAGATAAAGGGGGGACGGGGAGGGGGAGGGGATAAGCATGAAAGAACTGTAGAGATAAAGAAGTAGAAAGTTGAAAGGGGAGGGAGGCAGATAGGGGAAGGGGGAGGCGGAGGGGGAGGGAATTACCGGAAATTGGAGAATTCAATGTTCATACCACCAGGCTGGAGGCTACCCAGACGGTAGATGAGGTGTTGCTCCTCCAATCTGAGTTTGGCCTCATCATGGCAGTAGAGGAGGCCACGTATGGACATATCCGAATGGGAATGAGAGGCAGAGTTGAAGTGGGAGGCAGACATCCAGTGCTCCCGGTGCGGCCTCCTCTACATTGACGAGACCTGACGCAGATTAGGGGAACGGTTTGTCAAGCACCTACGCTCCGTCCATCACAATAGACAGGACCTGGTTGCCATCCACTTCAACTCTGCCTTTCATTCCCATCTGGATACGTGCATACATGGCCTCCTCTACAGCCATGATGAGGTCAAACTCAGGTTGGAGGAGCAACACCTCATCTACCGTCTGGGTAGCCTCCAGCCTGGTGGTATGAACATTGAGTTCTCCAATTTCCGGTAATTCCCTCCCCCTCCCCCTTCCCCTATCCCAGGTCCCACTCTGCCTCTCTTCCCTTTCAACTTTCTGCTTCTTTATCTCTACAGTTCTTTCATGCTTATCCCCTCCCCCTCCCCGTCCCCCCTTTATCTTTCCTCTGATTGGTTTTTCACCTGGCACCTCTAGGCCCTACCCCCTCCCCTATCTCTATTACTGGGCTTCGGCCCTCTCTTCCCCCCCATTCCTGATGAAGGGTCTCGGCCCGAAACGTTGGCTACTCTTTTCTCATGGATGCTGCCTGACCTGCTGAGTTCTTCCAGCATTGTGTACGTATTCTTTGATCCACAGCATCTGCAGTTGTATTTTTGTGTCATCTTCTCAGTATTATTTCTATATTTATTTTTATTTGCACAGTTCGTCTTCTTTTGCACATTGGTTGTTTGTCAGTCCTTGTTTGTGTGTAGATTTTCATTGATTCTATTGTACTTCTCTTTTCTACTGTGAATGCCCACAAGAAAATGCATCTCAAGGTTATACAGTATATAGTGACATGAACGTACTTTGATTATAAATTTACTTTGAATTTTGAGCAATGGAACAACAACTATCCTCTAGTTCCTTTATCAACTGTCAGTTATAGGAAAAGGTTGAATAGGTTAGGACGTTATTCCCTAGAGCACAGGAGAATGAGGGGAGGTTGATATACAAAACTTTGGGAGGTGTAGATAGGTTTAATGCCGATAGGCCTTTTCCACTGAGATTGGATGAGACGAGAACTAGAGATCATGAGTAAAGGGTGAAAGGTGAAATATTCTTCACTCAGAGTGTGGAACAAGCTGCCGGGGAAGTGGTGGATGCATTTCAATTTCAGCATTTAAGGGAAGTTTGGAGGGGGTATGAGGGCTATGGTCCAGCTGCAGGTCAATGTGATTAGGCACAGACTAGATGGGCTGAAGGGAATTCCTTCAGTGCCATAGTGCTCTGTGTCTCTGACTATATAGTGCTCTGTGCCACAACATTTCACAACACACGTCAGTGATAATAAACCTGATTCCTAGAGATTGGGTATCCTCTCACAAATGCTTAAGGCAAGGTCATTGTCATGTTTTCTGGGGGGAGTCTTGCTGTGGAGAGATTGGCTCTCACATTTCTGTCGCCGGAACAACTGTGTGTTAAAGGGAGTCCTTTACAGAGTGTGAAGCTGTTGAGGATCCAGAAAGGTTCAATATAAATGAGAGACTGTATGTCCACTTCCAGCTCATGCAGTTTGGAAACAGGGTAATTAAATCCCCTTGAGGTGTGAGCACATTTCTATGACTAATTCCTCAAAGTGAGTAAGCTCTTTGAGAAATGAGAAAGGTCAAGAAATGTTGGTCTTGCTTCACTTTGATTCATAGCAGCTGATTAAAGATGGGAAGGTAAATAAGAAGAACCATTTTCTAATCACCAATTAGCCCAGGCTTTCTGTAGAAACGAAGGCACATTTAAATATTATTGACTTTTTAATCAGGTCAAATGTAAAAAAAAGACCTACCAGGCTTTTGTAATTCATGCAGCTCACTGTGTGTGCAGTTGTTTAATTCCATATTCTGAAAAATCCTGCAACATTGGTGCAGAATTAAATGGACTTAAACCTGTCAGTTGTTATAAGTCTTCATGGTGAGGGAGGATATGAGTGATTGACAAATGTGTGAAGAAGATGGAGGAGTTTAGAGAGCTGGGAGTTATAGGAAAACCAGCATTTAATATATTAACCTGATAGTACGTGTTTACGCAGCACCAAAGACCACGAAACGCTGCCTCAAGGCCCCACACCATCGAGCCCCCTTCTTGCTGCTGCCATCAGGAAGAAGGTACAGCAGTCTTCGGTCCCATACCACCAGGCTCAGGAACAGTTCCAGCCTGCAACCATCAGGCTCTTGAACCAAAGTGGATAATTTCTCTCACCTCAACTCTGAACTTATTCCATAATCTATGGACTCATTTTCAAGGACTCTACAACTCATGCTCTTGGTATTATTTTCTTTTGAATGTGCAGTTTGTCCAGTTTTGCACATTGGTTATTGTTAGTCTTTACGTGTACTATTTCATTGTTTCTATTGTATTTCTCTCTTCTACTATGAATGCCTGTAAGAAAATGATTCACAGGGTAGTGTATCAAAGTACAGTACATATATATCAAAGACTTAGATAATAAATTTTGAACTTCGAACCTTTTACTATATTGATCTCCGAGACATAGTTTCAAAAGATGGCAAAACACATTAAAGTAATACATTGCTTTGTTACATTGTATTGCTTTAGTGCAGAAAGGTAAGAATACAAGAGTCAGGAAGTCATGTTGTAGCAAAATAAAACTTTGCTTAGGCCACACTTTTGTGTAGTTCTGGTCACCCCATAACAGAAAGGATGTAGAAGCTTTGGAAAGGACACAGAAGAGGATTTCGGTGGTGGGGTGGAGATATGTCTCTATCAAAGGAAGTGTAAGGTGCTCCTTCCCTCCTCTATCTTGCAGGTCACCCTTGGGAAAGGTGTAGCTTCTGCTTAGCCCCCTGATCAGGGTCACGTGAAGCCATAGGAGCAAGTGGTGGATGGTCTACGAGCAGCTGGTGCATATCACAAGTCCTGGTGATGTGACCACTGACGCCAGGCAGACAATCAATGAAGAGTATTGATAATGGCTGGGGTCACCCATCTTGTAAAGACACTGCCCAGAAGAAGCCAATGGCAAACCCCTTCTGTAGAAAAACTTGCCAAGAACAAGCATGGTCATGGAAAGACCATGATCGCCCATGTCATATTTCACAGTACATAACAAACAAACAGAAGAGATGACTAGGATACTGCCTGGATTAGAGGAGATGAGCTATAGAGAGAGTTTGGACAAACTTGGAATGTTTTTTTCTGGCGTGTTGGAGGCTGAGGGGAGATCTGATCGAGGTGTCTAAAATTACGAGAGGCAGAGATAGGGTGGACAGCCAAAACTTTTCTCCCAGGGTGAAAATATCAAATAAAATAGAGGACCTCCATCTAAGTTGAGAAAAGTTCAGAGAGAGTACAGAGCAAGTTATTTTACAAGCAGAGTGGCAGGTGCTTTGAACAGTAATGGTGGAAGCAGCTATGATAGTGGCATTTAAGAGGCTTTTAGACAAGAACGAGAAATATGCAGGGGATGAAGGGATATAAATCACGTCCAGGCAGAAGAGATTTAGTTTAATTTAGCATTGTGTTCAGCACAGATATTTTGGGTAGGAGCGCCTGTTATTGTTCCTTGTTCCAAGATGGAATTCAGCAGTCTCTCAAAAGCAACTCCTATCCAGAGAGCCCTGTATGGTAATGCTGATGAAGGACCAACATAAGTCTGGATATTGAAGAGAACTTATTCAGTTTTCTTTGCAATTGTGCCATGGGCTATTTCACATTCATCTCTGGGAGCAGGCTGGCGTCTCTCAGAGGCATGGAGACATACAGTCGTAAGGTCATAGAGCAAAGGAAAGAGGCTCTTTGGCCCATCTGTTCTGTTTCACACTTCAAGCACCATTTCCATAATCTTCAATTCCCCCTACAACCCCATCAGTTCTCCCAAGATTCAACCACTCACCTACACATCAGAGGAAAGTTACTGTGGCAAAGTAAGCAACCAACCCGCGCATCCTGAGGATGTGGGAAGAAACTGGAGCACCTGGGGCATTCTCCACAGTCACGCAGTGGCAGCTCGTTTCTCATTGGAGCTCAACAAAAGAAACAAGAAAGACTTTGAGGAGGATTTTGTTCTGGAAGATAATTTTAACAAAGGAGAAACCTCTTGGTCAGAGCTCTCCTCAACTGGAGGCCTGAATTGAAGGGATATAGGCCAAATATTCCACAAATCCACTGTACAGTGCTCTAAACACCATCTTTTTTGCTTGTAACAGATGACTAACCTTTGATGGCCTTCTTAAAGCTAAGACCATCCTTCCGGGGTCATGAGGGGAACCATTTTGCTTCCCCTATATAATTATAATATTGAGGGAGTTTAGAAGATGAAGGGGAATCTCATTGAAACCTATCAAATGTTGAAAGGCCTAGGTAGGGTGGATGTGCTTCCAATAGTGAGGGGAGCTTATGCCTGCTCCATTCTCGTTCCTCAACTCCTCCACTATGCCAGTTCCCATTTACTTGTTCTTTCAAAAATGTATCCATCTCCTATTTAAATGTTTCCAGTGATCCAGTCTCCAAAACCCTCTGCCATAGAGAATTCTGCCATTCACCATCCTCTGAAATGTCTAGATCAGGGGTTCCTTTCTTATACCATGGAGAAATGCTATTAAGCAATGGGTCCATGGACCCTAGTATTGGCACACCTGGTCTAGATAGAGTGGATGTAAAGAGGATGCTTCCATTAGACGGGGAGTCCAGGACCAGAGGGCACAGCCTTAGACATCTCTTTAGAACAGATGAGGAGGATTTTTTTTTAAAGCCAGAATGTGGTGAATCTATGGAATTCATTGCCACAAATGGCTGTGGAAGCCACGTCATTAGGTATATTCTAAGTGAAGGTCAAAAGGTTTTTGTTTAGTAATTGCATCAAAGGTTACAGGGAGAATCCAGGAGAATGAGGTTGAGAGGGAAAATAAATCAGCCAGATCAAATGGCAGAGCAGACTCAGTGAGGTGGATGGTCTAATTCTGCTCCAATGTCTTATGGACTCTGTGAGAAACCCATACCTCTTGGGCAGCCAGCTCCATGCTGTGGGCAAGTAGCCTGTGTTTTATAGGCAGTGTTGGTTTGCTGCTGTGCTGTTTTAACTTTAACCTGATTATTGTTTGCAATCTACATTAAGAATTGAAGACTCGTTCTTATTTGAATTAATATTTGCTGTATTCACATATTTCCATACCTCTGTATCCTTACCTGTTAGGTTTTATAACTTCAAAGACTTAACTAATTCAAAGGAAAACACCAGAGTCTGAGTAAGTGAGTCTAACTTCGTGTTTACTTCAAGTGAGGTGGACATGATGATGCATGCAATTCACACATTTATACATATAACCCATCATGAATTATGGAAACAAACTGGAATGCTTAATCAAACAATACATTTACAAGACTACTCAAACATTACTGAAATATTAAATGTACAACACTAACATATACCCTCCTCTTGGCTCTTGGACAGAAATCTGTCCTAGGAAGACCAGACTTTTGGGAGGAACTAACATTCAGATGCAGCTCAGTTACTAATGACCATCTTTTATCTTGTAAGTAGGTCCTCTCATTCCCACTACTGGTAATACAGGTTATTTGAAATCTGAAATTCCAATATCCAAAAAGTTCCAAAATCCAAAATTTTCTTGAGCACAGACACAAATGGAATATTTCCATGAGGTGCTGAGATTGTCCCCAGGTGATGTGCAGATCCCTGTGCACCAGAGACTGTTCTGAGAAGGAATAAAAGTCAATGAAAAATTCAAAAACACTGCATAAAGTGAAAAATGAAGATCTCGATTGTGTATTGAAGGAGTGGATTTATCGACGTCAGAATGAACATATGTGGCTTAACTGTATGCTGATCATGAAATCTATCAATACAAACTGAAAATTGAAGGTAATTATGAATTTTCAGCAGGCTGGTTGCAGAAGTTTAAGAAAAGGCACAGCATTAAATTTTTAAAGATTTGTAGTGATAAAGTGTCTGCTGATCATGAAGCAGCAGAGAAATTCATTGATGAGTTTGCCAAGATTGTCGCTGATGAAAATCTAACATGCAGAATGGTTACATCAGAACAGATTGTGTGATGAACAAGAGCAAGACAAAGACTTCTCACCAGTAGCACATAAATTTAGAGTTGGGAAAGATGGCGATGCTACACAGCCACTGACTGTCCACCTGGGTGGCCGAGGTAGTAACAGTTTACCTTTCTGATGGCTCAGTGTGCATCTTATTATCTCTTGCACAAAATTATTAAAAATATTATATAAAACTAGCTTTAGCTGTATATATAATGTAATGTAATAGGTTTTGTGTTTAGATTTGGTTCCTATCTCCAAAGTATCTCATATTTCCAAATCTGAAACTGAAACTCATCCGGCCTCAAGCATTTTGGGTAAGGCGTGTTCAACCTGTATTTCAAAATCTACCCACTTTAGGCTGTTGCAATGAGATCAGGCCGGTTCTTTTAAACTCCAAAGAATACAGATTAGCTGCTCATGCTCGGACAATCAGTCACTGTGGTCTTGTGGTAAGGAGACTGGTCTGTTGGACAGAGGGAGGAGAAATTTCAGAAATGTCTTTATGCAGTAAGTGTTTGGGATTCCTGTGCATAGTCTGCTCAAGATTATTTACGGCTAAGAATTCTCAGGTGGAGGATAGAGGGGATAAAGAAACCTGCGGAGTCAATAAGCAACAATTTTGTGGACAGGCAGGGAAGGACATTTCTTTCTGATTGCTTTTATATTCTTCTGTGTGCCTTTCACCCCAAATCATTACTTATTGCCAGAACTATTTCTGGCACCTTATCATTACTTACACCGGCCTGATATCTCACAGTGATTCTGATAACTCTTCTCTTATGTCTTATGGCCTTATCGTCAAACCATAAAGCATGATGTTAAGGTAAACATCCTCAAGGATAGAAGAGAATAAAAGCAATCAGAAAAAAATGCCAGTCCACAAAATCATTGGTTGCTTAAAGTTGTCAAAGCAAGGATAGTGGGATAAGCTCCCACTACCTATTAGATGCTCCAAATAGCATGTATCTCAAATAGCCTTAGTCAACCAAGTTTAACTCCTGGTCTTCACGTGGGGCTTAACTACTAAGCCTGACGGAACTGTTTCTACTGACAGGAGAAAGGGCAAAAGCGGGTTACTGCAACCTTAAAATACTCACTTCATGGAGATGGGGCTCATCAGCTGTGGTTGAAAGCTCACGTTGGAGAAGGAAAACTCTGATCTCAAACCTTCAGTGCCTTGTGGCTATACACACTCATGGGGAAGACATCGGGAGTAAATCCTGAGGGAAAACCTGGACCACATGTCACTAAGTCTGTCCTACTTTGAGTTCAATGTTGACTGTCAACTGCTGCAAAGCTGCTGGTGCCAAACTGTATCAGTTTCTGCCGCTCCTTTAGGTTCATCAGCTGCATGAACAAACAGGGGGAGCCCACTGCATGGGCAACAGCTTGCTCTCCATATTGTATGGCCCTGACTTTCTATCATGTACACAGCTAGGACGCAATATCCATGGTTAACACCAACCATAGCAAACACCCTCCTAAGGCATCTGTTTGGAAAGAACAAAAGAGTCCAAACATGTACAGGTAACCTGGCTGAAGATACTCATGGTGTGCACTCTCAGTTTGTTGATGACACAGTGATGGCTAGGAAGATAGGTTTGTGAAGAGGACGTAACCAAGCTAGAGTGATAGAGATAGATTTGGTGAGTGGGCAAAGATCAAGCAAATGGGGTATGATGTGACAAAAGAGAAAACAATCTATTTTGGCATCAAAATAAAAGAAGAAGCCTGTGGGGCCGATCAAGAGCATTGCAGATGAATGTGAGCATTCCAGTGCACTACGCTCATTAAGATGAACTGTTGGTACAACGTATAATGAGGAAAATGTTGCTTATTGCTGGGGGAGCTGAATTTTAAATTAAGGCTGATCTTCAGTTAGATAGGGTATTGATCAGACCACATCTGGAGTACTATGTCAAGTGTTGGTGTCCTTAACGAAGGAAGGAAGCCAACAGACTCAGAAGAAGTTCAAGACTGATTTCTAGATTGAGTAAATTGTGTTATGAGGAGATGTTGGGCAGCTAAGTCTTGTATCTGCTGGAGTTTAGGTGACTCAGCAGTGGGCGATGATGGCCTTGATAGGATCATGAGGGATCCCACCCCAACATTTTGGTCCATGGCTTCTTCTAATGCTACAATGAGCCCACTCTCAGGTTGGAGGATTAAAGCACCTCATATTCAATCTGGGTAGCCTCCAAGCTGATGGCATAAATATTGATTTTTCTATCTTCCAATATTTTCTCCCCGCCTCTTCCTTCTCTCTTTTATCATTCCCCATTCTGTCTCCCCTCATACCCCTTTTCCTCTCTCCATCCACTCATCACCTCCCACCCACCTTCCCCCTCATCTGGCTTCACCTATCACCTACCAGCCTATACTCCTTCACCTCCCTCAACTTCATGTTCAAGTTCAAATTCAAATTTATTGTCATCTGACAGTATATATTGTAATCTATCCATAATATCCTCTGGCCTTACAGTCATATACTTACAGATACTGATTCCAATGTTTTAACAATAAACACAACCATCTTCCTCAGGCACAAGTAAGTCCTCCTAAAGACACCTCCTTATATACCGTCTCAAATGAGCAGGGCATGGGCAGGGCTTAATGCTCAATCCTGTTTGCCTGGATCTATTCCTGACTGGGTAGTTTGAATTTACTTCATTCTGATTGTTCAATTTTTTTTTAGGGCAAACCCTCTTTAGGAATGTATGGTTCCAAGCTAGAACTATCTTAGAATTGGGCATACTTGCTTAAATACCCCTTATATCTTGTCGGAAATCATCACTCTGGGGCCCTGGCCCAAATTGTCGACTGTACTCTTTTCCACAGATGCCGCCCGGCCTGCTGAGTTCCTCCAGCATTTTGTGTGTGTGACTCTGGGGTGTGTAGGTTACCTCATTATTATGCAAAAGTTGAACATATTGTATAACAATGTGAAGCATAAAAGGTTGAAAAAAGTCAAATACAGGCTTCGCTACTATCTTTGGAGATTGGTAGTTTTAATTTAAAATCTTTACTAAGTTATGGAAGTAACTTTAATTCTTGATATTGTCTTTCATTATTTACAACCTGTAGGGCTTTTGGGGGTAATTTAGTTTTTATTCGATAAAGAGCTATTAGGGGTTTCATTTCCTGACTCTCTCCACCACCCTCCAGTCCAGTTGGTGGTGGCAATGCACCTTCAAGTTGGACTTCCAACTGCCATTAAAAGTCAGAAGAAGAAGACTGGAGATATCTCTACACTCTTAGAACCTACATTTAAGGCCCCCACATGCTCCATTTCTAGTGATCCCCTAATCTTTCTCTTGTAGGCATTCTCTTCCTTGCCAAGGATGTTGACCTCATCGAACCTTGGTCTACATGAGCACGATAGGCAGTGTTCAGTGATCCCACTTTGTTCTGTTCTCAATTTTTAAGGCTCGTGTATTCTGCTATCCTGGTCTTCAGTGGCCTTCCAGTCTCACCAATATATACTTCTGGCATGGTGTTAAAGATATGGAGTACACAACTGCCTGACACAATTCTTTAGGTCTTCTAGGTGCCACTTTGCTTAGCTTTTTCCTAATAGTGTCCTTGCTTTGCTATTAACTGAACACCCATATTTTTGGCAAATTCATCTTAGCTTTTCAGTGAAGCTGCCACGGTCTGGTACAATGACCATTCTATCTGGAGGTTGTCCTTGCTGTGGTAGGGTGTTGCACTCCATTCCTTTCTCAATTATCTGCACAGGGTAGCCATTTTTCTTGAAAGCTGCTCAGATCTTCTTGCACTCTTCCTCCTTTCAAGCTCTAGTTGTGCACACGGTATATGCTCTTAGCGCCATACCTCGAAAAATACCAAACATTGTTTTCTTTGGATGATCTGACTGAAGATTCAGGAACTGGTCTATGTGAGTCTTCTTCCTGTAAACACTCAACTCCAGCTTGTCTAACATCCGTTTTACCAAAACATCTAAAAAATGGCAGAGTACCCTCACTTTCTACCTCCATGGTAAACTGTATAGTCTTGTTCTGATTGTTGAAATGTGTTAAAATGCCTCTAATACTTCCTGACCATGCTTCCACAGGATAAAAGTGTCATCCACGTTGTGCAGACATAATTCTTGCCCATGTCCTGCTCACTCAAGAGCGTATATGAGGAGATGTCTCTAGGGGGACGTGACTAACTTGAGCCCGAGTAAGAAGTTGAAATGTTGCAATCAGTATCTGGGAGTTTGTGACTGTCAAGGCCAAAGGATAATATGGATAGATATGATAACCAGTCACAGAGTTTCTGTAGTCCATTAGTATATACAAGCAAATGAAATAATGTTCCTCCAGACCACCATGCACCCACAATATAGATATCACACACAGCACATAAACCAAAACAATACCATCAATACCGTATCGATACTTGGCACAATGACAATAAAGTCAAATCTAATCTAAGGTCCTGATGCTCCTGTACTTCCTCCCCAATGGTAGTGGGTCAAAGAGATTGTGGGATAGGTGGTAGGGATCCTCAGCAGTGCTCCATGCCCTTTGTCTGCGATGTTCCTGGTAAATCCCTTACGGCTTCCATCCCACACAATGACGCAGCCAGACAGCGCTCTCTTGATGGCGCTCCTGAAGAAAGTTGTTAGAATGGGGGTGGGGAGACTTGCAAGACTCAATTTTCTCAGAAAATGTAAATGCTGCTGTGCCTTCTTGACTTATGAGGAGGTGTTGTGAGAAGAGTCAAGTGGTGTGAGAACGTGCGTTCAAATGGTGTGGCAAGGTGGACAAGACAAGAGAGATGAATGTGGATTTCAGGAAGGTGCAGGTTGACCGATCTCCATTGCACATCAACCGCTCAACTGTGGTTGTCTGTTTTGTGTAGATCAAGGAACTTCGCGCTCTTCATTCTCTCCACAGCCGCTACTTGGTCTTGGGTGAGGGGTTGTTGTGGTGCCACTCAGCCAGATTTTCGATTTCCCTCCTCTACGTTGATTCTTCACCCCCTTCAATTGGCCATGATCCAGATGGATGAGGAGAAAATGGTTTCCTCTTGTGGAACAATCCAGAACCAGAGGCAACAGCTTAAATAAAGATGATCACCTGTTTAACTAGAGACAAAATTAATTCTCATGGGGGTGAGGCCATGAGTCTATGGAAATCCTCTTCTCCAGAGTATCAACACAATTCCCCCATGGCAGAGGGGCCCAAAACCAAAGGGCATATGTTTAAGATTTGAAGGAAAGGGAGGTCAGAGATTGTTTTGAGGTCAGAGAGAGTGGCTGATATTTCTATAGACAATAGAGTTAACTACTTTCATTCATGAAGCATCTGGCCGCACTATCACACATATTCCATTTTGTTCATTATCGTAGGAAAATAGCAACCTTCATCATGAACCCACACCATCCAGGACCTGCTCACTTCTCATTGCTGCTGTCAGGAAGGTACAGGAGCCTTAGGGTCAGGAATAGTTCTTACTCCTCATCCTTCAGATTCTTGAACCAGCCAGGATAACTTCACTCAACTCCATTTGCCCCATCACTGAAATGTTCCCACAACCTCTGGACTCGCTTTCAAGGATTCTTCATCTCATGTTCTTCATATTCTGTCTACTTATTTATTTATTTATCTATCTATCTATTTATTTATTTATCCATTTGTTTGTTTATTTATTTATTTATTTATTATTATTGTTTATTTCTTTTTGTATTTGCACAGTGTGTGGTCGTTTACACACTGGTTGAATGCCTAGTTGGGTGGTCTTTCATTGATTCTGTTATGGTTATTATTCTATGGATTTATTGAATATGTTGACAAGACAATGGATCTCAGGTTTGCATATGGTGACAAATATGTACTTTGATAATAAATTTACCTCAGACACTTTAAACTTTAAGACCTTAAACTCTTTATACTATATCCCAGCCACATCTTCTGTCACTTATTGCATCCTTAACTGTTCCCACTTCTCAATGGTCCTGTTCCTCCCTCCACACATGCACACACACACAAACACATACAAGTACAAGCAGACACACACACTTGCGCATACGCTCAGTTTCCAGCAGTTTCTATTCCTGTGACATAGTTGGTTTCTTCAGTGGGGACTGACTGCTTCTTGAGCACCACGTGAATGTTAGAAAAATCATGTTGCCTAGAAAAGCTTTGCAGCGTCTGAATTATACCAGTCTAATGTAATTGTGAATGTCCATCAGAAACAATGTCACATGTGTCCCTGTCTTCCAATATAATGCAATCTTTTCTGCTCTCAGCCATTCGCCTGTTTAGATGTCACTGGATTTAACAGACTGAAATTGTAAAATTGCTCAAGTTTCTTGATAGAAAGTAATTTAACATGCAATGTGTCATTCAGCCACAGAAAATCCCTGTAGTCTGCCAGTATTGGTAAATAATTAACCTCTGAAACTGTCAGTCATTGCATGTCAAGCCTTATATGTGGGGGAAAAAACACCGAGGCAGTCACTTTGTATTTTTGGAATATAACAATCTCATCACCGATTTAAATTCTGCTCAAGGATTTGGAATGTTCGGTGCTACAGCTAACGGCAATGATAAAGAACAATAGAGAGTGAGAATGAGAACATTCTGAAGTAATTGTTTTTTCAGTTCTATAATACGTTAACTGATCTCACTGTGTCAGAGCAGCAGACACACAAGACCTAAATATCAAATAATGGTAGCCCTTAATGGATACAGTGTAATTAAATAGTAACACAATCAGAGATTCGAGATTCAAAGTACGTTTATTGTCTACAGAATACAACTCTGAGATCATCCTCCTGCGGGCAGCCACGAATTAAACAATTACCATGAAAACATCAAACACCCAACATGCGAGAAAAGAACATATTGCACAGGTAGCAAAAATGAGCGAACAACACACAGGACATCAAACACCAACTCAGGAGTCCAGTAGTATTTAGCGTAATTCAGTTCAGCGCCACGCTGCTGGCCAGAGGGTCACTCTTTGCCAAAGTGCCCCACGCCCATCGTATGCCCCTATCAAACTTCTCAGAAACAACAAAAGAGTAACTGGAATCCAGGAGCACATGCAACATGAACCTCAAAGTCCCCCCAAAACAAGTCGATAGCCTTGCTGATTGATACCTGCAACATGGGTCCCAGGACTCCTGCACTTCCCTCTAACGGTAGCCAGCGAGAGGGAGAGGAAGCCTGGACAGACCCAGGCAGACGACATTGAACTCCAGTCACTGAAATCACCAAGATTAAAGCCAAACAAAAATGGGGTTTTCAAAACTGATACGTAGAGGAAAGATGTTACACAGAGGGTCTAACTAGCCCCTCCAATGGTGGTGGAATGGTGTTATACTGCAAGATCACTGCATGATCTTGTTCAATTCAGTGAACTATATCATGCAGAGACACTATCTGGGACACACTCGATGGTGGCGCACTTGGACGCAATGGCTGCTCTGGGTGCAACCAAGAGCGTTCGTCCTTTATGTCCTTTTCACAATCTCAAGCCACTGCTTGTTAGCAAGAACATCAAGTTCTGCGAGGCTATCCCACTAGCCGGTTGCGGGATAGCGGTGGAGCTGGACTTGTTGCGGACCGTGTTAAAGCCTGCTTCCGCCACCCAGGGAAGAAGGTGCCAGAGGCTGAGCGTGGCCCAACAAATGGTGTGAGTGATTGATTTGGACGTTTTTCTCATGATTGCAAGACCTTCTTGGGAGTTGGTAATGTGGGATACTGCAAGCTCGGTGGACGAAATTTGCTGGACTCGATTGCCTTCTCCAATAGTCCACATCCTTCTGTGCTGGACAACAAACACCAGCCTTACTGATCCTCAAGCACAAGCGATGATTTGGGCACCAGGACAATTTGACACTCCTGAATGAACAAGGCTTGAATCTCCGTTGAAAAGTCTGGGATCTCAGATTGTATGCCAAGTTGTAGTGCCAGGCATCCCAGGGGTTCTACAATATGATGGTTGAGTTAGATTGTGCAGAGAGATCACTAACATCTGGTCTTCTATGTATGACATAAATGCACAAGAATATAAAAGCAGGAAGACAGCATAGAATATAAAACCAAAGAGTTTATATTATGAAACCCCTTTTTAACTGGGCCTCTCTGGAAATGCAGCTTATTAGCCCTTTGCTAACAATCACTGGACTCCATGGTGAGAAACCCACCTTTCTCAGGCTCCATATGTCTAGGGTGTTTACACTTTGGTCCCACCAAACCCCTGAGGCTGGAATGTCTCAGTCACCCAAACCTCAATTTACTGCCCCCTACAATTGCCTGTTGGCAAGAAATAACAGATTGTACACTGCATACAATTATGAAGAAAGTGTATTTATGAACGTTAAATTAACCAAAGAGTTAGTAAAGAAAAGAAAGAAAGAAACAAAAAAAGACCCATTATAATTAAACAGTCAAATGTGTATGTAAGTTGAAGCTAATTTGAACTCATCTGTAACTCACACGCTGGACCCTCAATGTATGAAAGCACACACCATCTTCCAAATGTCACTCAAGATCCATCTTGAACAAACCTGTCTCCCCCAGGAGATCTGGTCCTTCCTTCTTGAAGCTATTCATCTGTACGAAGCACTTTGTACAACAGGGATGGCATCCTTGGCTGTCTTCCCTCCTCTCTTCTCCCAACTCACACCAGTGTCCCTCACAAAACCCAGCGTTCTCTAGAGCCTTCTCCCAATTTCACCATCAGATTGGTTGACACCACATTCCAAAGTTGAACAACAAAGCCCCTAATCTCAGCTCAGACCCAAAGAGGCTGAAAGTAGAACAGACTGCTCTTACAGAACTGCTAAAACAACGTATCTACAGCATGGCAGTAAAAACCAGGGCATTACAGTTAACTCTTCATAAAATTCTGTTTAGGACAAGCTGGGGCAAGAGGAAACCAGAGGTCCATGAGGCAGTCCTCACAGAGGATCAGAGGTGGAGAGGGTCAGCACAGTGTTATTATTTCTGAGGATCTGTCCTGGGTCCAGCATTTAAAAGCAATTACGACGAAAGCATTGCAGCACCTCTACTTTCTTAGGAGTTTTCAAAGATCTGACATAATATCTAAAACTTTGACAAACTCCTGTAGATGTGTAGAGGAGAGTGTATTGACTGGCTGCATCAGAGCCTGGTATGGAAACACCTGTGACCCTGAATCGGAAATCCTACAAAAAGTCATGTGTATGGCCCAGTCCTTCCCAAGTAAAGCCATCCCCACCATTGAGCATGTCTACACAATACGTTGTCACAGGGAAGCTGCATCCATCATCACAGACTCCCACCACCTAGGACATAATTCCTTCTCACTGCTGCCATCAGGAAGAAGCTGCAGGAGCATCAGGATCAGGAAGTTATTACCCCTCAACCATCAGGATCTGTAACCAAAGGGGAAAGCTTCTCTCAACTTCACTTGCCCCATCGTTGAAATGTTCCCACAAACTATCAACTCACTTTCAAGGATTTTTCATCTCATGTTCTTGATACTTATTGCTTATTCATTTATTGTTATTATTCCTTGCTTTTTGTACTTGCACAATTTGTCGTCTTTTGCACATGAGTTAAGCACCCAAGTTGGTGTGGTTTTTCATCTATAATGGTTATTATTCTATTATAGATTTATTGCATATACCCACAAGAAAATGTACCTCAGGGTTGTATAAGGTGACATAAATGTACTTTGATAATAAATTTACTTTGAACTTTTGAGTATTGTGTGCATTTCTGGTTGTACTACGGAGTTATTGGTAATTGGTTTATTATGCATTTATTTTTCTATTTCCATTCCACTCTATGCAAAACATACACTCTGTGGCCACTTTATTAGTTACACTTCTGCAGCTGCTCAGTAATGCAAATATCTAATCAGCCAATTACATGGCAGCAACTCAATGCATAAAAGCATGCAGACATGGTCAAGAGGTTCAGACCAAACAACAGAATGGGGAAGAGATGTGATCTTAAGTGATTTTGACTATGCAATGATTGTTGGTGCCAGATGCGGTGGTTTGAGTATCTCCTGAACTGCTGATCTCCTGGGATTTTCACGTATAACAGTATCTAGAGTTTATAGAAAATGGTTCGAAAAACAAAAACAAAACATCCAATGAGTGGCATGAAAATGCCTTATTAATGAGAGAGGTCAAAGGAGAATGGCCTGATTGGTTCAAGTTGACAGGAAGGGAACAGTAATTTAAATAACCACATTCTACAACAGTGGTGTGCAGGAAAGCATTTCTGAGCACATGTCAAACCTTGAAGAGGATGGGCTCCAGCAGCAGAAGATCATGAACATACACTCAGTGGCCACTATATTAGGAAAAGGAGGTACCTCACAAAGTGACCTCTGAGTGTATAGTAACTGGAGTCCAGACAGCTAATTGTACTGTTTAAATTTGTAATCGCTTCTCCTGCAACATTCATCCAAAGGCAGATTAGTCAAATGATGGTTGATTAGTCTGCCCAGTTTTACTGCATCTACAGAAGTAAACAGTTTCTTCCCCACTGCCATCGGAATTGTGAACCAATCTCCTTCCATGTTCTCTAATAATTAATTTTAACTTTTCTGTTATTGTCAAACATAGAACATGCAGTAGAACATTGCAGTACTGTATGGGCCATTCAGCCCACAATTTGTGCTGGCCTGCTAGTATTTCACTACACTTGAGTATTTCTTTACGCACCACCCCGCCTCACTTTGCATTATTCTGTTCTTTCTGTGCTCCTCACCACCTTCGTTGTTGTACTTGTTATCACCGGGCGCACTGGGCACTCTGAGAGTTTCACATGAGCAAGGAATATCATCACACCCTAGTGTATGTGACAATATATTAATCCAATCTGACTGTGGGAGCTGAACATAGAGCACAGAACAGTACAGCAAGGTACAGGCCCTTCAGCCCACAATGTTGTGCCAACCCTTTAGCTTACTCTAAGATCAATCCAACCCTTCCCTCCCCATGGCCCTCCATTGTTTTCATCCATATGCCAATCTTAGAGTCTCTTAAATGTCCCTAATACTTTCCTCCAATCACCTCAAAATGATATCCCTTGTATAAGCCAGTTCCACCCTGGGAAAAATGTCTCTGGCTCTCCACTCTTGTACACCTCTAAAAAGACACCTCTCATCCTCCTCCACTCCAGAAAGAAAACCTCTTGCTTGCTCAAACTATTCTCATAAGACATGTTCTCCAATTAAAATGGCATCCTGGAAAATTTCCTCTGCACCCTGTCTAAAACTTCTACATCCTTCCTATAATGCGGCAACCAGAACTGACCACAATATTTCAATTGAGGTTGAACCAAAGGTTTATAGAATTCCAAGGGCAAAGACTAATGAAGGCCAACACACCATATGCTTTCTTCTTCTGTGGCACTGAGGGATCAATGGGCATGGACTCCAATATCCCTCTGTTCCTCCACACTTCTAAGAATCCTGCCATTAATCCTGTTTTCTACCTTCAACTTTGACCTTCCACGGTTAGCCTCCTCACACTTTTCTGAGTTGAAGTCTACCTGCCACTTCTCAGCGCAACTCTGCATCCTGTCCCGTGGTAAGCCTTGATACCCTTCTACACTATCTGCAATTCCACCAACCTTTGTCTTCTGCAAACTTACTAACCCACCCTCCCACTTCCTCATCAAGTCATTTATAAAATGCACAAATAGCAAGGGTCCCAGAACAAATTCCTATGGACCACCTCTGGTCACTGACCTCCAGGAAAAATATTCTCTATCTACTACCACCCTCTGCCTTGTCTGGTAGACTAATCCTGTATCCACTCAGCCAAGCATCCTAGAGCAACTTTGGTGAGAGTTTCCTGTCTCCACTAGTGTTCTGCATCAAAGAGGCTGCCAAAGAATTATAATGCTGCTCCAACCACAACTGGTCATTCTGTCCAAGGCCAAAGGCCCCAGACCCTCTGTTACCAAGAACAACTCCTGCCAGAAATTCACCAGTTTTATGATTTTCATGAAGCTGTGGTTTTCTGAGACAGGCCGAGGAGAATCAGCACACCCCTCTTTACTAACCAAAATAAATTTATTCAAAATAAAAAGAAATATTTACAATAGGCTGTGAAATGCTTTTCATTCGATAATGATATACGTAGTGTTCAATTAGCTACCTTTTGGTTGTTCTATCCGGGGGTAGTAATGGGGACAAGATCCCACTACCTATTAAATGTTCCCAATGCTGCTCCTCAAACAGCCTCTGACAACCAAGTCCAGCTCTTGCCTTCACACGTGGCATAGCTACTAATCCCAGTAGATCGCTTTCTTCTGACAGGAGAAGGGCAAAGGTGAGTTACTGGCACCTTAAAACCCGTCACTTCAGGCAGACGGGTCTCGTCAGCCGTGGTTGGCGGCTCATCTAGGAGAAGGAAAACTCTGATCTCAAACCTCCGCTGCCCCGCATCTATGCCCACTCCTGGGGAAAGCTTCGGTAGTGAACCCCGAGGAAAAAATCCGGACGCAGTCCTACACTGAGTTCAACGCTGACTGGAAACTCCTGTGACACCACTGGTCTCTGACATCCCTCTGGGTTCATCAGATGTGTGGGAAGGGGGATCTTGCTACATGGGCAACAGCTTAGTCTCCATCTTGTACTGCCTAGACTTGTGTATCATCTAGACAGCTAGGGCGTAACATCCATGCTCAACTCTGACTGACGGAAGCCTCTCAGACAGTGTTCAATTAATTTTTTAAAAACCATAAGTACCATTGCCAATCATGTGACCCCCACCCCCCCCCACCCCGGGGTGGCACACTACTGTAATAAATGAAGGGCTTCCTCACCCTACCTGGCCACTCCCCGTGTGAAAGAACTCTACAATGTCATCCGTCCGCACCGAGCCCTTGTGATGGCTGCACCGCTTCAGTGCGTCCCTGAGCACGTACAGTCCTTCTACAGCCTGGAGTGTGCCAGTCGGCAGCATTCCTCCACGGACATCTCGATGCGCTGGCAGACCAACAAGTTTTCACCAGCCTTTCACTGAGCTGATAACTCTCCAGCAGCATTTGATGTCCGTCTCGGTGTACGTCCCTGGCAACAGTCCACAGACCAGTCATCTGTCACACAGCTGCTCAGCATGAACCGTGAGTAGGCGCTTGCATCTTTCTCCACAGCCCCGTGGCTGACTTTGTTATACATAAAAATAAACTTTATTCATGGTCAAAAATTATTCAGAAGGATAAACTGAGCAACATCTTTCATTTTTACATTTGAAGTCAATGTGTTACATGGTGGCCTGTTATGTTCCTTAAAACCAACAGGGCGGTTGCCACCCATGTGAACCCATTCTGTGATAATTGAGTGGCTTCCTCACCCAACCCGGCCCATTTCTGACCACTGGTAATAGAACTCTATACTGTGGTCCTCCCCTGCTGAGCCGTTGTGGCTCTGAAGATGTGCAGGTGGAAAGTGAGGGTCGACTGGGAGCCCAGCTTTATCAATTTCACCAATTTGGCAAGAGTGAGGGGGTGGGGGCATCGAAAGGGCACACAAGCTGTTAGACCTTCTTCACAGTCAGCAGACAGCGCACTGCCCCAGCCTCTGCTGAATAAGTGCACACAGCATACTCAATCAACACATTTTGATTACATTCTTTGGCTCTGAAAGACTCCTGAGATGTCTAGGATTCTCTGCCTCTTCCCAGTTACTTGAGTTTGTTTGAAACACGTCCCAATCCGATGGCAGCTATCCACTTCAGTGAGAATGAGCACCTGTGTCCTCAGATCACCTGCTTTCTTGAATTACAGGATAGAGAAAATTAATAAAGTCGAAACGGTGAGTGGCTTCTCACACAACACTCTAGAGGTGTTGGAAAACGTTGAGATGTTTTGCACCTTCACTGAAGCCTCTCCAGGATGCACTCGTACTCCACGAGGCCCCATTTAATGTTGAGGGTGATGAGGTACTGATCGTAGATCCATGCGACACAGAAGCAGGCCTTTCGGCCCACAATGTCTCTGCTGAACACAGTGCCAAATGAAACTAAATCTCTTCTGCCTGCAGGTGACCTCTGCACACTGCTGTTCTGCCTTGCTGTGCCTGGAAAGCTGTCAATAAATATCTTAATACCAAAGGGACCAAGGGGCGCGAGGAGGAAGGAAGGAACAGGCTACTGAAGGGATGATCAACCAAAATAGCAAAGAATGGTGTCTAAGAGAGACAGAGATCAGATGGAAAGTTGGGCAGAGACCATAGGACCATTACACATAGGAACAAAATTACGGCATTTGGCCTTTAGAATCCGCTCTGTCATTCCATCAAGGCTGATTTATTACCCCTTTTAACTCCATTCTCCTGTCTCATTCCCATAATCTTTGAAGTCTTGCCTAAGTCAAGCTCTGTTTTAACTATACCCAGTGACCTAGCCTCCACAGCCGTCTGTGGCAATGACTTCCACAGAGTGGTGACAGATGGAGTTTAATCTAGACAAGAGATAGGTAGGGCATTTTGGGCAGCCAGTTGCTGGTAGGACACATACACTCAGTGGCCACTTTATTAGATACAGAGGCAGAACCCGCTGCTGTAGCCCATCCACTTCTAGGTTTGATGTATTGTGCATTCAGAGATGCTCTTCTGCACACCACTGTTGCAACACAAGGTTATTTGAGTGACTATCACCTTCCTGTCAGCTTGAACCAGTCTGGCCATTCTCCTCTGACCTCTCTCATTAACAAGGCATTTTTGCCCACTGAATTGATACTCACTGGATGTTTTTTTTTTGTTCATTGCAGTATTCTCCCAAAATTCTAGAGATGGTTGTGTGTGAAAATCCCAGAAGATCAGCAGTTTCTGAGAGACTCAAACCACACCATCTGGCACCACCGATATTCTACGTTCAGAGTCACTTAGATCACATTCCTGCCCCATTCTGATATTTGGTCTGAAAAATAACTGATCCTCTTTACCAAGTCTGCATGCTTTTATGCATTGAGTTGCTGCTACACGACTGGCTGATTAGATCTTTGCGTTAACAAGCAGGTGTGCAGGTGCACCTAACAAAATGGCCACTAAGTGTATATAGTAAATGGCAGAAATCTCAAAAGTGTTGATGTGCAGAGGCCCCTTGGGCTGCAAATTCTGATACTGGAGGATAGAGTTATGAAGGAGGCATTCAGCATTCTTGGCTTCATAGGCCAAAGCATTGAATACAGTGGCTGAGACATCAGCAGTACAAAACATTGGCCAGGCTTCACTTGAGTTACTGTATGTGCTCTTCTGGTCACCAAATTACAGGAAGGGTGTAGTAAACACAAGAGATTCTGTAGATGCTGAAAATCCAAAGCAACACACGCAAAATGCTATGGGAGGAACTCAGCAGGTCAGGCAGCATCTATGGAAAGGAATAAACCGTCAATGTCTCGGGTTGAGACCCTTCATCGAGAAGGATGTAGTAGCATTAGGAAAGGTGCAGAAGAGATTTGCTAGGAAGTTGACTGGAACAGAAGGGTTTAGTTACATGGAGAGATTAGTTACACTGGGGTGATTCCCCCTGGAATGCAGAAGGCTGTGGAAGTCTATAAGATGATGATAAATATAGGTAGAGCAGATAATTGGAATCTGCCTTTAATTTTTTTCCTAAAAGATAGGGGAGTTTAATACTAGAGATTATGGGTTTAAGCTGAGATGGGGAAAACTTCAAGGGGATCTAAGGGTTATTTTTTCACATAAAATGGGTTTTTTTTAAATCTGGAAAGTGCTGCTTGAGGAGATGGTAGATACAGGTAGAGTTACAATGTTCAATAGGTTTTGGATGGGTACGTGGTGAAGGTTATTGATTTTAATTACATTATACTCTGTTTGGAGATAAGGCAAAATAACAGGCCCTTCCAGCCCCATGAGCCTGCACTACCTAGCTACACCCTTCTGACCAATTACCTTACGTCTTTGGGAAGTGGGAGGAAGCAAGAGTACCCAGCGGAAACCCATGGGGAGAACGTA
Source organism: Hypanus sabinus (assembly GCF_030144855.1). Lineage (NCBI taxonomy): Eukaryota > Metazoa > Chordata > Chondrichthyes > Myliobatiformes > Dasyatidae > Hypanus > Hypanus sabinus. The sequence continues at coordinate 169,843,835 of NC_082712.1, read as the reverse complement.
TAATTTCCCTACAGGCAGTGGTAGGAATTGAACCTAGGTCGTTGGTGCTGTAATAGCTTTAAATTAAACCACTTCGCTGCCACGCTGCTGATTTCACCTTTACCTATTTCTAATGAAGGGCCTTTATCCGAAAACATTAAGCCTGTTTCTCCTTCCATTGATGCTGCCCAACCAGCTGAACAGAGACTTATTTTGGTTTTATTTCAGCTTGGTTTTGGATTTTCATGATAACCGATGCAGTAATGGGTAAAATGTACAAACTCTGCACAGACCACGGTAGAAGTGAACTTAGATCACTGCTGTTTTAATAACATTATGGTAACCACTACACTGCTATGCCTCCCCCCGCATATAAAATTATGAGGGACATCGACAGATTAAATCAGTTGCCCCTTCCACTGGTCACTTGATTTTTTAAATCCATTAAAACACACTCAGTAATTACAGACCCTCTTCTGAATGCATTGCATATTCTGGGGAGCCATTACCCACCAGAGCATGGTTTGTTGACATCAAGTCCTTCTTATACAAGAATCAGCTTTATATGTCAGAAAGCAAATGAACACTGAACATATACTGTACATTTTATCAAGAACAGGAGGTACCTAATAAACTGGCCACTCAGTATATTTCTGTACGTTCATGGTCTTCTGCTGCTGTAGCCCATCCACATCTGTGTATTCAGAGATGCTCTTCTGCACACCACTGTTGAGATATTTGAGTTACTGTCACCTTCCTGTCAGCTTGAATCAGTCTGGCCATTCTCCTTTGACTTCTCTCACAAGCAAGCAGTTTTGCCCACGAAACTGCAGCTCACTGGATTCAAACAACGCACACAAAATGCTGGCGGAACACAGCAGGCCAGGCAGCATCTATAAGGAGAAGCATTGACGACGTTTCGGGCCGAGACCCTTCGTCAGGACTAACTGAAAGGAAAGATAGTAAGAGATTTGAAAGTAGTGGGGGGAGGAGGAAATGCGAAATGATAGGAGAAGACCGAAGGGGATGGGATGAAGCTAAGAGCTGGAAAGGTGACTGGCAAAAGGGATACAGAGCTGGAGAAGGGAAAGGATCATGGGACGGGAGGCCTTGGGAGAAAGAAAGGGGGGGGGGGAAGCACCAGAGGGAGATGGAGAACAAGCAAACAACTAAATGTGTCAGGGATGGGGTAAGAAGGGGAGGAGGGGCATTAACGGAAGTTTCCTCGTGTTTGCTCTTTAAGCTCACTGGATTCTTTTTTTGTAGTCTGTTGTGCATGAAAATCCGAGGAGGTGAGCAGTTTGTGAGATGCTCAAACCACCCTGTCTGGCACCATAGTCGAAAATCATCCAGGTAACTTTTCTCCCCCATTCATTGAGTTGTCTGATTAGATATTTGCATGAACGAGCAGGTGTGACGCAACCTAATATAGTCGCCACTGAGTGTCTTTTGAGGCAGATCATTATTCCTGACACACGTACAGCACTGTCAGATAGCTGGCAAGACATTGTTTTAAGTGATCCTTCCAATAGAGCAGGAATCTCAGAGCACTTGAAGAGCTGCTGTCATTTCATGGAAGCTGTTAAAGATGTTTGGACACCTACTCAGAGCACAAAGGGAATTTTGCCAGAATTGTAATTACCCAAAGGCACTTTATTTATCTGATTCTTCACAGAAAGCATTATCTCTCACTGTGTGAAGTCTCTTATTGCTACGGGTCCATTGAAACATCATGACACACACACACTTGTGATGCTACCAGGTCCTTGCCACAAGATGTGAATGCATTTACCATCCTCTGCTCTCTGCCATTTATGAGGGACAATCCCATCAAAGGAACACAATTACACCCTGTGAATCATTTGCCCTTCAATATCTAGGATGGCAGATGGAGCACTTAAAGACAATGTGTTTTGTGGAAGTTAGTTCTTCAAAAACTCACAAAACTCTCTTATGCATTTGAATGGGTGAATGTCACCTTGCTCTTTGTCAGAATTGCCCTTTTCATTCTGCCCCAGACAGTGAACAGTCTCATTTTGGGAGCTGAGACTTTATCAGGCATTGATCGGGCCGCACTTGGAGCCTGGTGAGCAGTTTTGGGTCCTTTTATCTAAGAGAACCTCCAGTGGGACCACAAAGCTGTAGTAGTTTGGAGGCTTGTGTGCCTCAATGACCCAGAGAGCTAGGGCTTTATGTTTTGGCTCTTGATAGGGTCACCAAAGTAGGAGGTTCATCTCAGGGCTTACAACTCTGACTGGAAAAACAGATCTGTTATGAAAACAGCAATAAAGAATCCTTTTACATCTGAGTGGCCAAGAACAGACTCAGATAGACGACCTTCACTGCTGCCATAAACACTAGCGACATAATTGGCAGTAAGTTTCCGAGAAAGGATGTGCTGGCATTGGAGGTGGCCCAGAGGAGGTTCACAAGAATGATTCTGGAATGAACGGGTTGATATATGAGGAGCATTTGATGGCTCTGGGGCTGTACTCACTGGAACTTCGAAGAATGAGGTAGGATCTCATTTAAAACTATCAGATATTGAAAGGCCGAGACAGAGTGGATGTGGAAAGGATATTTCCTATAGTGAGGGTGTCTAGGACCAGAAGTCACAGCTTCAGGATAGAGGGGCATCCATTTAGTACAGAGATGAGGAGGAATTTCTTAAGCCAAAGGTAATGAATCCATGGAGTTCGTTGCCATAGGCGGCTGTGAAGTCCAAGTGATTTAAAGCCGAGATTTATAGGTTCTTGATAAGTTGAGGCATCAAAAGTTACAGGGAGAGGCAGGGGACTGGGCTTGAGAGGGATAATAAATCAGACATGCTGGAATGGCAGAGCAGATTTAATGGGCTGAATTGCCCTAATTCTGCTCCTATGCCTTATGTCTTCAAGGATTGTTTGGTGTCAAGATTTTATTTTGCTTTGAGCATGTGTTGGAAGAGGTCAGAGAAACTCTGATTGTTCTTCACAGACCACAGAAGTTTGAGAGAAAGATTTAATCAAGGCATTCAAAGTTCGGAAGGATTTTGCTAAAGTAAATTAGGAGAGACTATTTCTGTTGGTAGGAAGATCAGTTTTCAAAGGAAATGGAACGGGGATAATGTGTGAAAGAACCAGAGAGGAACTTTTTTTGGTTGATTTTAATGCTTGACTTGCCTTGATCAAGAGGGTGCTGCTGAAATGACAGTGGAAATAGATTCCGAGCAACACATGCAAAATGCTGGAGGAACTCAGGCAGCATCAATGGAGGGGAATAAACAGTCAGCGGTTCCAGCCAAGACCCTGACCTGCTTGGGGGGGGGGGGGGATGGTGGTGTGTGTCTGTGAATTCCCAGCATCTGTCAGAATCTCTTGTGTTGAGGAAATAGATTTGATTTTAAGAAACATGCAATAACTTCAGGGAAATAACATGGTTTGAGAATTCAAAGAACCATTGCAGACAAAATGGGCAGTATGTCCCTGCAAAATTAACACTTCCTTCTCTCTCAGGATGACCTAACACAGAATTTAGTCCAAGTTCCAAACTGACTTCCTTCTGAAGTTTTGTTGTATTGATGGAACTGGACATGTAACATGCCCCTGATATTACACTATGCAATAGTACTAGCAACTGTGGTTGAAGTCCCACACCAGGCCTCTGCATACATCTTCCCTCTTCAGCCCAAGTATCTTTGTAGCCACTGTCATCTTCTCACTGCCACCACGACTATTGTCAGAGCACTGTTCGCAAATCGCTCAGCCGATGTATACGCCAGTTCATCATTCTCGCCGTGTCTCGAGCCTGAGGGCATTATTACTCAGAAGGTCAGCAGTGTTATCGATAGCACTGGATAACCATACAAGTGATATAGTAGTTGTATTTTTTTTTAAAGATTAGATTTATTTTTCACATGTATATCAGAACATACAGTGAAATGTGTCGTTTGCATCAAATCAAATCAGTAAGGATTGATCTGGGCAGTCCACAAGTGTCACCATGATTCTAGCGCCAATTTAGCATGACCACAATCATTAATCCCAGCCGTACATCTTTGGAACATGGGAGGAACCTGGAGCGGACAGAGGGAACCCACACAGTCACAGGGAGAATGTAAAGCGATTCTGCTACCACACACTACTGTCTTGTCCCAAAAGAGACACAAAAGACTGTAGATCCCAGAATCTGGAGCAGCAAGGAAATTGCTGATGGAACTCGGGGTTGGGGGGGGCAAAGGTCATTTTCTTTCCTCCCACAGATGATGCTTCACCCATCGATCTTCCCCAGCAAGGCAGCATGATAGCGTAATGGTTAGCGTAACACGTACAGCACCGGTGACCCGGGCTCAGTTCCTCCACCTTCTGAAAGGAGTTTGTACATTATCCCCAAGATTACACGGGTTTCCTCCACATGCTCTGGCTTCCTCCCACGCTCCAAAGATTAGAGTAACTCGCGGGCATGCGACGTTGGCACCGGAAGCAAGGCGACACTTGCGGGCTGCCCCCGGCACATCCTCGGACCGTGTTGGTCCTTGATGCAAATGACACATTTCACAGCATGTTTCGTTGTGCTATGTGACAAGTAAAGCTAATCTTTCTGATGAGGTGATCTGTTCATGTGGTGATATGTGCTTTTTTTGAGATTCTGCTCCCTTCAGCTCAATAGAATGGGATTTCAGACATGAAATTCAAAACTAATGTGTTACGTCTGAAGTGAACACATGCCACATGACACCACTCTCACCCAAATGTGCAACGGTTCATCATCCCAGCGAGTGATCGTGCACTTAAGCACTGTGTTCTGACCCAGATGGTGACTGTGAATCTTACACATTTTGTATCCAGACAGGAACAAATCCTAAGAGGGCTCAGAGCAAAGTAGATGAACCTCTACTTTAAAAATTTCTGTTGTCTACTCATGCCATTTAAATTTGATATGATCTGTGATAGATATAGTAAAAAGGCAAATTGGAACAGATAGTGTAGTGTAAAACTATACAAAGTTCCTACCAGGCCCTTGCATAATGAATAATTTTTAACACAAATCCCCATCAGCTGCTTTGAAAATTATCTTATTTATTTTATATGAAGAATATTGTGAGCTACCATTGATATAAGTTTCTAAACAGTTATCAGTTCCATCGAACCACAAAATCCAGCAATGTAGAAGACCATCAGCTAATTGTATCAGCTCAGGCTGTTGGAGAGAACACCTCAATTATTTTCACTGCCTCTTCCCCATCGATCTGGTATATACACTCAGGGGTCATTCTGTTAGGTATACTTGTCAACCTGCATGTTAATGCAAATGTCTTATCAGCCAATCATGTAACAGCAACTCAATGCATGAAAGCATGCAGATATGGTCAAGAGGTCCAGTTGTTGTTCAGATCAAACATCAGAATGGGGAAAGATGTGATCTACTATAAGTGACTTTGACTGTGGAATGGCTGGTGGTGCCAAACGGGGTGGTTGGAGTTTCTCAGAAACTGCTAATCTCCTGGGATTTTCATGCACAACCATCTCTAAGAAGAATTGAGTGGACAGCTGTTCTGTGGGTGAAAATGTCTTGTTAATGAGAGAGGTCAGAGGAGAATGGCCAGACTGGTTCAAACTGATGGGAAGGTGACAATAACTCAAATAAACACGCATTACAATAGTGGTGTCCAGAAGAGCATTTCAGAACGAACAACACATCAAACCTTGAAGTGGATGGGCTACAGCAGCAGAAGATCACAAACATACACGCAGTGGCTGTTTTATTAGGTAAAGGAGGTACCCAATAAAACAGCCACTGGTTGTATATCTTTTGAAAGTTGTGACTGAATTTACTTCCATAATCCATCAGACAATCCATTCCATATGCTAGAAGTACTCTGCATAACAGCTTCACTTCCCTGTTTCTCTGCCAATTATCTTAAATTAGTAAAAAAACAGGTTAATAATGTAAGATGAAATAAAAATGTAATTTAACATTGACTGCTTCTTTCAACGGATGCTGCCCAACCTGCTGAGTTCATCCAGCTTTCTTGTGCGTCTATCTTAAATTAGTGTCCTCTAATTACCATCCCAGCAGAAATAGTTCCTTTTTATTTATGCTATCCAAATCTCTTGCCACTTTGGTGATTTCTAACAAACCTCTCTCTCTCAGTCTCTCTCCAAGAAGGCTCACCAACAACTCTACTTCCTTAGGGGCCCAAAGTAACTTGGCATGTCCCCATCAACAATTGCCAGGTTTATCAATGTACCGTAGGAAGCATTCTGCATGGGTTGATGTGACAACCATTCTGCATGTGACTGCAAGCAACTGCAGTGTTGTGTGCACAGCTCAGCTCATCACAGAACTAGCCTCCCCCATGGCAGGGGTTCCCAAACTTTTTCATGCCACAAACCCCTACCATTAACCTAGGGGTCCGTGGACCCCAGATTGGAACCCAAGCACAATGGACTCTGTCTATACTTCTCACTGCCGGTGCAATCAAAGACCCCAGCCACCCCGGATGTTCTCTTTTCTCTCCTCGTCCATCAGGCAGATGATACAAGTATTTGAAAGCAAGTACCACCAGACTCAAGGACAGCTTCAATCCCGTGATTTTCTGGACGGACTCTTGAATGGATCTCTTGTACAGTAAGATGGAGTCTTGACATCGCAATCTACCTCGTTATGACCTTGCACTTTATTGTTTACCTGAGCTACATGTTCTCTGTAGCTTTTATACTTTATACTGCATTGTTATTGTTTTTAAATTTATTTATTGAGATACGGTGTGGAGTAGGCCCTTCTCCGCTGCCTAGCAATCTCCCAATTTAATGCTAGAGCCTAATCACGGGACAATTTACAATCACCAATTAAACTACTGACCAGTACGTCTTTGGACTGTGTGAGGAATCTGGAGCACCTGGAGGAAACCCATGTGGTCACAGGGAGAACGCACACACTCCTTACAGGCAGTGGCTGGTATTGAACCTGGATTGCCTGTACTGTAAAGTGTTGTGCTAACCACTACACCACCATGCCACCCCTATTGTACGATCAGTAGGCAAGCCAAGATTTTCACTGCATTTTGGTCCAGGTGAATATAACAAACCAGTCAGAGTCCATGGGGTCTGATTAGGGGCGACAGCTTCCCTGTGCAAGAGTGCCGTCTGTCGCTCAGCGACGAGAGTGAAGGAGATTACTGACAAGCTGCAGAGGAAGTGGGTATAAAATGAAATCCAATAATCCAAAACAGGTGGCACGGTTTCACTAACACAATCCTGGGGTAATGATAGGTAATGGTACATCCTTCTCCAGAGCCAGCACATTGAGGACCATAAGACTTAGGAGCAAAATTAGGCCCTTCAGCTCATTGTGTCTCCTCCTCCATCCCATCATGGCTGATTTGTTATCCCTCTCAACCCCATTGTCCTGCTTTCTCCCCATAACCTTTGACACCCTTACTAATCAAGAACCTATCCTCCTGAGCTTTAAATATACCCAGTGGGTTAGACTCCAAAGGCATCTGTAGCAATGAATGCCACAGATTCACCACCCTTTTGGCTAATGAGATTTCCTCATCTCTGTTATAAAAAGATGTTCCTCTATTCTGAATCTGTGCCCTTTGATCCTAGACTCCCCCACTATAGGAAACAGCCTCTACATCCACTCTATCTAGATCTTTCAATGTTTACAGGTTTTTGTGAGATCCCCCCTCGTTCTTCTAAACTCCAGCAAGTATAGGCTATCAAATGCTCCTCATTCATTAAACACTTTTATTCCCGAATCATTCTCGTGAATCTCCTTTGAACACTCTCCAATGCCGGCACGTCTTTTCTTAGGTACAAGGTCCAAATTGCACACAATATTGAAAGTGCTAAACAATTATTTTATTCTCCTTTACACTTGTGTGCTGGAAGTGACACTAAACAATCCTGAACCTTGATCAAAGCCTTATAAAGCCTCAGCATTACATCCTCACTTTTACATTCTAGTCCTCTCAAAATTAATGCTAACATTGCATTTTTCTTCTGTACCATTGACTTAACCTGAAAGGTAACCTTTAGGGAATCCTGCACAAGGACTCCTTAGTCCAATTGTACCTCTGATTTTTGAATTTTCTCCTCATTTAGAAAATAGTCACTTCTGTTACAGATTATTTTACTGACCTAGATATTAAAATTACTAAAAAACATTAAGATTTATTTAAGATTAACTTTTTAACCTTTAATTGATCAAATTAAGCAAATTGCTATAAGGAAGTCTCCACTATCTTTGTCATTGGTTGGTAGAATTAATGCTATTAAGATGATGATACTACCTAAATTCTTATATTTATTTCAAGCATTACCAATTTTTATTCCCAAAGCTTTTTTTGATACTATTGACTCTAAAATATCTTCTTACTTGTGGCAGAACAAAAATCCTAGATTGGGTAAAAAATATTTACAGAAGCCTAAGAAGAAGGGCGGCTTGGCTTTACCAAACTTAAGATTTTACTATTGGGCAGTTAATATACGGTATTTAATATTCTGGACACAAGAATGGACTATAGCTACTTGCCCACAATGGGTAAATTTGGAATGTAAATCTGTGCAAGATTTTTCACTGATTTCAATCTTAGGATCTTCACTTCCTTTCTCTTTATTCAAATTGAATAAACAGATAACTAATCCTATAGTCAGATATACATTACGAATTTGGTTTCAATTTCGTAAATTTTTTGGTTTGAATAAATTTATTTTATCATGTCGTGTAATATCTAATTATTTTTTTGGCCTTCATCTATGGATCAAGCTTTTCTTTTATGGAAAACAAAAGGTATAACATGTTTTCGTGATCTGTTTCTGGATGATAACATTATGTCCTTTGAACAGCTATCTAATAAATATAATTTACCTAAAACCCATTTTTTTAGATATTTGCAAGTTAGAAATTTTTTGTATAATGAGTTACAGTCTTTTTCAAGAGAATGTCCATTGGACATTACAGATAGAATTTTAGCCCTTAATCCTTATCAAATGGGTTTAGTAGCCATCATTTATAAGATGATCATGAATTTACAGTTAGATGTATCAGAAAAAATTAAGAAGGAATGGCAAGAAGAGTTGCATTGTCCTATATCTACTGAGCAATGGGAAAAATTTTTATTATTGTTAAATTCATCCTCTATTTGTGCTAAACATGCCCTAATACAATTTAAGGTTGTACATAGAGCTCATATGTCTAAGGATAAACTAGCTCGATTTTATTCTCATCTTAATTCAACCTGCGATAGATGTCATTCTGATGTTGCTTCATTGACTCATATGTTCTGGTCTTGTCCTTGTTTACAAAATTATTGGAAAGATATTTTCAGTATTATTTCAAGAGTTTTAAATATTAATTTCCAACCGCATCCTCTTACTGCAATTTTCGGTTTACCAATGACGGATAATAACCGTTTATCCGCTTCATCTCAATGAATGATTGCATTTGTTACATTAATGGCTAGAAGATCTATTTTATTGAATTGGAAAGAAATTAATCCTCCAACTGTATTTCAGTGGTTTTCTCAAACTATTTCTTGTTTGAGTTTAGAAAAAATTAGAAGTGTGGTTTTTGATCCTTCAGTTAAATTTGAAGAAACTTGGAGACCTTTTATTCAACATTTTCACGAGTTGAATTGTCTTTTCCTAAACCTTACTTATATTATCCTTAATTATTTGGATGGATGTTCAGAGTTATTAGCACTACTGTATATGTACTTAATATTATTCAATGGCCCATGTTGGTTAGTGTTTTTTTTTCTCTTTTTTGGGGGGTTTTTCTTTTTTTTCTCTTTTTATTTCTTTGTTCATTAATGTTCTGAGTTTGAGAGGTTATATATTTTTATTATTATACATCTGAATGTCTATTTAAACTATTAATTATGTACTCTCAAACATTTTGTATTCATGTTTCATTTATGTTTGTTTAAAACTAATAAAAAGATTTAAAAAGAAAGAAAATAGTCACTTTCTTTATTGTTTCTGCCAAAATGCATGACCATACATTTCTCTACACTATATCCCTATATCTGCTACTTGGCCCATTTTCCTCATCTGTCTAAGTCCTTCTGCAGACTCCTTGCTTCCTGAACACTACCTTCTCTCCACCCAACTTTATATCATCTGGCAACCTGGCCACAAAGTCAACATCCATGAGGTTTGATTAGAAACAATTCTGGGAATAAAAAGTTGTGAATGGGGATGTACTACATCATATTCCCAAACAAAAAGTAATCCAAACAGCTTCCTACTAAGCCTGTTCTGCACCCTTTCTAAAGCTTCCACATCCTTCCTATAATGAGGCAACTAGAAAGATAGGGTGAATACACACTGTCTCTGTGTACAAAACCTACCTCTAACAATCCCCTCTATACTTCCCTCCAGTGACCTTAAAATTATGTCTCCTGGTATTTGCCATTTCTCTGCTTATGCACTCAATCTATGCCTCTTATCACCTTGTACACCTCTGTCAAGTCACCTCTCATTTTACTTCTCTCCAAGAGAAAACTGCAAGCTCATTCAATTTATTTGGCCTGCTGGCCTTGACTTCACTAGCTTCTTGAATACTGTACTTGAAAAATCTGGCTGGGAAATTCACCCAATAGAGAGGTGGACAGAACAGAAAGCATTGGGCAGAACTCCATCTGATGATCTTGTTTACGTTTTCCATGTGGAAAAATCTGTTAGTTTTTTGTGTGATGGAGGTGAGAGGGGTTGGGTTTTTTTTTCCAGCTGCCATTTTTTATGTGGCGTAGTCTATTCGACTTTTTGTGCAAGTGAAGGGGTTGGGGGTTTGGGGTTTGATGGTTTGGTTGCCATTTTCCATTTGGATCAATCTGTTAGTTTTTTTGTGCAAGGAAGGCATTTGGAGTTTGCAAGATTTGGGTTTTTTGTGCAGGGGGTTGATGTTTTCTTTTGAATAACCCATGGTATTTTTTTTTGTTGCTATCTGGAGAAGACAAGTCTCAGAGTTGTATACTGCATAGATAATTTGATAATAAATGAACCTTTGAACCTTCAGGGTTATAGAGGGCTGTGGTCCAGGTGTGAGTCAATGGGACTAGGCAGAATAATATTTTGGCATGGACTAGATGGGTTGAAGGGCCTCTTTCTATGCTATAGTGCTCTATGACTTGATGACTCTAACCTGCTGACATTGTTTGTTGTTTACTTGGGAATGGCTGAGTGTTCCAACAATAGACACAGTTGTCGCAGTTGTTGAGGTTGAAATGGAAAAGTTTTACCAACATAGGAAGTACAGATTGGTTTCTCCAGCACATCATTGTTACATAGCAGCAAGTCAATACAACAAATGAGGCTCCTGATGTAATGATGCTAGAGGTTACCAAAGTTTAATGAGTATTTGAAAAATGTCCACTCCAATAACTTGGGACGTGGTTCTACACTCAGTGGCCACTTTATTAGGTACACCTGTATAGCCACTTGTTAATGCAGTTATCTATTTGGCCAATCATGTGGCAGCAGCTCAATGCATAAAAGCATGCAGACATGGTCAAGAGGTTCCATTCAAATATCAGAATGGGGAAGAAATGGGATCCAAGTGATATTGACTATGGATTAATTGCTGGTGCCAGACGGGGAGGTTTGAGGATTTTGACACATAACACTCTGTAAAGTTTACAGAGATTGATGTGAAAAATAGAAACCAAAAAAAAAACATTCAGTTAGTGGCAGTTATGTGGATGAAAATGCCTTGTTAATCGGAGAGGTCAGAGGAGAATGGCTGGGTTGGTTCAAACTGAGAAGCAGATGACAGTAACTCAAATAACCACTTTTTACAACAGTGGTGTGCAGAAGAGCATCTCTGAATGGACAACACATTGAATACTGAAGTAGATATGCTGCATCAACAGAAGACCACATAAATACACTCAGTGGCTATCTTCACAGGTTAGAGATACCAAGTAAAGTGGCCATTGAACTTTAATTTTAAAAATTAAACAATGGACTTCATTATCTTTTTCTTTCAAATTTGGTGGTGCATGTTTCCAAAAGTCAGGCGCTATCTTAAAATGATATTCTCTCCTAAAAGTTAATAACCCGAATCAACAACGAGAGCTCTGTGACTTCAGCAGAGAGAAAGGGTGAGAGGAAAGGAATCTGTCTGGGGAACCAAGAACAACAGATTGTAATTAAAATCCATTGAAAGCCTTTTTTTCCCCAGAAAGTAGGGGAAATTAAATTTCAGTCACAATACCATTACTGCTGTCATGGAGACTGCCAGGGCTTTGTAAAGATCTGCTTTTGTGAGCATCTTCCTCACTTGCAAGGAATAATTTCAAACACCAAAATGGTCAAAAATTCAGTCAGTTTTCAAGATAAAAATCGAAATGCAACAGCTGTGATATACCTGAAGTAAAATTAGTAAACGCTGGAGTTTCTGGTTCCTTTTTCTGTGAAGGTTGCCTACCTGTGACAGTAGTTATAGAGAAATGCAGCACAGAAACAGGCCCAATTAACCCGAATACACACCAAGCAAAATACCCCCTCTAAGCCAGTCCCGGCTGCTGATGTGTGGCCCCTATCCCTCTGAGCTGGGGATTCCCAACCTGGGCTCAGGGATCCCTTTTTTTAATGGTGTGGGTCCTTGGGGCAGCACAGTAGTGTAGTGGTTAGCACAATGCTTTACAATACCAAACGTTCATTTTATTATCAAACTATACAGGCAGAATATACCTCTGAGATTCGCCTTCTCCAGATAGCCATGAAATTCCGAAAAACCACGGACATCAACACCCCCTCAAGAAAAAGAAAAAAGCAGCAAAACTTGCAAACCCCAAACACCCCCACCCTCTCCCTCGCACAAAACAGATCGCCCACCCAGACTCAGCAGCTAAAACATCAAACCCCTAGCCCCCAAGCCTTTCCCATGCAAAAAAAAACAGTGACAATAGCATCAAACCTTCAGTTCCTCCTTCACCCAAAAAAAGGAACATACCGCCCACCCACCGATCGGCAACAAGAAAGAAAACACAGAGAAACTGAAGGAGATCAATTAAAAAAAATACAGTCCACACCAATAATCCTCCATCTGCATCGAGGAGACCAACAATGACCTGGATTCCATTCCTGCTGCTGTCTGTTTGTACATTCTCCCTGTGACTGTGTGGTTTTCCTCCGGAAACTCCTGGCTCCTCCCACAGTCTAAAGATGTACCAGTTAGTAGGTTAGTCATTGTAAATTGTCCTGCGATTAGACTAGGGTTAAATAGGAGGGTAGCTAGGTGGCAAGTAGGGCAGGAAGGGCCTATTCCATGCTGTACTTCAATAAATAAATAAGCAACAGGCTGAGAAGCCCTGCTCAAAACCTTTCCTATTCGTGTTGCCATCCCACTATCCTTTAAATGTTCTACATGCGGCATGGTAGTGTAGTGGTTAGCATGTTGCTTTACAGCAATTGCAGATCTTGTTCAATTCCTGTCACTATCTGTACGTTCGCCCTGTGACCACATTTCCTCCCACATTCCAAAGATGTGCAGGTTAGTTTGTAAATTGCTGAGATACTATGCTGGTGCTGGAAGTTAAGCAACTCTTGCGGACTGCACCCAGCACTGTATAGGGCATTGACGCAAACGACACGTTTTCCTGCATGTTCCAATGTACACGTGACAAATAAAGCTCATCTTTACTATTTAAAATTAGGACAAGGACACACAAGAAGTTATCTTTCAGGCAGAGGTTACTAGATGACTAGGTCTCTCCCAGGCTGAAGGTCAAATGGGAATCTCAGAAGTGAGAAAGGTAAGTTGCAGATAGATAACAGAATTTAGGGATTATAGATCCGCAGCACGTAGATGAAGTTAAACTTGAGTGAGTGAAAGGTCAACTGACATACAAATGACAGACATGTTCCATAATATTAAACTGATCCTTCACTGGGCTTGTTAGACATATTGCAATGTGGAGGGGAGTGCAGCCTCAGGGGACATTCAAGTCAGCTGCTGAGGTGAATGTGGCATTTCCTTCCTGACACTAATATCAGTAATTGCTATTTTTCTACAAGCACCAGGTTCTTGAACCAACCTGCACAAACCTAATCCTACCTCCGCATTGGAACATTACAGACCACCTTTGCCCCAGCATGGAGTTGTCACTGATTGTACCTTTTGTTTTGCACTAATGTATTGTTTAGCACAGTCAATTCTCTCTCCCTCTCTCCAAAGTTCAAAGTAAATTTATTATTAAACTACATATACAATGCCTATAAAAGTTTTTGTGTTTTATCATTTTACAACGTTGAATCATTAGTGGACTTTACCTGGCTTTCTTTGACATTGATCAACAGAAGAAGACTCTTTTGTGTTAAAGTAAAAATAGATATCCACAAAGTGATTTAAATTAAATACAAATATAAAACACAAAATAATTGATTGCATTTGTGGACATACTATGCTGGTGCTGGAAGGTAAGCAACCCTTGCAGACTGCACCCAGGACTGTGTTGGTCATTGACGCAAACAACACATTTTGCTGTATGTTTCAATGTTTTGATGTACACGCCAAACACATCTGTTTAATATGACACACCAAATCATCACTGGTGCAGCCAATTGGTTTTAGAAGTCACATAATCAATCAGTTAAGCGGAGAATTGTTTTTGCAGACCTGTGTGCATTCAAGATGTTTCAATTGATTGGAGTAAAAATAAAATTGTCGCTGGAAGGTCCAACTGCTGGTGAGTCAGTATTCTGGCAAAAACTACACCGCAAGACAAAAGAACACTCCAAGCAACTCCGTGAAAATGTTATTGAAAAGCACAAGTCAGGAGATGGATACAAGAAAATTTCCAAGTCACTGAATATGCCTTTGAGTACAGTTAAGTCAATAATTAAGAAATGGAAAGAATATGGCACAGCTGTAAATCTGCCTAGACCAGGCCGTCCTCAAAATCTGAGTGACCGTGCAAAAAGGGAGCTAGTGAGGGAGGCCAAGAGACCTATTGATGCACCATCAATAACTCACTCTGAGACGTAAGGCGAGATATCGGCTTTTATTGACTGAAGAAGGAACCAGCAGTGAGTGACCATCATACTACATCCTGGAGAATGAGGCAAAGGATCAGACCTCGATCGCCTTTATACAGGGGCCTGTGGGAGGAGCCACAGGAGCAGTCAGAAGGGGGCATGTCCAGACAGGCACATAGTTCACCACATTCACCCCCCGCCCCCCTTTGTTTGAAAGAGTCCCCATGTGGCAAAATTTCGTACAGGTCAAGTCTAGCAGGTGGTCGAATCTGTCGCTGCGATCTACGTAGCACCGGCTGTGATTGCACCGATGCCGGCAACATTGGTGATTGCACAGGAGACGGAGGTTGTGCTGGTTCCAGCTCATGCATGTGCGAGGCACCTGGTATAGAAGTGTCATGAGGAGTCCATGTAGGGCCTGGTGAGCGCGGTGTCACCTCGGATACAGGGTTCATTGTTACCGGAGAGTGTTCAGGGTAGTGGTCTGCTGCACCTGCGGGCGCCAGGTCGTGGATGGAGACCGTGTCCTCCCGCCCATCAGGTAAGACCACGTAAGCATACTGGGGGTTCGCATGCAGAAGGTGAACCCTCTCGACCAGCGGGGAGTATTTATTGCTCCTCACATGTTTGCGGAGCAGCACTGGCGCGGAGAACATCAGCCAAATTGGTAGAGCTGTCCCAGTGACAGACTTCCTGGGAAAAGAGAATAGGAGTTCGTGAGGGTGGGGTGGGGCCACCATCCGACCACCTGGGCCCTCCAAGGGCTTGTGCTTGGCTCAATGATCCCCTCCCTGAGCAGCCACTGCACCTCTGACTGAATGAAGGCCCTGTCCCCCGCACTGTACCTCCTGCTTTTAGTCGCCACCGGTTTACAGTCGGGGTCAGGTTGGCGAACAGCGGCGGGGGAGGGACCTTGAGAGTGGAGAGACTGCAAGTGGTGTCGGTAGTGCAGCTGTCGTGCTGGATGGGATGTGTGTGCCGCTGTGTGTGTGTGGTCAGTAGTGATGAAGTCCCACAGAACTGAGGATTCCGGACAGTGAGTGGTGGGAGGGGCCCGTCATATACCATAGTCACACTTTCGAGACGGCTCTGGAAGTCCAGCCCCAATAGCACAGGTGAGCACAGATTAGGCATGACCAGTAGCGCAAAGTTCCGATACTCTGTGCCTTGCACCACCAATGTCGCTACACAACCCGCCCGGATGTCTGTGGAATGCGACCCAGAAACCAAATGGATCTTCTGACTTACTGGCCGTGTTGCGAGTCCGCAGCGTTGCACTGTGTCCGGGTGAATAAAACTCTTAGTGCTGCCAGTGTCAAACAGGCATCTAGTCCTGTGCCCCTCCACCAGGATGTCCATCATGGACCTTGCAAGCTGGTGTGGGGCGCTTTGGTCGAGGGTTACAGTGGCCAGAATTGAATCGCCGTCGGGGTGCCCGGTAAGCATCGGAGGGTCGGGGGCGGGGCGTGCTGACGCTGACAAAGATGGCCGCCCACATCCGGGGTACCCGGTAAGCATCGGAGGGTCCGGGGGCGGGGCGTGCTGACGCCGACAAAGATGGCTGCCCACATCTGGGGTACCCGGTAAGCATCGGAGGGTCGGGGGCGGGGCGTGCTGACGCCGACAAAGATGGCCGCCCACATCCGGGGTACCCGGTAAGCATCGGAGGGTCCGGGGGCGGGGCGTGCTGACGCCGACAAAGATGGCTGCCCACATCTGGGGTACCCGGTAAGCATCGGAGGGTCGGGGGCGGGGCGTGCTGACGCCGACAAAGATGGCTGCCCACATCTGGGGTACCCGGTAAGCATCGGAGGGTCGGGGGCGGGGCGTGCTGACGCCGACAAAGATGGCTGCCCACATCTGGGGTACCCGGTAAGCATCGGAGGGTCGGGGGCGGGGCGTGCTGACGCCGACAAAGATGGCCGCCCACATCCGGGCATGCAAGATGGCGGCCCCAACGTTTCACCCGCAGCGCTGCACTCCGCTCGCAGTTTAGACTTACAGACCTTGGCGAAATGGCCCCGCTTTCCGCAGCTGGAGCAGGTCGTTTCTCGCACTGGACAGCATTTACGAGGATGCTTTTTGTGGCCACAGAAATAACAAAGCACGGGCTTCTGACGGGCCACCGCTGTGGTCAGGTTCGGGGAGCTCGTGGAATCTCGACTGGCAGCGGCGATTTCACTCGCGGGAGCCGGCGGTGGCAGGGTCTGAGGCATCCATGGAACTGGCGGGGAATCGCGCGACTGGACAGTGTCGGCGTAGTGCAGCGCAGCTTCCAGAGCGTTGGCCGTCTCGATCACCGAGCGTAAGGTAAGATCGGAGTGTTCCAGCAGCCGCTGGCGCACATACACTGACCTCAGTCCCGTCACAAAGGCGTCTCGTACTAGCAGCTCCGCATGTTGTTCTGCTGTGAGTGTCTTGCAGTCACAAGCTCGGACGAGTGTCTGTAGTGCTCGGAGAAACTCGGCGCTTGATTCTCCAGGCCGCTGTCGCCGGGTAGCTAAACGATGTCTTGCATAGACGGTGTTCACTGGCCGCAGGTACTGTCGTTTGAGGGCGTCCAGTGCCCCTTCGTAGGTCGGCAGGTCCCGGATAATGGAATAAACTTTTGGGGTGACCCTCGAGAGGAGAATTCGGTACATAACGGCAGGGTCAGTCACACGAAGCTCCGCCAAGTATGATTGGAAGCATGCAAGCCAGTGTTCAAAGGCAACAGCTGCTTCAGGGTCTTGAGGGTCCAAATCCAACCTTTCCGGACGTAAAACGGTTTCCATGTTTTAAAACTTTCAGTCAATAAAATTGATGCACCATCAATAACTCACACTGAGACATAAGGCGAGATATCGGCTTTTAGTGACTGAAGAAGGAACCAGCAGTGAGTGACCATCATACTACATCCTGGAGAATGAGGCAGAGGATCAGACCTCGATTGCCTTTATACAGGGGCCTGTGGGAGGAGCCACAGGAGCAGTCAGAAGGGGGCGTGTCCAGACAGGCACATAGTTCACCACACCTATGACAACTCTGGAGGAGTTACAAGCTTCAGTGGCTGAGATGGGAGAGATTGCGCATACAACAACTGTTGCCCGTGTGTTTCACCACACACAGCTTTATGGGAGAGTGGCAAAGAGAAAGCCACTGTTGAAAAAAACTTGCATGAAATCTGGCTAGAGTTTGCCAGAAGGTATGTGGGAGACTCTGAAGTCAGCTGGAAGGAGGTTCTATGGTTTCATGAAACAAAAATTGAGATTTTTGGCCATCAGACTAAACGCTATATCTGGCATAAGCCAAACTCTGCACATCATCAAAAACACACTGTCCCTACCGTGAAGCACGGTGGTGGCTACATCATGCTATGGGAATGCTTCACTGCAGCAGGCCCTAGAAGGCTTGTGAAGATAGAGTGTAAAATAGGTGCAGCAAAATACAGGGAAATCCAGGAGGAAAACTTAATGTAGCTGCAAGAGAACTGCGACTAGGGAGAAGATTTGTTTCCAGCAAGATCATGACTCCATGCATAAAGCCAAAGCTAAACAGTCAATATCCTGGAGTGGCCAAGTCAGAATCCAGACCTCAATCCAATTGAGAATTTGTGGCTGGACTTAAAAAGAGCTGTCACTCACGATCCCCATGCAATCTGACAGAGCTTGAACAGTCTTGTAAAGAAGAATGGGGGAAAATTTCACTGTCCGGATATGTAAAGCTGAATGAGACCTGTCCATGAAAACTCCACAAGACCATAAGACATAAGAGCAGAACTGGGCCATTCAGCCCATCAGGTCCGCACTGCCATTTCATCATAACTGATCCTGGATCCCACTCAGCCCACCTCTGCGCTCTCACCATATACTTTGATGCCCTGACCAATCAGGAAATGATCAACAAAGGCCTTAAATATACCCACAGACGTGGCCTCCACCACAGTCTGTGGCAGAGCATTCCACAGATTCACTACTATCTGACTAAATTAATTCTTCCTTACCTCTGTTCTAAAGGTCACCCCTCAATTTTGAAGCTGTGCCCTCAAGTTCTGGATACCCCCACCATAGGAAACACCCTCTTCACATCCACCCTATCTAATCCTTTCAACATTCATTAGATTTCAATGAGACCTCCCTGCATTCTTCTAAATTCCAGAGAGTACAGGCCCAAAGCTGCCAAATGCTTCTCATATGTGAACCCCTTCATTCCCGGAATTATCCTTGTGAACTTCCTCTGGACTCTGTCCAATGACAACACATCCTTTCTGAGATGTAGTGCCCAAAACGGTTGACAATACTCCAAGTGCGGCCTAACTAGTGTCTTATAAAGGCTCAGCATTAGCTCCCTGCCTAGATATTCTATTCTCCTTGAAATAAATGCCACCATTGTATTTGCCTTCTTTACCACAGACTCAACCTGTAAATTAACGTTCTGGGAGTCTTGCATGTGGACCCCTACATCCCTCTGCACCTCTAATGTTTGAAACTTCTCCCCATTTAAAGAATGGTCCGCACTATTGTTCCTTTTACCAAAATGCATTATCATACATTACCAATACTCTATTTCGTCTGCCACTTTTTCCCCCATTCTTCCAATATGTCCAAGTCCTGCTGTAATCGCATTGCTTCCTCAGCATTACCTACCCTTCCACCCATCTTCGTATCATCCACAATCTTTGCCACAAAGCCATCAATTCCATTATCTAAGTCATTGAGAAACAATGTGAAAAGTAGCAGTCACAATGCTGACTCCTGAGGAACACCACTGGTCACTGGCAGCCAATCAGAAAAGGCCCCTTTTATTCCCACTCGCTGCCTTCTGCTTGTCAGCCATTCCTCTATCCATGCCGGTATATTTCTTGTAACCCCGTAGGATTTTATCTTGTTAAGCAGCCTCATGTGTGGCACCTTATCAAACATCTTCTGAAAATCCAAGTAAACGACAACCACAACCTCTCCTTCATCCATGCAACTTGCTACTTCCTCAAAGAACTCTAACAGGTTTGTCAGGCAAGATTTCCTTTGACTGAAACCATGCTGACTTTGACTTAATAATAGACACTGTAACTGCACCAGTCCAATGAAATAACAGCCAAGCAATCCTTGAAGATTTATTTTATTTTATTTCTGTCTCTTTCTTCATTAGACACCGTGAAAACTACAAGAAAATAAAGGTCATAAAAGGTTTGAAACATACATCTCTCAGTCTTCTAAAGGCTCTCAAGCTAGTGTCTGCTGATAAACAGGCCCAAACGCATTAGTACAACAGAAGTGTGATGAAATCAAATAAATCACTAAAAACATATCACACTGTCCATATACAGGCACATCAACAACATTGTACAGAATACATAAATAAGTAAAACAATTACCGTGTGCACCTCTTGGACCACATGCAGAATGAGGTTATTTTAAGGCCATGTGTCTTACTCTGCTTCCATGTTGGTTCTGACCCATAATACCACAGTCAAGCCTTTATTAAACTGTGGTCATGTGACCCATTAAACTCTGGTCCTTAAATAAAACCTTACATAAAATATTTTAAGATGATAAAATAATCATGAATTTGTGACAAAAACAGGTAACCACCTTAATGAAACCCGTCTTTGGGACAGTTACAGACACCAGCACTTTCCCAACCACTGATGTTCGGCTAACTGGCCTATTATTTCCTTTCTTTTGCCTTCCTCCCTTCTCCCTTCTTAGAGAATGGAGTGATGTTTGCAATCTTCCAGACCTCTGGGACCATGCCAGAATTAAGTGATTCTTGAAAGATCATGACCAATGCATCCGTAGTCTCTTCAGCAACCTCTCTCAGGACTCTGGGATGTAGTCCTTCCAGTCCAAGTGACTTATCCACCTTAAGACCTTTGAGTTTGCCTAGCACATTGTCCTTTGTAATAGCAATAGCCCTCACTCCTGCTCCCTGACACTCACGGACCTCTGGCACACTGCTAGTGTCTTCAACAGTGAAAACAGATGCAAAGTACCCATTAAATTCATCTGCCATTTCTTTGTCCCCCATTACTACCTCACTAGTATCATTTTCTAATGGTCATATATAAACTCCCTTTTACTCTTTATATAATTGAAAAAAACTTTTAGTAAAAACACAAAATGCTGGCAGAACTCAGCAGGCCAGACAGCATCTATGGGAGGAGGTAGTGACGACATTTCGGGCCGAAACCCTTCATCAGGATTGAAGTAACATAGGATGGTCGAGGGGGGATAAGAAGTAGGGGGAGGGATGAAGTAGAGAGCTGGGAAGTGATAGGCGGAAGGGAAATGGGCTAGGGGGAAGGTGGAGAATTATGGGAAATAAAAGAGAAAGAAAGGTAGGGCTGAGGGGAGATTATAGTGAGGGGGGAAAAAGAGAGAGAAAGAGAACCAGACTAATATAATAGATAGAGATGGGGATAGGCAGGGGTATCAACGGAGGTCTGTGAGTTGGATGTTCATGCTGGCAGGTAGGAGGCTACCTAGGCGGGAGATAAGGTATTGCTCCATCGACCTGCGCGTGGCCTCATCTTGACGGTAGAGGAGGCCATGGACAGACATGTCGGAGTGGGAGTGGTCTGTGGAATTGAAGTGTGTGGCCACAGGGAGATCCCGCCACTGCTGGAGGACCGAGCGCCAGTGTTCGGCGAAACGGTCTCCCAGTCTGCGGCGGGTCTCCCCAATGTATAAATGGCCACATCGGGAGCACTGGATACAGTATATCACCCCAGTTGACTCGCAGGTGAAGTGGTGCCTCACCTGAAAGGACTGTCTGGAGCCTGGGATGGTGTTGAGGGAAGAAGTGTGGGGGCAGGTGTAGCACTTCTTCCGTTTGCAGGGATGAGTGCCCAGAGGGAGGTCTGTGGGGAGGGATGGGGGGGGGGATGAATGGATAAGGGACTCGCGTAGGGAGCGATCCCTGCGGAAAGCCAAGAGTTGGGGGGAGGGAAAGATGTTGCTGGTGGTGAGATCACATAGGAGATGGCAGAAGTTACGGAGGATTATACGTTGGATCTGTAGGCTGGTAGGGTGATAGGTGAGGACCAGGGGGACTTTTAATATCCTGCTTTACATTATTGGCTTGTCTGCCCTCATATTTCATCTTTTTCCTTATAGTATTTTTAGTTGCCTTCTGTTGGAATTTAAAAGCTTCCCAATCATCTAACTTCCCACTCACTTTGGTTACCTTATATGCTCTTTCCTTGACTTTATGCAGTCCTTAACTTTCTTTGTCACCCACGGTTGCCTACCCCTGCCATTTGAGAATTTATTCCTCTGAGGGACATGTCTATCCTGGGCCTTGTGAACTATTCCCAGAAGCTTCACCCATCTTTGCTCTGCCGTCATCCCCGTCAGTATCCTCCTCCAATCCACCTGGATAAGCTCCTCTCTCATGCGTCTGTAATTCCCTTTATTCCATTGTGATATTGATACAAGTGAGTTATGCTTCACCCTCTCAAATTGCAGTATCAGTTCAGTCATATTATGATCATTGCCTCCTAAGGGTTCCTTTGCGTTAAGCTCGCTAATAAGATCTGTGTTATTACACAACACCCAATCTATTTTAGCCTTTCCCCGAGTAGGCTCAAGCACAAGCTGCTCTAAAATGCCATCCCATAGGTATTCAACAAATTCATTCTCTTGCAATCCTACACCAACCTGATTTTCCCAATCCTTTTGCATATTGAAGTCCCCCATGACAATTGTGCCATTACCCTTGTTATGTACCCTTGTCACGTGACTGGTGTTGAAGCTATACTGGACTTGAGGTAATGGTCTTGTGATGGTGGAGTGACGTCATTTTCCCGCCAGTAGAGGTCATGTGACAGGTTTGTTTTACAGGTTATTAAAGGAGGACCCCTCCCTGTGAGGAGGGGCAGTTCGTGGCTGGATTTGCCATGTTGACTTCATGCCACTGCGTGATTTAATGCTATGACGCAGTTTAGTTGAAAGATGAAGTTTTATCTAATGCCTAAAGTTCAAAAGGTCATTGCCAGCAGTTTCTTTATAATACTGCTAGTTGAGAATCAGTGGAGAGTGAAGATCGGAGTTCGGGAGTTAAAAGATCGAGGAGAATCGATTTCGACGGTGAAACAGGTTCGACCTTGTTTGATCCTCATTCAGAAGGAATTTGTTGACTGTTCTCATGTTAATCCCTGTGAATAATAGCAGAAAGGATTGGGAACAGTTCTGTAACAGAAAGGTCAGTGCCTTTAAGCCATTCCATTTGTCCATCTACGTAAACTCTTCATGGGAAAAGTTCGATTTGGGAACCAAAGTAACACGACATGAAAGAGAATTTAAATCATCTTAAGAAAGTCTCTCCCTTAAATGGACTGTGAGCATTTTAAACTTTTGCAGTACTACTTTGAAGAACTGTTTTTGCAACATCGTTTTGAGAACTGTTTAAGCTTTATTGCTTTAAGAACTGTTTAAGCTGCCACACAGCAGCTGATTTCCGGTTACGTTGGTGATTTGTTTACTTTTGGGGGGTTTGTTTTCAGTGTTTAATAAATGTGGTGTTTGTTATAAAAACCCCTGTCTAACTCATATATTTATTGTTGCTTGAATCCGTAACATAAGTATGGGGGCTGTGTCCGGATTGGATCATTTGAGTTTAAATGCTTGTTAAATTTTGAATCGGTGTTTTGGAAAAGGGGAATACGCAATTCTTTTGTTTGATTGGCTTGTGAGTGGTATTCGGCAACAATGAATATTGACGAGTTTCTGGCTTCACCAGATGCGGAGTTATTAGCGAAGGTGAAAAAAACTGAGGTGTCTGAGATAGCTAGTAGGTTGCGACTTAAAGGTATTTTAAAGACTACATCAAAGGCTGTAATACAGAGAAAAATCGCGTCACTTTATGTGGATTCGGGTGATTTTGATGAATCGATTTTAGAGTTGTTTCCAATAAGTAATATAGAGATGCAGTTGCAAATCAAACAAATGAAGTTGGAACAAGTAAAGCAGAATTGGAGCGTTGTAGGTTAGAAAAAAAGGGAATTTGAAAAAGCAATGATGGAACTAAGGTCTGGGAATCAGTCTTCTGGTTCTAGAAAACCGTTTGTTGCTAGTCAAGAAATTAAATTGGTCCCTCCATTTAGTGAAACAGAAGTGGAAAGATACTTCCAACATTTTGAAACAATTGCAGAGTGGCTGAAAGATAAATGGTCAGTGTTGTTACAGAGTGTAATTAAAGGCAAAGCACAACAAGTTTATACAGCTTTAACTGCTGCACAAGCACTTGATTATGATATTGTGAAAATGCATATTTTAAAACCATATGAATTAGTCCCAGAAGCATATAGAGAAAGATTCCGAAGTTTGAAGAAGTCTGTGGAAAGAACTTATGTGGAATTTACCTATGATAAAGCTGTGTGTTTTGAGAGATGGGTTTCTTCTAAAAATGTAAATGGGGACTAAGATGCATTGAAAGAGCTGATTTTAATGGAGGAATTTAAAAGAAGCATCCCTGTTGAATTAAGGACCTACTTAAATGAGAGGGATACTGATAAATTGCAGGATTGTGCTAGATTAGCTGATGAGTATGTTTTAATCCATAAGAATAAATTTCCTCAGGGCAGAATCTTTAAGAGGAAAAATAACACGGAGGCTCAAGGTAAATCAGAAATTAAATCAGGAGTTAATGAGAAAGGTAAGGAGGAAGGAAAACCTGTGAAGGAAAGGCAGTTTGGTCTTATTTGTAACTATTGTAGGAAGCCTGGCCATGTAATAGCTAACTGTTTCAGATTGAAAAAGAAAGAGAAGAAAGCAGTTCCAGATGCTTGTGTGCAACATACTGAAGCACCTGTAGAGTTACAGGGTTTGATAAACACAAATGAGGCTTTGTTAGAATCTGACCAAGTTAAAAAGGGATATGATCATTTTATAACTGAAGGGTTTGTATCCTTGAAAGAAGGATCTACTCTGGTGCCAATAAAAATCCTTAGGGATACTGGTGCTTCTCAATCACTGATGTTAGACAGTGTGTTGAAGTTTAATGAAGAGTCTGATTCCGGTGAGGTAAATTATATAAGAGGTGTTGGGAGTGATTTTATGCCTGTGATTTGCATAAAGTAAGTTTAAAGTCAGGGTTAGTTACAGGATTTGTTAAAGTAGGATTATAGCATAGCTTACCTGTGAAGGATATTTCTTTATTGTTAGGTAATGACTTGGCAGGTGGACAAGTTTTTCCTGAAGTGCATTTGACAATGGAGTCAGAGGAACCAGAGATGAATTCAAACACAGATTCTTCCTGTATTGTGACTAGAGCTATGGCTAAAAAGACTGATGCACAGAATGAGGTTGTTATTCATGACTGTTCAACTCAGGATTTGAGTTTTGAGGATGTGTCAGAGACTTTCTTACCTTCATTGTTTGAACAAGATTCTTGGAGTAAGTCTGACTATGAAGATTTATCTCTGTTTCAGAAGGAGATGATAGCAGAGCAGAATAGAGACTCTGAGATTATAAAATTAAGAGAACAAGCGCTACTAGATAGTGAAATTGAGAAGGTGCCAGTAGGATATTACTTGGAAAAAGGAGTGTTGATGAGGAAGTGGAGATCACCTACAATTCCTGCAAGTGGAGAATAGAATATTGTTTACCAGGCAGTTATCCCTAAAGTTTATCGAAATGAGATTTTGACTTTAGCTCATAGTGTGCCTTTTGGTGGACATCAAGGGGTAAGGAAAACTGTGGACAAGATTTTAAAACATTTTTACTGGCCTGGTCTAAGAAAAGATGTGGCAAAGTTTTGTAAAACGTGCCATTCTTGTCAAATTGTGGGTAAACCAAATCAAGTTACACCAGTAGCTCCATTACTACCTATTCCAGCATTTGGTGAACTGTTTTCTAAAGTTATTGTAGATTGTGTTGGTCCATTACCAAAGACAAAAACTGGTTATCAGTATTTGTTGACTATCATGTGTACTTCGTCTAGGTTTCCAGAGGCAGTACCACTTAGCTAAAACTGTGACAAAAGCTAAAACTGTGACAAAGGCTCTTATAAAGTTCTTTACTTATTTTGGATTACCTAAGGAAATACAAACTGATCAAGGCAGTAATTTTATGTCTGGATTGTTTCAACAGATAGTTTATAAATTGGGAGCTAAGCAAATCACTTCATCTGCATACCATCCAGAATCGCAAGGTGCCTTGGAGAGGTTTCATTCTACCCACAAGAACATGATTAGGACATATTGTGTGGAAAATGAAAGTGATTGGGATGAGGGTATAAACTTACTTTTATTTGCAGTAAGGGAATCGGTACAAGAATCTTTATGTTCCAGTACATTTGAACTTGTATTTGGGCATAGTTAGAGGACCTTTAGCTTTATTAAAAGAACAGTGGATTAGTAAGGAAATACTCTCTAATTTGTTGGACTATGTTTTGAAATTTAAGGACAGGTTACATAAAGTTTGTAGCTTAGCCAAGGAAAATTTAAAATTGGCTCAGGAGAAAATTAAAACTTGGTATGATAAAGAAGCTAGAATGAGGATGTTTAAGCCTGGAGAGAAGGTGTTGGTTCTTTTCCCAGTGTAAACAAATTCTTTACAAGCTAGATTTACAAGCTAAATTGTGTTTAAATCAATGATGTGGATTACGTGATAAAAACTCCAGATTGTAGAAGGTCAACACAACTTTGCCATATAATATGATAAAACCGTATTTTGAGAAACAATCTGATACTGTGACTGTTATGGTTAGTGAGAATGAGTTTGATTTAACGAGGAACATGATAGATGATTCATCTGAATTTCATTCTAAATCCAACATTGTTTCTGTCAGGTTACCAAATTCAACCATTCTGGAAAATATTGATGAGAAATTAGCACATTTACAGCTAGAGCAGAAACAACAGATGAAGGAATTAATTCTTAAATATAAGGATTTGTTTCCAGATGTTCCGAGAAGGACTACTATAGCTTCACATGAGGTAGATATTGGAGATGCCAAACCAATCAACCAACACCCATATAGGAAGAACATAGAAAAATGTGAACTTGCTGAGAAGGAAATTAAATATATGTTAGAGAATAATATCATTAGACATTCTAACTCGAATTGGAGTTCACCCTGTGTTATGGTGCCAAAGCCAGATGGTAGTATTAGGTTTTGTACGGACTATAGGAAGGTGAATGCTGTAACGAAATCAGATGCATATCCAATTCCTAGAGTAGATGATTGAGTAGATAAAGTTGGAAAAGCAAAGTTCCTTACAAAGATTGATTTATTGAAAGGGTATTGGTGTGTTCCATTGATGGACAGAGGTAGAGAGATTTCTGCATTTGTAACTCCATCTGGGTTATATGAATATAATGTTCTTCCATTTGGGATGAAAAATGCCCCAGGTACTTTCCAGAGGATGATTAACTCTGAGATTCAGGGATTGAAAGATGCTGATGCTTATATTGATGATTTAGTGACAGGAAATGATACTTGGGAAGCACACATTATTGTGGTGGAGAAATTGTTTGAAAGGCTTTCAAAAGCTAACTTAACTATAAATTTAGCTAAGAGTGAATTTGGACATGCCACTGTGACTTACCTTGGTTATGTTGTGGGTCAAAGTAAGGTAGCTCCTGTTCAGGCAAAAGTTCAGGCAATTTTAGAGATTCCCACTCCAACGGGGAAAAAACCTCTCAGACATTTCTTGGGAATGGTAGGATATTATCGAAAATTTTGTAAGAATTTTGCTAATGTTGCCCTTCCATTAACTAACCTTTTACAGAAGAATGTGAAGTTTGTGTGGACAGTGCCTTGTCAAGAAGCTTTTGAAAAATTGAAAACAATGATATGTCAACAACCTGTGCTTAAGACACCTGACTTTGAAAAACCTTTTTCATTGGCTGTGGATGCTAGTGATGAGGCTGCAGGAGCAGTATTAATGCAAAGGAATGAGGGTGATGAGGTTGATCATCCAGTAGCTTACTTTTCTAAGAAATTTAATAAGCATCAAAGAAACTTTTCAACAATAGAGAAGGAATTGTTATCTCTTGTTTCAGGTTTAGAATATTTTGAGGTATATGTTGGTACAACTCAAAAAACACTTATTGTTTACACTGATCATAATCCGTTAGTGTTTCTGAGTAAGATGAAAAACAAAAACAGAAGATTATTAAATTGGAGTTTGATGTTACAAGAGTACAATATTATGATAACTCATATTAAAGGTAAAGATAATATGGTTGCTGATTGTCTATCTCGATGTTGAATGTACAATGTAATTTTTTATGGAGTGGGTTTTTTTTTACAATTGTAACACTCCTACTGTATTGTAAGATGTTATATGATGATATTGTATTGTATATTGTGTATGTTATAAAATTTATGCATTTGTTTTTCTTGTAAATGTTAAAATTTTTGTTCTTGACAGACAAAAAGAATTTTTTTTTGGAGGGAGGTGTTACGTACCCTTGTCATGTGACAAGTGTTGAAGCTATACTGGACTTGAGGTAATGGTCTTGTGATAGTGGAGTGATGTCATTTTCCCGCCAGTAGAGGTCATGTGACAGGTTTTTTTTTACAGGGTATAAAAGAAGGACCCCTCCCTGTGAGGAGGGGCAGTTCGTGGCTGGATTTGCCATGTTGACTTCATGCCACTGCGTGATTTAATGTTATGATGCAGTTTAGTTGAAAGATGAAGTTTTATCTAATGCCTAAAGTTTAAAAGGTCATTGCCAGCAGTTTCTTTATAATACTGCTAGTTGAGAATCAGTGGAGAGTGAAGATCGGAGTTTGGGAGTTAAAAGATCGAGGAAAATCAATTTCGATGGTGAAACAGGTTCGACCTTGTTTGATCCTCATTCAGGAGGAATTCGTTGACTGTTCTCGTGTTAATCCCTGTGAATAATAGCAGAAAGGATTGGGAACAGTTCTGTAAAGGAAAGGTCAGTGCCTTTAAGCCATTCCATTTGTCCATCTACGTAAATTCTTCACGGGAAAAGTTCGATTTGGGAACCAAAGTAACACGACATGAAAGAGAATTTAAATCGTCTTAAGAAAGTCTCTCCCTTAAATGGACTGTGAGCATTTTGAACTTTTGCAGTACTACTTTGAAGAACTGTTTTTGCAACATCGTTTTGAGAACTGTTTAAGCTTTATTGCTTTAAGAACTGTTTAAGCTGCCACACAGCAGCTGATTTCCGGTTACGTTGGTGATTTGTTTACTTTTGGGGGGTTTGTTTTCAGTGTTTAATAAATGTGTTGTTTGTTATAAAAACCCCTGCCTAACTCATATATTTATTGTTGCTTGAATCCGTAACACCCTTATTACATGCCTTTTCCAGTTCCATTTGCAATCTCAACCCCAGATTTTGGCTGCTATTTGGAGGTCTACATATGATTCCCATAGTAGCTTTTTTACCCTTGCAATTTCTTAACTCCCCAGGTCCTCCTCTAAGTTGTATACCATCTTGTCATTGGGAGTACATTCCAATCCCTTCCTCTACACTGACTAAATCCTGGAGCAGCACACCAAGCCACACGCTGGGGAGCAGCTTATTCCAGAAGGGTCTCAGCAGTTCAGGAAAGTGGCGCACTGTCACCGTCGCCTTCTCAGCTGAAGTTGGATTGCTTTATTATTATTATAGGTACTGAGATGAGCTTGTTTGAGTGCCCTCCAGTTAGATCATGCCAGACATAATTACATTGAGCTGGTGAAATGAAAACAGAGTGCAGAATATATAATGATCCCGCTACAGAGAAGGTGCAGAGCGGATAGGCAAGTGTGGGGGCATGGAACGGTAGACTGGGAGATACAGAGTTGCAGGCTTCATTTTTTAGTATAGAAGAATTCTGTTCAAAAGTCTGATGACAGTAGGATAGAAATGTCCCTGTGCTCTCAGGCTTTTGTATGTTCTGCCCAGTAGGAGGGGGGGGAAAGACAGAATGCCCAGGGTGAGAGCTATCTTGATTATTAATTTAATGTAGAGATACAGCACGGTACAGTTTCTTCTCGCTCAAAGAGCCTGCGTCTCTCAGTTACACCCATGTGAGAATTAACCTATTAACCTGTACGCCCTTGGAATGTAGACGGAAACCGGAGCACCCGGAGGAAATCCATATAATTTCAGGGAGAACATACAAACTCCTTACAGAGAGCGGCAGAAAGGAACCCCAGTCACTGGCACTGTAAGAGTGCTGCACTAACCACTATGCTACTGTGCATCCCACGTCCGCTGCTTTCCAGAGATACAGAAAGTGTAGACTGAGTCACCAGTGGGGGAGCTGATAATTTGATGGACTAGGCAGTGTTCACGGCAATTTCTTGTGGTAATGGGCAGAGCAGTTTTCATACAAAGCAGGTAGGATGATTTCTACAGGGCATCTGTAAACGTTGATGAGTCATCAGAAATACGCTGAATTTCGAGTTTCAAGATGCAAGGTACATTTATTATCAAAGTATGTATGGAGTGTGCAACTCTAAGAGTCATCTCCTCCTGACAGCCACGAACCAAAGAAAACCATGTAAGTCGTTCAAAGAAAAACATCAACCCCACATGCAAAAAAAAAATTGTGCAAACAGCATCAGGAACATCAAACACCCCCCACGCACAAAAAAAAACAAATTGGGCAAACAACAAGAACATCGAATTCCCCCCAAACAAAAAAAAAAACAAATAGCGCAAATGACAGCAAGAACATCAAACTCCTCACCCCCAGCAAAAAAAAACAAATTGCACAAACAGCAACAAGAACATCAAATTCCAAACCCCAAACCAGCCCTTTGTGCAAAAAACCCAACAAATCGCACAACGAACGACAAGAAAGAAAGGGTGAAAACATAATATAAAAGCATAAAAGTGAAAGAGTGCAAGTGAACTAAAGTCCAATGCATAAATTGCAGACCCAGAACTTCAGTATCCTTAGCATTTTGAGGAAGGAGAGGCACCAGGGTGCTTTCTTTGCCACCGAGTCCACGGAGCTGGACCAGGACAAATTGTCGGTGATATATGGCACATTCAACCACCTGCACCTCAGCCCCGTTGATGCAGACAGTTGCATTCAGAGATGGGTAATAAATGTTGGTGAAGCCCAGTTTCCGTAAAGTGAATATATAGAAATCGCCGTGGGGATAAACAGAAGGGACTATGGGTGAGACAGGGTGCAGGGTGCTGAGCTCCAGATGACCTCTTGTCTACTGAGGACGGAAACAAGGCAGAAAGGCCAGGAATGTGATGGAGTCATCCGGTCTCCAGGCAGGTGAAGCAAGAAGGAGCTGTGGACAAGGAAAACCAAACTTCTGGAGGAACACAGTGAGTCAGGCAGCATCTGTGGAGGGAAATGGACAGTCAATATTTCTGGTTAAGATCAAATGCTTCACACAAAAATTCTGAAGGAACTCAGCAGGACAGGCCGTATATATGGAGGGGAATAAATAGTCCACAATTCTGATAGAGTCCTTTGTTGGCACTGGAAAGGAAGGGGGAAGAAGCCCGAATAAGAAAGCTATGGAAGGGAAGGAGTACAAGCTGACCAGGGGAAGGAGTACAGGCTGACGAGGGGAAGGAGTACAGGCTGACCAGGGGAAGGAGTACAGGCTGACGAGGGGAAGGAGTACAGGCTGACCAGGGGAAGGAGTACAAGATGACGAGGGGAAGGAGTACAGGCTGACCAGGGGAAGGAGTACAGGCTGACGAGGGAAAGGAGTACAAGATGACGAGGGGAAGGAGTACAGGCTGACGAGGGGAAGGAGTACAGGCTGACGAGGGGAAGGAGTACAGGCTGACGAGGGGAAGGAGTACAAGATGACGAGGGGAAGGAGTACAGGCTGACCAGGGGAAGGAGTACAGACTGACGAATGGAAGGAGTACAGGCTGACCAGGGGAAGGAGTACAGGCTGACCAGGGGAAGGAGTACAAGATGACGAGGGGAAGGAGTACAGGCTGACCAGGGGAAGGAGTACAGGCTGACCAGGGGAAGGAGTACAGGCTGACCGGGGAAGGAGTACAGGCTGACCGGGGAAGGAGTACAAGATGACGAGGGGAAGGAGTACAAGATGACAAGGGGAAGGAGTACAGGCTGACCAGGGGAAGGAGTACAGGCTGACCGGGGGAAGGAGTACAAGATGACAAGGGGAAGGAGTACAGGCTGACCAGGGGAAGGAGTACAGGCTGACCGGGGAAGGAGTACAGGCTGACCAGGGGAAGGAGTACAGGCTGACCGGGGAAGGAGTACAGGCTGACCGGGGAAGGAGTACAGGCTGACCGGGGAAGGAGTACAGGCTGACCGGGGAAGGAGTACAAGATGACGAGGGGAAGGAGTACAGGCTGACGAGGGGAAGGAGTACAGGCTGACCAGGGGAAGGAGTACAGGCTGATGAGGGGAAGGAGTACAGGCTGACAAGGGGAAGGAGTACAAGCTGACGAGGGGAAGGAGTACAAGATGATGAGGGGAAGGAGTACAGGCTGACAAGGGGAAGGAGTACAAGCTGACGAGGGGAAGGAGTACAGGCTGACGAGGGGAAGGAGTACAGGCTGACCAGGGGAAGGAGTACAGGCTGACAAGGGGAAGGAGTACAAGCTGACGAGGGGAAGGAGTACAGGCTGACGAGGGGAAGGAGTACAGGCTGACCAGGGGAAGGAGTACAGGCTGATGAGGGGAAGGAGTACAGGCTGACAAGGGGAAGGAGTACAAGCTGACGAATGGAAGTACAGGCTGACCAGGGGAAGGAGTACAGGCTGACAAGAGGAAGGAGTACAGGCTGACGGAAGGAGTACAAGATGACAAGGGGAAGGAGTACAGGCTGACGAATGGAAGGAGTACAGGCTGACCAGGGGAAGGAGTACAGGCTGACGAGGGGAAGGAGTACAAGATGACGAGGGGAAGGAGTACAGGCTGACCAGGGGAAGGAGTACAGGCTGATGAGGGGAAGGAGTACAAGCTGACCAGGGGAAGGAGTACAGGCTGACCGGGGAAGGAGTACAGGCTGACCAGGGGAAGGAGTACAGGCTGACCGGGGAAGGAGTACAGGCTGACCAGGGGAAGGAGTACAGGCTGACCAGGGAAGGAGTACAAGATGACGAGGGGAAGGAGTACAGGCTGACGAGGGGAAGGAGTACAGGCTGATGAAGGGAAGGAGTACAGGCTGACAAGGGGAAGGAGTATAAGTTGGCAGGTAACCCCCTCCCCCCCACATTCTTCTCATTCTGGCTTCTTCCCCTTTCCTTCCCAATCCTGATGAAGGGTCTCAGATAAAATTGTTGACTGTTGATTCCCCTCTAGCGATGCTGCCAGACCTGCTGAGTTCCTCCAGAACTTTGAGTATGAGTTCCTCAAGATTTCTAACATCTGCACAATCTCCTGTATTTGTGTCCTTAGATGGAAGTGTACAATGGACAGTTATGGTGGAGACCCTTCATCCGGATGCTTCTGGAGGCAAATACCTGGATTGTAACCATGCTCCTTGGTAAATGTTCGAACTCTGGTGTAAATCCCCAGGCAGCCGAAGGATGATACAGGGCCTGATTCCCTGGCAGGTTCTGTGGAACTTGGAATCCAGCCACCATTGCCTCCTTAGTTCTGAGACTAATGCAGCCCAATGAATCCTATAGTTGGAAGGCTGTAAGTCTCACTTAGTAAATATTGTCTGTATTGGTGTATGGTGTAGTGTCCACTGCTGTAGAGGAACAGAGAGATCTAGGAATAACAGTGCATAGTTCCCTGAATGTGGAGTCTCATGTAGATAGGGTGGTGAAGAGGGCTTTTGGAACACTGGCCTTTATAAATCAAAGCATTGAGTACAGAAGTTGGTATGTAATGCTAAAGTTGTACAAGGCATTGGTAAGGCCAAATTTGGAATATTGTGTACAGTTCTGGTCACCGAATTATAGGAAAGATATCAATAAATTAGAGAGAGTGCAGAGACGATTTACTAGGATGTTACCTGGGTTTCAGCACTTAAGTTACAGAGAAAGGTTGAACAAGTTAGGTCTCTATTCATTGGAGCGTAGAAGGTTGAGGGGGGACTTGATCGAGGTATTTAAAATTTTGAGAGGGATAGATAGAGTTGACGTGAATAGGCTGTTTCCAATGGGAGATTCAAATGAGAGGACATGATTTGAGAGTTAGGGGGCAGAAGTTTAAGGGAAACACGAGGGGGTATTTCTTTACTCAGAGAGTGATAGCTGTGTGGAATGAGCTTCCTGTAGAAGTAGTAGAGGCCAGTTCAGTTGTGTCATTTAAGGTAAAATTGGATAGGTATATGGACAGGAAAGGAGTGGAGGGTTATGGGCTGAGTGCGGGTAGGTGGGACTAGATAAGATTAAGAGTTCGGCACGGACTAGGAGGGCCGAGATGGCCTGTTTCCATGCTGTGATTGTTATATGGTTATATGTATATATATAGCACTGACGCACATTAGTGTCTACCTGCACTGCACTTTCTCTGTAGCTGTTACACTTTATTCTGTGTTCTGTTATTGTTTTACCTTGTTCTCCTTCAATGCTCTGTGGAATGATCTGATCTGTATGAACAGTCGGCAAAATGAGCTTTTCACTGTATCTCGTTATATGACACAATAATAAACTAATCCAATTTGCCTTCTATGGTGTGCCCAGCCCTGCAGTGTAGTACCCTGTGTCCTCTGCACTCTACCTCAGTTATTGTATACTGAGAACGGCACAGGCCCTTCGACCCATGATGTTGTGACAGCCTTTTACTCCAAGATCAATCTAACCCTTCCCTCCTACATAGCCCTCCAGTTTTTCTACCATCAAAATACAAAAATACAACTGCAGATGCTGTGGATCAAAGAATACGTACACGACGCTGGAAGAACTCAGCAGGTCAGGCAGCATCCGTGAGAAAAGAGTAGCCAACGTTTCGGACCAAGACCCTTCATCTCGGCCCGAAACTTTGCCTACTCTTTTCTCACGGATGCTGCCTGACCTGCTGAGTTCTTCCAGCATCATGTACGTATTCTTTCTACCATCAATATGTCTACCTAAGTGTTTCTTAAATGTCCCTAATATGACTAACTCTACAAACAGCCCTGCACCCACCACTCTCTGTGTAAAATACTTACCTCTGACATCCCCAACCCATAGGGTATCAAGAAATAGAGGGCATAGGTTTAAAGTGAGAGGAAAAGACTTAATGGGAACTGGAGAGGCAACTTGGTCACCCAGAGGGTGGTCCGTAGATGGAATGAGCTGCCAGAGGAAGTGCTTGAGGCAGGTACAATGACATTTCAAAGTACATATAAGTCACCATATACTACCCTGAGATTCATTTTCTTGTAGGCATTCACAATAGATACAAAGAAACACAAAAGAATCAATGAAAAACCACACACGCAAATACAGACAAACAACCAATGTGCAAAAGAAGACACTGTGTAAATTCAAATATATAATAATAATAATAAATAAATAAGTCATGAATAATATAGAGAACATAGCTTGTAGAGTCCTTGAAAGTGAGTCATGGGTTGTGGAATCAGTTCTGTGCTGAGGTGAGTGAAGTTCATATTTAAAAAGCACAGGGACTTTTCATAAAACATGACAACCGTTTCTGCAGTACGTAGATGTAAACCTGCCTGCTATACTAATCAGGGCTTTTGTATAGGATAAAAAACACAAAATGCTGGCAGAACTCAGCAGGCCAGACAGCATCTGTGGGAGGAGGTAATAACGATGTTTCGGTCGAGGGGGGATAAGAAGCGGGGGGAGGGATGAAGTAAAGAGCTGGGAAGTGATAGGCTGGAGGGAAATGGGCTGGGGGGGAAGGTGGAGAATTATGGGAAATAAAAGAGAAAGAAGGGTAGGGCTGGGGGGAGATTATAGTGAGGGGGGAAAAAGAGAGAAAAAGAGAACCAGACTAAAATAATAGATAGGGATGGGGAGTAAGGGGGGGGCAGGGGTATCAATGGAGGTCAGTGAGTTGGATGTTCATGCCGGCAGGAAGGAGGCTACCTAGGCAGGAGATAAGGTATTACTCCATCAACCTGCGTGTGGTCTCATCTTGACGGTAGAGGAGACCATGGACAGACATGTTGGAGTGGGAGTGGTCTGTGGAATTGAAGTGTGTGGCCACAGGGAGATCCCGCCACTGCTGGATGACCGAGCGCCAGTGTTCGGCGAAACGGTCTCCCAGTCTGTGGTGGGTCTCCCCAATGTATAAATGGCCACATCGGGAGCACAGGACACAGTATATCACCCCAGTTGACTCGCAGGTGAAATGGTGCCTCACCTAAAAGGACTGTCTGGGGCCTGGGATGGTGGTGAGGGAAGAAGTGTGGGGGCAGGTGTAGCACTTCTTCCATTTGCAGGGATGAGTGCCCAGAGGGAGGTCTGTGGGGAGGGATGGGGGGGATGAAGGGACAAGGGAGTCATGTAGGGAGCGATCCCTGTGGAAAGCCGAGAGTGGGGGGGAGGGGAAGATGTGGTTGGTGGTGGGATCACGTAGGAGGTGGCGGAAGTTACGGAGGATTATACATTGGATCTGTAGGCTGGTAGGGTGATAGGTGAGGACCAGGGGGACTCTATCCCTGGTGGGCTGGCGGGGGGATGGGGTGAGGGCAGAGGTGCATGAAATACGGGAGACGCAATGGAAGGCAGAGTTAATAGTGGACGAAGGGAAGCCCCTTTCTTTAAAAAAGGAAGACATCTCCTTTGACATCCACCTTTCCCTAGCCCATTTCCCTCCAGCCTATCACTTCCCAGCTCTCTACTTTATCCCTCCCCCCACTTCTTATCCCCACTGGACCATCCCATGTTACTTCACTCCTGATGAAGGGTTTCGGCCCGAAACATTGTTATTACCTCCTCCCATAGATGTTGTCTGGCCTGCTGAGTTCTGCCAGCATTTTGTGTTTTTTTTTCATTTATTTCCAGCATCTGCAGATTCACTCGTGTTGCTTTTGTATAGGATGTTGTGGTGATGTCTATATATATTCATGGAAGTGTTCTGATAGCTGATATCTGTGAGGGGAAGAAATGTAAATGTAAATGTATCTGGAAATTGAAAGTTTTGGTATGCTGAGCAAAAAAAATTGTTAAATAAATAAATGTTTAAAAAGCACAGGGACATTTACTTGAAAGGAAAGGATTTGAGGGATATGGGCCAAGCGTGGGCAAATGGAACTAGTTTGGATGGGACATCGTGGTCAGCATGGAACGTTTGGGCCAAAGGGCCAGTTTCCATGCTGCATTTCTTTATATTTTATTCAGAGATTCAGCACGGTAACAAACCCGCACGACCCAAATACACTCATGTGACCAATAACCTTCCTAACCTGTACGTCTTTGTAATGTGGAAGGAAACAGGAGTACAATGAGGAAGCACACACGGTCAACAAATAAACTACTTAGAGGCAGCAACAGGAAGTGAAGCTGCGTCGCTAGTGCTATATAATATTACACGCTACTGTGTCACCTGTATAGTCTGTGACTCTTTTAGTAACCTACTTAACCAAGATATAGAAAATTACGGACAAAATTCTGGTAAATATGATTAATATCAATAAATAATTGATGACTATGGTTATTCAGATTCAAGTTTGCCATTTCAACTCTATACATGTATACTGACAAATGAAACAATGACCAAGGTGTACAACGCTGTACATACAACTTACACACAAAACAAAGTAATATTACCACAAATAAATTAACCAATAATAAGGTGTATTTACGACACAAGTTAAAGATGAGATAGAGTAGTAGTTTCTGTGCTGTACAAATCAAGGATCCTATCCATCCTGGGACTTAACTGGAAAGTTTATTTCAGGATTTCAAAAGCAGGAAAAAAAAGTTGATGCATAACATTACTATACAAAAGTCCAAGACACACCCAACCCAGAGACACCAGGCAAGGTCATTTGATTCCAAAAAAATTGGTTTATCGATCATTATGGAATGTCTTTCTGGTGCTTCCCACTCCCTCCTATCGTTCCTTCCCCTTTTCCCAATCATGATTCCCACTCTTAGTCCACAATAGAGGCTCAAATCAGAATCAGGTTTATCATCGCTCACATGTGTCATGAAATTAGCTTTTTTGTTGTAGCAGTACAGTGCAAAACATAAAATTATTACAGTACTGTACAAGTCTTAGGCACCCTAGCTGTATATATGTGCCAAGACTTTTGCACAATATATTTTGCACATCCATGCAGTCACTGCAAATGTTGGAATCAACTAGATCAAAAAGCTGTCTTATTTTATCAGCTTCGATTGTGTGAGATTTACAAAGGGGTTTGTTTGAAATCCCCAGAATTGTCAGTTACTGAGGAATTGGTGGGATTGTGTTGAAAGGCTTACATACAGAGCAAGGCTACCTAAATGACAGTTACACTATCAGACACCTCACGTACCTTACACAAGTTGGTAGGTACAAGCATCGGCTGACTGTGTGAAAAGGGAGTGCAGGATCCAGTGACCCCAGGTACAGGAGTTGGTGAGACCGAAGTTCAAAGCCTGGAGTTTGAATTCCGCGATCAGCTACTATTGGGATTATTTACCGAAGACTGGAGACCAAAGGTCAATTGGAAGTCTGGAGATCGATGCCTGATGGCCAAAGTCCTGGGTCTACTTGTCTGAAGACCACTGGGAGAGTTGGAAGCCCATTGTCCACAAGTCCGCTGTGGGTCCAGAGGCCTGCCCTGGGGCTGGAGAACTGTCTACGTGGGTGTGTGGATGGGAGGGAAGAAAGGGGCTTGATTTGCTACCGTTGTTTTGTATTTATCATGTTGTGTTCTGTGTTGTTCTGCCAGGCATTGTGGGCATGCTATGTCGGCACTGGAATGTGTGGCAATATTTGCAGGGGCTCCCGACAGCCTCAGGTTGTGCTGGTTGTTAATACACGTTACAAGCTACATGCGATAAGTAAGTGAATCTTTCTTTTCTTTCTTTTTAAATCTTTTTATTAATTTTTAAGCAAACATAAATGAAACATGAATACAAAGAGTTTGAGAGTACATAGTTAAATAATCACTATATATAACCTCCCAAACTCATAGTATTTATGAACAAAAGAAATAAAAAGAAAAAAAAACACTAACCAACATGGGCCATTGCATAATGTCAGATATATACTGTAGTGCCAATAACTCCGAACCTCCATCCAAATAATTAAGGATAATAAAAGTGAGGTTTAGGAAAAGACAATTTAACTCATATGAAAATGTTGAATAAATGGTCTCCAAGTTTCTTCAAATTTAACTGAAGGATCAAAAACAACACTTCTAATTTTTTCTAAGCTCAAACAAGAGATAGTTTGAGAAAACCACTGAAATATAGTTGGAGGATTAATTTCTTTCCAATTCAATAAAATAGATCTTCTAGCCATTAATGTAACAAATGCAATCATTCGTCGAGATGAGGAGGATAAACGACTATTATCCACCATTGGTAAACCGAAAATTGCAGTAATAGGATGCGGTTGGAAATTGATATTCAGAACTATTGAAATAATACTGAAAATACCTTTCCAATAATTTTGTAAACAAGGACAAGCCCAAAACATATGGATCAATGAAGCAACATCAGAATGACATCTGTCACAGGTTGGATTAACATAAGAATAAATCGAGCAAGATTATCCTGAGACATATGAGCTCTATGTACAACCTTAAATTGTATTAGGGCATGTTTAGCACAAATAGAAGACGAATTGACTAATAATAAAATTTTCTCCCACTGCTCAGTGTATATAAGACAATGAAGTTCTTTTTCCCATTCCTTCTTAATTTTTTCTGATACTTCTGGCTGTATTTTCATGATCATATTATAAATGACAGCTACTAAACCCTTTTGACAAGGATTCAGAGCTAAAATTCTTTCCGTAATGTCCAATGGACATAGTTTCGGAAAAGACTGTAACTCATTATACAAAAAAATTCTAACTTACAAATATCTAAAAAAATGAGTTTTAGGTAAATTATATTTATTAGATAGCTGTTCAAAGGACATAAAGCTATCATCCAAAAACAAATTATGAAAACAGGTTATACCTTTTGTTTTCCATAAAAGAAAAGCTTGATCCATAAAAGAGGGCCGAAAAAAAAAAGTTAGATATTATAGGGCTTGATAAAATGAACTTTGTTAGATTTTATAGGGCTTGATAAAATGAACTTATTCAAACCAAAAAATTTACGAAATTGAAACCAAATTTGCAATGTATATTTGACTATAGGAATAAGTGAATCTGAATCTGAATATATTCTCTAAATACTCTGCTAGACTATGGCTTTCAAAGCCTTAATCCCCACACCACCAATTTATAGAACAGTTATTAAACACAAGAGGTTCTGCAGATGCTGGAAACACAGAGTAAACAACCAAGGTTTCGAGGTTTGGAGGAATGCATGCCTGAATGACCTGGAGAGCTGTGTCGTCTGGAGTCAGGGCTTGGCTTTGTGCTTTGACTCTTGGTATGGTCACCCATGCCAATCACGTCAAAGGGTAAGAGGCCAGACTAAGAGTGGTCCACCGGTCTTCCAGGTTCAGGGATTCAGCTCATGGCAAACAATCTTGACAGGCCAATAAGAAATCTTTACAGATACAACAATGAAGATTCCTTCCATGTGGCCAAAGACAGACGGAGATGGAGGGCCTTCATTGATGTCCTAAATGCCAGTAGCAATTACAAAATATACACAAAATATTGGAGTGACTCAGTTGCTCAGGCAGTACCTATGGAGGGGAATAAAGCATTGACACTTCGGGAACAATTGTTACCCTACAACCATCAGGCTCCTGAGCCAGATAACTTCACTCATCACAGCACTGAATTGTTCTACTGTGGCGACCCACTTCCTAGGGCACTCGAACCGGCTCACAAATAGCCAGCGCACCGGCACAAAGTCCAGTACCAAAAGGGCGCCAGGTCTGCTTCACCAACAAAGGGAAAAGCCTGCGCGGGATTGTGAGTATGTGCCCCTACAGCATCTACATCCGGGGAGGGCGGGATCAGGGAGGCTTTAAAGCAAGGCTGTGAAGTTCGAATAAAATCTTCTTTAACTGCAGTTTATCGACTCCGTGTCGTTATTTTAGCGCTGCGTGTAGCACACCACTACAATTGGTGACCCCGATGGTCCAAACGATTTTTGGACCGGAGATGACTAACTCCACATCTGTTCATGCGGTTTCGATTAAACTGCCAAGCTTCTGGATGCTGCGACCTCACCTCTGGTTCCAGCAAGCAGAAGCCCAATTCCACATTCGGCAGATAACCTCGGGGGACACACATTACTACTACGTGGTGAGCTCCCTCGACCAGGACACAGCGGCCCAGGTTGAGGAGTTCGTACAGTCTCCCCCAGCGGACGGCAAATACACGGAATTCAAAGCCCTGCTCATAAGGACCTTCGGACTCTCACGGCGCGAGCGGGCTGCCTGCTTACTGCACCTGGATGGTTTGGGGGAAAGGCTACCGTCGGCTTTAATGAATGAGATGTTGTCTCTGGCCGGCGGACACAAACCCTGCCTCATGTTTGAGCAGGCATTCCTGGAGCAGCTGCCCAAGGACATACGCCTGCTGCTGTCTGATGCGGATATCAGCAACCCCCGGAAGGTGGCGGCCCAGGCGGATGTGCTGTGGAAAGCCAAGAAGGAGAGTGGGGCGTCCATCGCACAGATCACCAGGCCACGCTCCCAGCAGCAAACCAGACCAGGCCCGGCCACAGAGCCCGCTAACCCCAGAGGCAGGGGTGGGAAGCCCAACGAACAATGGTGTTTCTACCACCAGCGGTGGGGCGCAGAAACCCGCCACTGTAGCCCACCCTGCAAGTTCCTGGGAAACGCCAGGGCCAGCCGCCGCTGATGGCTACGGCGGCTGGCCATCGGGATAGCCTCCTGTATGTGTGGGACAAGAGGTCAGGACACCGTTTTTTGGTCGACACCAGTGCCGAGATCAGCGTCTTACCTCCGACGAGTTACGACACCCGCAGCAGGGCACCGGGTCCCCCCCGAGGGCCGTGAACGGCAGCACGGTAAGGACCTATGGCACCCGTACGGTGCAGCTACAGTTCGGCTCCAGCTGGTTCACGTGGGACTTCACACTGGCCGCCGTAGCCCAACCGCTTCTGGGTGCAGATTTTTTGCGGGCTCACAGCCTGCTGGTCGACCTGCTGAGGCAGAGGCTGATCCACACTGAGACCTTTCAGACATTCTCCCTGGGAGAAGCCCAGTTGCTGGCCCCACACCTAGACTCCATCACGCTGTCTGACAACGACTTCACCAGAGTCCTGGCGGATTTCCCTTCGGTTCTGGCACAGCAGTTCACGGCAGCTATGCCCAGGCACGGCGTACAACACCACATCCACACCAGGGATCACCCCTCCACGCCCGTGCTCGGCGGCTTCCCCCGGACAAGCTCCGACTGGCGAAGGAGGAGTTCAAGAGGATGGAGGAATTGTGGATCATCCGGCGGTCCGACAGCCCATGGGCCTCCCCCCTGCATACGGTGCCCAAAGCCACAGGGGGCTGGAGACCATGCAGCGACTACCGCAGACTGAACGAGGCTACCACTCCAGACCACTACCCCATGCCGCACATACAGGACTTTGCAGCAAACCTACACAGCGCACGGATCTTCTCCAAGGTAGACCTCGTCCGGGGATACCATCAAATCCTGATGCATCCGGACAACGTCCCCAAAATGGCTCTCATCACCCTGTTTGGCCTTTTCGAGTTCCTCCGCATGCCGTTCGGCCTGAAGAATGCTGCACAGACGTTCCAGCGGTTAATGGACGCAGTGGGACGGGACCTGGACTTCGCATTCATCTATTTGGACGACATCCTCATAGCCAGCAGCAGTCGACAGGAGCATCTGTCCCACCTCTGTCAACTCTACGCCTGACTGAGTGAGTACAGTCTAACAATCAACCCAGCCAATTGCCAGTTCGGACTCGATACCATCGACTTCCTGGGCCACAGGATTACCAAAGACGGGGCAACACCTCTGCCCGCTAAGGTAGATGCAGTCCGCTACTTTCCCCGACCCACCACGATCAAAGGCCTTCAGGAATTCGTAGGTATGGTCAATTTCTACCACCGCTTCCTCCCTTCAGCTGCCCGAATCATGCGCCCCCTGTTCGCCCTGATGTCAGATAAAGGCAAGTACATTAGCTGGGACGAGGAGTCCGCCGCCGCTTTCATTAAAACGAAAGAAGCCTTGGCGAACGCCACGATGCTAGTGCACCCCAGAATAGACGTCCCTACCGCCCTCACAGTGGACGCATCAAACACGGCAGTCGGTGGGGTGCTGGAACAACTCATCGCAGGTTGCTGACAACCCCTGGCGTTTTTCAGCAAACACCTGCGGCCACCCGAGCTCAAATACAGTGCTTTCGACTGGGAACTGTTGGCATTATATCTGGCAATCCGGCATTTCAGGTACTTCTTAGAAGGTCGGCCCTTCACCGCGTTCAAGGACCACAAACCGCTTACCTTTACATTCACGAAGGTGTCCGACCCCTGGT
This sequence comes from Hypanus sabinus, assembly GCF_030144855.1. Classification (NCBI taxonomy): domain Eukaryota; kingdom Metazoa; phylum Chordata; class Chondrichthyes; order Myliobatiformes; family Dasyatidae; genus Hypanus; species Hypanus sabinus. The sequence goes on along the minus strand of NC_082712.1, from coordinate 169,800,482 downwards.
CGTCCCGCCAGCAGCGCCATCTGTCCTACATCTCTGAATACACGACGGATGTCCGGCACGTCTCGGGTAAGGACAATGTCGTGGCGGACGCGCTCTCTCGCCCTAACATTCATGCCCTTTCCCAAGGGGTAGACTTTGAGGCACTGGCAGAGGCGCAGCAGGCAGACAAGGAGATCCCGAGTTACAGAACCGCAGTCTCCGGTTTGCAGCTCTTGGAGCTCCCCGTAGGCCCAGGTGAGAGGACCCTACTCTGTGATGTCGCCACCGGCCAACCCCATCCTGTCGTCCCAGCAGCCTGGCAGCGACACGTTTTCTACTTCATTCATAACTTAGCGCACCCCTCCATCCGGACAACCGTCTGGATGGTCTTCAGCAGGTTCGTTTGGCACGGACTCCGCAAGCAGGTCAGTGAATGGGCCAGAACGTGCATGCAGTGCCAAACAGCCAAGGTGCAGTGGCACACTAAAGCTCTGCTGCAGCAGTTCCACCCCACCCACCGGTGTTTCAACTACATTCATGTGGATATCGTGGGCCCCCTGCCAGTGTCGGGCAGAGCGCGGCACATCCTGACTATCGTGGACCAGTTCACAAGATGGCCAGAGGCAATCCCGCTCACCGACACCACCTCCGAATCTTGTGCCCGGACACTGATCGCCACCTGGGTGTCCCGCTTTGGTGTGCCGGCCCACATTACCTCCGACAGAGGCGCCCAGTTCACCTCCAGCCTGTGGTCAGCTATGGCCAGCCTTTTGGGGACTCAGCTGCACCACACAACTGCCTACCACCCACAGTCGAACGGGCTAGTGGAGCGTTTCCACCGTCACCTAGAGTCGGCTCTCATGGCCCGCCTCAAAGGGTCTAACTGGGTGGACGAGCTTCCCTGCTCGGAATCCGCACGATGCCCAAAGAAGATCTGCACGTCTCGTCGGCCGAGTTGGTGTACGGCGCACCCCTGCTCGTCCCAGGAGAGTTCATACCAGCCCCAAGGGGGCAACTGGAAGAACTTCCAGCAGTCCTGGGCAGACTACGCGAGAGGCTCGGTAACCTGGCCCCCATACCCACTTCGCAGCATGGGCAGAACCCGACCTGCGTACCCAAAGACCTGCAGAACTGTAAGTTTGTGTTTGTACGAAGGGGCGGGCATCGGCCACCACTGCAATGGCCCTATGAGGGGCCATTTACAGTGCTCAGGAACAACGGGTCCACGTTCGTGCTGGATATTGGGGGGAGAGAGGAGGTTTTCACGGTGGACTGACTCAAACCAGCCCATGTGGACTTGACGCAACTGGTCGAGTTTCCAGCACCGCGGCGCAGAGGCCTACCTCCTGAAAACAGGGTCCGGCCAAGACTGTGGACATTGGGGGGTGTATCGCCGGTTCTGGGGGGGGGGGGTTATGTGGCGACCCACTTCCTAGTGCACTCGAACCAGCTCACAAATAGCCAGCGCGCCGGCACAAAGGCCAGTCCCAAAAGGGCGCCAGGTCTGCTTCACCAACAAAGGGAAAAAGCCTGCGGGGGGTTGTGAGTACTTGTCCCTTACAGCTTCCACGTCCTGGGAGGGCGGGATCAGGGAGGCTTTAAAGCAAGACTGTGAAGTTCGAATAAAATCTTCTTTAACTGCAGTTTACCGACTCCCTGTCGTTATTTTAGCACTGCGTGTAGCACACCGCTACACTACAACCAATAGACTCACCTTCAAGGACTCTTTAAAATCATATTCTCAGGATTTTTTTTATTTCCACAATTTGTCTTACTTTGCACATTGGTTATTTGTCAGTCTTTGCTTATGCATATATTCCATAAATTCTTCTGTATTTCTTTATTTTCCTGTGAATGTTTGCAAGAAAATGAATTTCAAGATAGTATATGATAACATTTACTTTGATATATAAATTTTATCTTGACCTTGACTTTGATCCATCTTCTCTAGGTCCAGTTATTCCACACTATAGTGCAGATCACTGAAAACCAAGCTCTCATTTCTTACTGTTTTCATTGGAAATTATCTACTTTTGTTTGACTCCAACTTACGCTTCTTTTTTTGGGGGAAGCAAGGGCCAAACAAACAGACATGCTCAGAATGTTCAATCCCGGTCAAAAATTAGCCGGCTGAATTTTAAACTAAAGTTTAATGGAGAACTTGAGTTCATAAATTTGTTTTAATTTCAATTTGCTTGATTCCAATTTCTCTGGGGTTTTGGGTAGCCATCTATAGCAGGAAGCACTGTATCTACACATGGGACCTCACGTTGTTGTACAGACACTATTTTAAATTTCCTTTTTTTTCATGTTGGTAGATGCTGTAGCCGGGAACATTTCAACTTCAGGCATGTAGAGCTTCTCATGGGATTATATTGTTAACATCTGCATCTTTTGATATGCAAAGTAGATACTCATTATAATCCTACTCTCCATCCCCTGTACACTCTCGAAGTTTTTAATTAGTGATGGAGTAAAATAACACAATTCCCTCTCCACCCTTTGCAGAAGTAAACCAATCTTGTCACTTCTCCTAACTTCTGTCAAACAGGAAACCGACAGGATGTTATTGGGTTTGAAGACAAAGTTCTGTATCAAGTATCAAATTGCACAGGGTAGAAATGCATTAACTATAATTTTTGAATATTTAGTAACTCCAGTAATTTGATGTAATTGAAGTTATTTTGTGTCATTTCTGTTCAATAGTTTATTGATTTTCATATAATCTACAATAAGGAAGTTGCAGTTCATCCAAGGTTAACACCCAATCCTCAAAGAAATTAAAACAAAGATAGGAGGAGAAGGAGGTCATATTAAGGAAGCAGGGAGACTGCAGACGGACTTAGACCAGGGTTAGGTTTCCAACCTTCTTTATGCCATGGATCAACACCATTAAGCAAGGGCTCCATGGACCCCAGGTTGGGAATGCCTGACTTAGACAGATTAGGAGAATGACAAAGAAGTGGCAGGTGGAATACAGTGTCGGGAAATCTATGGTCATGCACCTTCGTAGAAGGAACAAAAGCATTGACTATTTTCTAAACAGGCAGAAAGTTCAAAAGTCTGAGGTGCAAAGAGACTTGGAAGTCCTTGTGTAGGATCCCTGAAGGTTAACTTGCAGGTTGAGCTGGTGCTGAGGAAGGCAAATATAATATTAGCAATCATTTTGAGAGAACCAGAATATAAAAGCATGGATGTAATGTTGAGGCTTTATAAAGCACTGGTGAGGCCTCACTTGGAGTATTGTGAGCAGTTTTGGGTCCCTTGTCTATGAAAGAATGTGTGACATTGGACAGGGTCCAGAGGAGGTTCACAAGGATGATTCCAGGAATGAAAGGCTTATCATATGAGGAGCGTTTGATGACTCTGGGCATCCGGAAGAATAAGAGGGGAGACCTCATTGAAACCTATCAATTATTGAAAAACATTGATAGAGTGGATGTAGAGAGGATGTTTCCTGTGGTGGGAGAGTCTAGGACCAGAGGGCACAGCCTCAGAATAGAATGGAGATGAGGAAGAATTTCTTTAGCCAGAAGGCGGTGAATCTGTGGAATGCATTGCCGCAGGCAGCTGTGGAGGCCAACTCATTGGGCATATTTAAAGCAGAGATTGATAGATTCTTGATTAGTCAGGGCATGAAGGGTTACGGGGAGAAGGCAGGAGATTGAGATAATGAAATGGGAGAGCAGACTCGATGGGCCTAATGGCCTAATTCTGCAGCTATATCTTATGGTCTGATTCAGCTGCAGAGATTCAGAAGGGAGTTTATTGATTTGATAACATTTTCATCCTTTTCTTCAAATTCCTTCCTATAACTTATCCAATCTCTATTGCTGCCATGTCTTCTGTCCCTACAACTGTCAGTGTATAATGCGTATTAGATAGTTAAGCCCATCTCTCCCACTGAGGCATTGACCACCGACAGCATCTCGTCAGAGTCCTCTGCCCTGAGCTAATCTTTCCTCTCCCAGGGATAAGATCTCCGGGGCTTCTCTTGGTGTTTCTGTAAGTCTGGTGTTTTACAGGATGGTATTGCTAGTCCCATGCCCAACTCTCCTCCTTTCGCAGTCCGACATGGGACTGTCCATGGAGGAGTTATAATATGTACGGAGCATTGCTTTTATCGTGCTGGAATGTTGGCAAGATTTGAAGAATATATCAGCCATGATCAAATGGCGGAGAAGTCTCAATGGGCCGAATGGCCTACTGTGACTCCTATGTCTTACTGATTTATCCAGGATACAACTACTTCAAAAGAAAGGTGTGTGCTCTTACTGGAGCCTAACTCAAGCACACCTGCACATAGTGTTAAGGTTACACTCTACATCACATGACTGACTTATAAAGCATACGTAAATACACCACCTTGCAGTCCATGTGTAAAGCAAGTATAGGTATCCCTGGGTTATAAACGCCCAATTTATGGACACCCTTACTACAGTGGAGTTCTCGTAATATTATTAATTTCAAAGGTCCGATGTACAGTACGTACATACTTTGATTTCTATGAATAACAGAACTAGTTTCCTCTCCCTCTCCACTAGGAGAGAATTGAATCTCAGAATCAGAATCAGGTTTATTATCACTGACATATGTTGTGAAATATGTCATTCTGCAGCAATACAGTGCAATACACAAAAATATTACTACAAGTTGCAGTAAGAAATACAAAAAACTAAATTAGTGCAAAAAGAGAGGAAAATATTGAGGTTTTATTCTCTCTTATCAGTCTTTTGATGCCATTCACTCTGGTACTGTGGAGGTAAGGTTGCCACGTCGAGTGACCTTTGAGAATTTTTAAACCTGTGAAGATATTCAACTTACGCATGTCTGTGAAAGTGGCAACTCAGGGCCTGTATGGGGGTATTTCACATGCAGTAAGTACACAGTCATTACCGATTCATTCTGTTGACTAGCTTCTTCACTCACACCAGGGGTTCACAACCAATTTTATGCCAAGGACCAATGCCATTAAACAAAGGGTCTGTAGACCTCAGGTTGGGAACCCCTGACTTAGACCATAAGACATAGGAACAGAATTAAGCCATTTTGCCCATTAATCATGGCCAATGTATTTTCCTTCTCAACCCCATTCTCCTACCTTCCCTCCATAATCATTGACGCCCTTACTAATCAAGAACTTATCAATCTCCACATTAAATATACCCAATTGGTTGACTTCCCCAGTTGTCTGTGGCAATGAATTCCACAGACTTATAACCTCCTGACCAAAAAAATCCTCCTCATCTCTGTTTTAAAGGGATGTCCTTTTAGTTCAAAGTGAAAGTTCAAATTTCGAAGTAAATTTATTGTCAAAGCACATATATGTCACCATATACAAGAGGTTCATTTTCCTGTGGGTAATCACAGTCGATACAAGAAACATAATAGAATCAATGAAAGATCGCACCCAACATGATGCAGAACAGCCAATGTGCAAAAAAAACAAACTGCAAATACAAAAAGAAACAGAGAATAATAATAATGATAAATAAGCAATGAATATCAAGAACATGAGATGAAGAGTCCTTGAAAGTGAGTCCATAGATTGTGTTCAGTTCAGTGATGAGGCGAGTGAAGTCATCCCATTTGCTCAAGAGCCTGATGGCTGAGTGTAACTGCTCCTGAACCTGGTGGTGTGAGTGCTGAGGCTCCTGTGCCTTTTTCCTGATGGCAGCAATGAGGAGAGAGCATGTCCTGGGTGGTGGGGGACCTTGGTGATGGACACTGCTTTCCTGCGACAGTGCTGGCATAGATGTGCACCATGAAGGGAATACCTGTGATGGACTGGGCTCTATCCAGTACTTTTTTTAGGATTTTCTGTTTAAGGGTGTTGACGTTTCCAAACCAGGCTGTGAAGCAACCACTCTGAGCATTCACGATGCTTTTGTTTTTGTTTTGTTTCTTTAGGTACAAGTAGTAGAGAAGTTGTTGAGATATGGATGGGCAACTACCGTACTTTAAATACATTTAATTGCTATAAGTGTGTATGGGAATATTTTAAAAGAAGTAACATTGTGATACAAAGTAATCAAAGTGGTCAGAGTGTTATATTTTTGCACATTGGTTGCTAGTCTTTTGTGTGTAGCTTTTCATTGATTCTACTGTACTACTGTGAACGCGGTCAAGAAAATGAGTCACGGGCAGTAGATGATGACATAAGAGTGTTTGATGGCTCTGGGCCTGTACTCACTAGAATTCGGAAGAACGAGGGGTTACCTCATGAAACCTATTGAATGGTGAAAGGTTGTGATAGAGTGGATGTGGAGAGGATGTTTCCTGTGGTGGGAGAGTCTAAGACCAAAGGACACAGCCTCAGAATAGAGGGGCGTCGTTTTAGAACAGAGATGAGGAGGAACTTCCTTAGCCGGAGAGTAGTGAATCTGTGGAATTCTTTCCCACAGGCAGCTGTGGAGGCCAGGTCTTTATGTATATTTAAGGCAGATGTTTACAGATTCTTGATTGATCAGGGCATGAAAGGATACGGGAAGAAGGCAGGAGATTGGGGATGAGAGGAAAATTGGATCAACCATGATGAAATGGCCTAATTTTGCTCCTATATCTAATGATCTTATGGTCTTCTATGCATACTTTGGTAATAAATTTACTTTGAATTTTGATACTCAGGTAGTGATTAAGTTTGTGTAGGCTGGTTCAAAAGCTGAGTGGTTGAAGGGAAGAGGCTGTTCTAAAACCTGGTGGTGTGGGGCATCAGGCCTCTGTATCTCCCGCAAATGCTAGCTGTGAAGAGATGACATGGACCAGATGGTGCAGATGCTTACGACGGATGTTACCTCCTTGAGGCTGCACTTCCTGTAAGTACATCTGATGGCTGCGAAGGGTGTGCCTGCAATGAATTGGACTGAGTTCACTACTCTGTGGAGGAACCGGGATTGCGCTGTTGGGGAAATGTACAGGGGAGATGTGGTGCTGGAGCTAGGTTTTTTTATAAACACTGAGAGTGGTAAGTGCACACAATGCACTCCTGGGAATGGTATTAGAGGCACGGGGATATTTAAGAGAATCTTAGGCACATGGATGAAAGCAAAATGGGGGGCTTTGTGGGAGCGAGGTGCTGGATTGATTGAGGAGCAGGTTAAAAGGTCAGCACAATGTCATGGGCAGAAAGGGCCTGCATGTTCTATATTGTGTGGTCCATGTTCTCTGAAGCTTCTTACAGTCCTGCACATTTGAGTTGCCCTACCCTACCCTATGTACCTGATTTATGCCTCTCAAAGTTATAGTTTTAGTATATAATTATACATCAAGTTCAAGTTCATTGTCATTCAACACTATACATGTACACTGCCAAACAAAACAACATTCCTCCAGACCAAGGTGCACAACACAGTGCATATAATTCACACACAACACATAAAGTAACATTTCCACAAATACATCAATAAATAATAAAATACATTCCAGAGGACTGACATTTAGCACTTTATATACATAGTATATTGATTATATATGCATTTAATATATAATTTTATATATATCTATCGATTCCCTGAGCCTCTGATATACCAGAAAAAAGAGTACAAGTTTTCTAACCTCCCTTGCAGACTCAATTGAGGCAACATCCTGGTGAACTTCTGCACCCTCGCCACAGTCTCCACATCGTTTCTATAACGCACCAACTAGAACTGTACACGATACTTGAGATGTGGCCTAACTAAAGTTGCGTACAGCTGCAGAGGTCCCAAAGTGTGTGCTCAAGAGCTCAGGAGACAGAAGAATGTAGACTGAGTACAGACAGCCACTGATCTCGAGGCCAGTGGAAGATCTGCTCCCTGGTAGGTCAACGCTGTTCTTCCAGGTGTTCACCAGCTGGGTGTTTGTGGTGGCAGGAGGAAACGAGATTGGGTCAGTGCGTCACTTATTTGCCAGGAGGTTCTCAACTTGTAATTCCCAGTTGAGGGATGAAGTGACAACAACTCACGGGAAAACAGCTATAAACCAGGCAGATATTTATCCAAGCCGTGCCATGCATTAAAATTAAAATCCCCTGAATAATTAATAGAACTGAACAGTCAATGCTTTCTGCTCTTCATTTCCAGTATAGATTTTTCATTCTATGTGTCCATAAATATGTTTTAGCAAAATCAATAAATGTTTAAATAAGGTATGGTGATAAATAAACACAGTGATTATGTTTGTGACCAGCTCTTAATTTGACCTTGGGCAAGTTCTAAATGTATGGTGATTGACCTGCATTCATATATGGATCTGTCAGTTCATGATTTATATATTGAGAGTATTTCAAGTTTAATTGAATGAATGAATGCCCACAAATACGGTAAAATGAAACAGCATTACACCAGGGCCAAGGTGTAAAACCACTGTAACAACAGTCAAAGACAGCACAGGGCACATATAGCACATACTAAGTGTCAGCAAAATACAGTAACACAAGTAGTCCAAGATCCCGTGTCCACGAATGTTGTGGCAGTCTGCAATTGAACACAATACAGCTTGCCTTCTGCCGAGTGAACACTGGGGGGCAGCACCGACTCCAGCTTGGACACCACACCGTGCCACACTGCCCCCAGTGGAGCGTACCAACTCCGACATGCCTCTCCTGGGCTGCTGTAAGCAGGCAACTCCACAGCTTGAGGCCTAGTCCTCACAATGACCACGCCACCTGCAGCCAATCAAATGATGACAATTTTATTTTCAGTCCCGTCCAGGGGTGAGGCTGTCTCGTGCAAAGGTGAGCTCTTACTACCAATGCACATTTGCCCTTGAGAAGATAATGATGAGCTGTGCTGTCACACTGCACTGTTGTACAGCAAGTTTAAGAATTTTAACCCTACAATGATGAACAACCATTTTTTTCCAAGCTGGATGGTGTGTGATTTGGAGGGGCTCTTACCACAAAATCATAAGACATAGGAGCAAAATTAGGCCATTCAGCCCATCAAGTCTGCTCTGCCATTCCACTATGGCTGATTTATTATCCCTCTCAACCTCATTCTCCTGCCTTCTCCAACTAACCTTTGACTTCATGATTAATCAGGGAAAAAAAATCAACCTTCATCTTAAATATACCCAATAAACTGGTTCCCACAGTTGTCTGTGGGAATCAATTCCACAGATTCACCACCCTCAGTTACAATGGTTGCCGTCAGGACTTGAGCCAGGTGTAGAGGAACAGCAGCTTCTGTCTCGGTGAGCACTGGCAATAACCAATAACAGAGGAACAGCAGCCTCTGTCTCGGTGAGTATTGGCAACGACCTGACCCAGATGCGGAGGAATGACAGACGGTCACAGTGAGCACTGGCAGTGACCCAACCCAGGAGCGGAGGAACGGCAGCCTCTGTCACAGTGAGCACTGGCAGTGACCCAACCCAGGAGCGGAGGAACAGCAGCCTCTGTCACAGTGAGCACTGGCAGTGACCCAACCCAGGAGCGGAGGAATGGCAGCCTCTGTCACAGTGAGCACTGGCAATAACCCAACCCAGGCGCGGAGGAACAGCAGCCTCCCCATGAAGAGATGGAAACAAGATGTTGTACACTGGAATACCGCCAGAGCACTGGAAGCATGACCAAGTGACAATGCAAATCAAATCATTCTTCACAAACACAATGACTCTGCTCAAGCACTTCTTCTTCTTCTGAGTTGTAATGGCGGTTGTCAGTCCAACTTAAAGGTGCATTGCCTCCACCAACTGGACTGGAGTGTAGTGTAGAGAGTTGGGAAATAAAACCCCTACTAGTTCTTTATCAACTGAAAACTAAATTACCCCAAAAAACCCTATATATTGTAAATAATGAAAGACAATATTGTGAATTAAATTAAAGTCACTTCCGTAACTTAAGAAAGTTTTTAAATGAAAACTGTCAACCCCCAAAACTAGTAGTGCAGACTGCATTTGCTTTCTTTCAACCTTAAATCCTTCACATTGTAAAAGAATGTATTCAATGGTTTCATAATGTTGACAAAACCTACTCACCCCAGAGTGATGTTTTCCAACAAGATACAAGATACAAGCATTGTGTGCCCAACTCAGTATCATTCCTTCCCTTCCTGTCTTACCCCCTTCTCCCATCAACCCAACAGTTCTATATATTCTGTAAAGGTATCTCCCCTTATGCCCATAACCTTATGCCATAACCCTCTAATTCTTAGCCCCACCAACCCCTTAGCTTCTGATTTGCACAGATGAACTTTTAACTGCTTTTTTGGCCAAACAATCAACCTGCTCCTTTCCCTCAATACATCTATGTGCAGGAACTTATAACGAAAGGACATGTAGACCAATACTTTGAATATGAAATTAAGTTTGATGAGCTTCCAGTTGTAAATCAGACCTACTGCTAGTATGACCTGTTTTAAGACTAGTCAAAAGAACCTGAATAAATTATAACTTTGCAAGGACAGATTAAACCCAAAATGATGTCACCCCGTTCTGCAGTACACACTAATAAATAGCTAGTAAGACATTTCTTTATTGTTACCTGCAATTCAGGCACAAGACAGTCACATCGACATTTCCCATTAAATTATCTTTAAAATTTAATAAAAATTCAATAAAAATGGTTAACATATCATAATAATTCTCCTTCACATACTGATGAACCAACAGACACATTTCAAACACTAAATGAGAGTCCCCTTTAAATAATCATAGAATGCAGGAAAACTGTCAACTTGACCAGTTAAGATTAAATATGCCTTAACAACCCTAGTTACGATAACAATTAGTAAATACAAGTGCTAGAGAAACCTAGAGACCAACAACTTACTGGGGCCCAGAGGGGTCATGAAACGCTCTGGCTAAAGAAATTTTTTCTCATTTCTGTTCTAAATTGACATCACCCAATTCTGGGGATGTTCCCGCTGGTCATCGACTCCCCACTATCAGAAGCACCCTCTCCAATGCCACTCGAGCTAGGCCTTTTAATATTTAATTGGATTCAATGAGATCTTCCCTCATTTAGTGAGTACAGGCCCAGAGCCACAAATTTATTGTTGCTAGTGTTCATGTGATTCAGATTTATTTATTTAATCATGTGTATATCAAAACATACAGTGAACTGCATCACTTTAGTTAATGACCAACACAACCTGGGGTCAGCCTGTAAGTGCTAGTTAACGACCAACACAACCTGGGGTCAGCCTGTAAGTGCTAGTCCCACCTAACCTGAGGGGAAAAGCTTGACTTGGAAATATATCACTTTTTGTACGTTATCTCTTGGCCGACATCCTGGAACTCACTGCCCTAAAGCATCATGGGTGTATCTTCACCAGACAGCCAGGAATGTGTCCAGAAGCTGGATCATTCACTCTTGCTTCAAGAACAATTGTGGATGGGCCATAACTAAGGTCTTGCCAGCAATTCATACATGCAGCAACATGAAATAATTAAAACTGTTTTGTTTCATCATTAAATCAGCCTGGCATATTTACACAATAAATAAATTCACCTGAGCAAACAAGTCATAGAGAGAAAAAGAAAATAAGGGCTACCTATTCCCAGATAATAGCATATCTGGGAACTTGGACATCTCCTCACTGCTTTATAAGCCAAACCAATAAAAATCTTGTCTTATCACATCTGAGAGTGAGATATTAGTTTCTGATCTCCTACTGGCCACAGAATATATTTATTCCTGTTGAAAAGTGAGGGCTTGCTTTGAAATTTTATAAATAATTTAGTACTTGATTTTCCCAACAGAACTCAACTACTAAGAAATATTTTATGATCTGATAAATGCAATAAAGTAAATATATTGGTCCTCTTGTTCTAAATATCAATGGACTGTTTCATCTGAAGTCAGTCAAATGAAAATTCTGTTCAGTGATGTTAGGTCCATAACAGGGTGTAAACATTAATCCTTCTCTGTCTGCACTGAAAGTGAACCCAAGCTCTTGAATGCCCAGCAATTGAAGAGATGGCTGGTTCGTGAAGATCAACTCAAGTCGATTAGTTCAGAAGATTGAGCAGAGACTTGGTTTGAGCATTTACAACCTTGATGCATTGTCATAAAGTAATAGAGCAATATGGCACAGAAATAGGCCATTTGGCCCATCTAGTCTGTACTGAACTGACATTCTGCCTTGTTCCACCAATCTGGACCATAACCCTCCATCTTCCTCACATCATATACTTATTCAAACTTCTCTTAAATGTTGCAATCCACCACTTCAGAAGGCAGCTCGTTCCACACTTCTCCTTAAATATTTCATCCTGTGACCTCCAGTTCTAGCCTCACCCAACCTCAGTGGAAAAAGCCTGCTTGCACTTACCCTGTCTATACCCCTCATAATTTTGTATACCTCTGTCAAATCTCCCCTCATTCTCCTATGCTCCAGGAAAAGAAACTCCTAACCTATTCAAACTTCCCCTATAACTCAGGCTGTCAAGTCCCGGCAACATCCTTGTATATTTTCCTGTACTCGTTCAACGTTATTGATGACTTTCCTGTAGGTAGGTGACTAAATATATCGGGTAGATTCAGGAGAGGATGATATATATCTCTTGTGCACTACAACCATGACTTTCCCACTTAAGACAGAGAAGAAGTAATTTTTTCTCTCTCTCTGGGAGAGCTGTGAATCATTGGAACTCTCTTCTTACAAGGGTGAATGAATAAAGTTTTAATGTGGATTTTAAAGATTACTGTGGAGTTAAACTTAAAACCAACATTTGAAAACAAGTTGCCTCCTGCTGCAGTTCGTCAGATCTCTGAATGGACAATGTTGTCTCTGGAAGCATGGCAACATGTGGGCCGCCTCAGTCCATCGTCCAACTGTGCTGGTCATAGAAGCAATTGATGCCATTCACTGTATGTCTCAATGTTCTGATGCACTACGACAAATAAAGCTAATGTTTAAGTTTGCTATACACATTTGGCCAGACTGCTACAGCCAGAATATGCACCACTGCCAACAAAACAGCTTCCGAACTAAACTATGCATATATTTTTACAGCTATATAGCTTAACTTCAGGTTTAAGATGTTGCTACTAAAGGTGAGTGACAGTCTGCTGGTGGTTCTCAAAGCAAGAAATACAACTCAATACTTCATCAATAAGACTTTTTCATGTGGAAAATTGTGTTAAATCATCATTGCAAACAATGAAGAGGTGAGCAAAGGCAAGGCTGATCTGAGGGTAGAGGTGTGTGGGTGCGAGACAGAGTTGAAGTGAGATTGAGGCATGTTCAAGGAGAAGTTGGAGATGGAGTGAGTGGAGTGGAGAAAGGTTGAAGTGAAGTTGTTTTGGAGCCCGTCCACCTAAACCAGGAGTGAGGTCGGATCCGATTTGTAAAGGCTGAGTATGGGCCGGAACCGGTCCAGAACATATCGCTGAGGCAGGGCCCAGGTCTGAGTGTTGGAGATGACCTGATGTTTGGACGATTTAAATACCAGGCCAGGTGGACTAAAAGGCAGAGCGTTGAGACCAGAGGTGAGGGTCAAACCAGTACTGCTCCTTGGGATTTGACTCCACTCCCCTTGGCACTGAGTCTGAAGCTGCGTCGTGCTCCAGCTGCTCCTGGGTTAGCTTCACAACGATTTGCCCGGCTGTATGGTGAACTGAGACGGAGGCTATGAGCTCTAGGCTTCTGTTCTGAATGCTGTCACTTGCTTTATTGTTTGCATGATCTATTTTCTCTCTCTCTCCCCCTCTCTCTCTCTCTCTCTCTCTCTCTCTCTCTCTCTTGCTTTCTCTCTGCAGTTTGGGTGTGGTTTTTTTAAAATTGGGGTTCTTTCAGGTTTCTTGTTTTGAGGCTGCCTGAAGGCAGACAAATCTCAAGGTTGTATATTTTATACATACTTTAATAATAAATGTACATTGAACTTTAATTTATTATTACTGTGGCCTGAATCCATTGACATAGCGCTGATCTGTCTGACTTGGTGACTGTGCCACAGCCCTTGGCTCCCGGACTGCCTTTAACTCCTCGGCTATAGATTCACTTTTGGGGATTATATGGTTTGTTAGTTAATGTTTTGTGTGTTATTTGTTTGCTTTTTGCTGTTAGTGTGATTTCTTCTTTCTTTGAATGTCTGATGGTCTTGTTGAATGGTGGTTTTCTTTAAATGGTTTCTATGGTGTTTCTGTCTGCAAGAAGATGAATCTCAAGGTTGTATACTATATACATACTTCCATAATAAATGCACTTTGAACTTTGAAGTTTTTGAACATTGGTTCAGGCTCTCTGCCCAGACAATTGGAGGCAGCTTCTTATTCTTCAGGTCAATTAGCAGTAATGGCATAAATTTTACCCAGACTGCCCTAGGGCTATAAAACCACTCTATCATTAATGGTGCAAACTCCTGCATATGCTGGAGGGTTCCAGATATGAGACAGATGAAGCTGATGGTAAGCACTCACCGTTTGGAGAAAAACACCACTTTGGTACAGATTGATTTCAAGTTTGTGCTGGGAGATAGATTACACAAGGAACGAAAGTCAAGGTAATTTCCAAAGCACTGAATCTTAGCACTTGGTCTTGCAGGGTCAGAGTGAGAGAGTAGAAACACTAGCTGATCATAGTAACTCTACACTGGTCCCATTTTCCTGCTCTCATTCCATAGCTTTCTGCAGCAGTACAGTAACGCAGTGGATGCCACACGTCTTCTGCAACCTAACTTCAATCCTAACTTCGGGTGCTGTCTGTGTGGAGTTTGCACACTCTCCCGATGACCACATGGATTCCCCCAGGACCTCCAGCTTCCTCCTGCATCCTGTTGGATTAGGATCTAGACTGACCCTCCCCAAGGAGCGTCACCTGGTTGTGGAGGAGAGGTTTGAGGTTTCCTGAGAACCCGAGAGTGATGTCGTCAGGAGCTCAGTTCTTGGTTGGGATCTAGAGGGGAGGCTGCAGACAAAGAATGACCCAACCAAGACCTCAGCAGAATAGCTGGCGAGGGCTGATGACATCATTACAGCAATGAAAGTGGAGGAAGGCTGCAGGAGTGAAAGGCCCTGTGGTGAACTAGATATACCTGTCTGGACACGCCCTCTGCTGACTGTTCCTGTGGCTCCTCCCACAGGCCCCTGTATAAGGGCGATCAAGGCCTGAGCCCGGCCTCTCAGTCTCCAGGATGTAGTATGGTGGTCACTCACTGCTTGTTCCTTCTTCCGGTCAATAAAAGCCGATATCACGCCTTTATGTCTCAGAGTGAGTTATTGATGGTGCATCAGGCCCCTAGTTCTCTTGCACTCCAGGCTTCTGGATCTTGACCCAGATCTGTCAAAGACCTTGTGGCAGCTACCGGTCAATCAGCCTCCCCACATTAAACAAAGTCGCGCGCAGCCGTTCTCCATTAATGGAACTCAGACTCGACTCAACTGATCGCATTACTACTAAATTGCTATTTTTCCTGTAGCTTAACCTTCTCTATGCTTGTGTGTATCTTTGTATAGTCACCTGCTTCTCTGTAAGTGTTTAGTGAATTTTCAGTAAGTTGTGAAAAAGCTAGTTCGGTATGCCTGTGGTTTGTACGCCTGTGTCATATCAGCTAAAATCAAAATTGTCCTAGTTGTCTCTCAGGCTGTTCTTATCAGAGAAGATTCCCTGATTTGTCCAGCTTGAAACAGTTTCCAGTAGAAAGAAAGACCCCAAGAACTGTTTCTCTGTTAGAGCGAGTTGGTTACAATTGGAATTAGGTACCTGCTGCCGTGTTTCGTGCTGACAGTGCTTAAAACAACAACTGTAGCCACAAGAAATTCACCTCACTCTTGTCTTCTGAAGAATCTTCTGGACAATATCCTGGGGTGCCACGGTAGCGTAGCAATTAACGTAATGCTATTATGCTTGGGGCGTCAGAGTTCAGAGTTCAATTCTGGCATCCTCTGAAAACAAATTTGTACATTCCTTTCCATGTGCGCGTGGGTTTCCTCCGAGTGCTCCAGTTTCCTCCCACGGTCTAAAGACATACGGGTTAGTACGTTAATCTGTCTTTAGAAATTGTCCTGTGATTAGGCGAGGGTTAAATCGGGGGGTTGCTGGGCAGTGCGGCCTGAGGGGGCCAGAAGGGCCTATTCCCATGATGCACCATCAATAACTCACACTGAGACGTAAGGCGAGATATCAGCTTTTATTGACTGGAAGAAGGAACCAGGAGTGAGTGTCCATCATACTATGTCCTGGAGACTGAGGCCGAGCGTCAGGCCTCAGATCGCCTTTATACAGGGGCCTGTGGGAGGAGCCACAGGAGCAGTCAGCAGGGGGCGTGTCCAGACAGGCACATAGTTCACCACATTCCACTGAATCTTTAAATAAGTAAATATAATAAAATATAATATCATCTCCAGATCCACCAACCAGCATCACAGACATTGATGGGATTGATTGGCTATGGAGAATTGCTTTTGTGCATATGCAGGTGTGAGAATCTGGAGTCTATGGTTAGGATATGGGGAGAACACTTAACAGGGAAATTAGTAAAGGAGTTACTCTGTGATTAACAGAGACTCGATGGTCCAAATAACCTCTGTCTGTATCCTGTGCTTGTTGAAATAATTCTTAACAAGCTGCAGAAAGTAGAGAACTCAGTCAGCTCTGTCATAGGCACGAGTTTTCCCAGCATCTCAGACATCTTCAAGGAGCGATGCCTCAAAAAACGCAATATCCATCATCCAGGACATGCTCTCTTCTCATTGCTACCATCAGGAAGGAGTGACAGAAGCCTAGAGACACACAGTTAGCGATTCAGGAATAGCTTCTTCCCGTCTGCCATCGGATTTCCGAATGGATACTGAAACCATCAACTCTACCTCAGTACTTTTTACTTTCTTTTTGCACTACTTATTTCATGTAATTTTATATATATACTTCCTGAAATTTATTTTATTATTATGTATTGCAATGTACTGCTGCAACATGACGACTAATTTCACGATATATGCTGCTGATATCAAACCTGATTCTGATTCTTAAATGTTCTGAAAGTCTTTGTCTCCACAATCCCCCTCAGGTAGGTGATTTTCCAACCATTCTCTTGGTGAAAACATTTTTCTTCTAAGTCTTCTAGCCGTACCTTAAACCCATGCCCATGTGGAATACAAATGCTTCCAATATTTCTTGAAAGTTTCATAAACTTCCACTTAAATAAACCCATTCATCAGCTAAAACCTGCAGTCTCTCGCCAACACTGCAGGGTTTCTCTGCATCCTGAGCGGAGCTAGTTGCATTGTCGAGGTTTCACAGGGTCACAAGGAACACAGCTTGGAAACGTGGTCACCAAGCCCACACCGATCATCAAGCACCCAGTTGCACAAACCCTACACTCATGGCGGTGGGGCATTTGAGGTTTCTGCCCAAGTCAGTTGCCTGCCCCTCCTTCGGGGTTACACCCGTTTCAGGGGATGCATGGAGAGGGAGCATCTCTGGGGGATCTCTGGGACAGGTGGGCAGTTTCGGACAGTGATGATCTCATTATAATTTGAAACTGAAAATAGTGCATATTATGGTCTATGATGTTGTGTTGTGATATTGTCATCATCTGAATAAACTTCCATTAAAAAAAGCCATTCATCCTGTCTGATGATAGGTAATTAACTATTGAGAATGTTACAGGGCAAGGTGCGAGGCTGAATCGAGGTGATGAGGCTCCGGTCTGAGAGTGTATCCGAGTGCAGGGCTCAGATCAGAGAGCAGGAGCAATCCAAGGTCTGGATGATTTAAATCCTTGCCAGATGGAGAAGGTCAGGGTGTCAGGGCTGGAGGTGAGGGTCAGGTCAATTTAGCTCACTGCTTTGCAAGGTTTATACTCTTCTCTGTGCTAAACTGAGGCTGTAGCCTGCAGCTAATGGGCTCCTGGACCAACTGCAGTGATGCCTGGCTTTGTGTCTGTGGACCCACTTTCATAAGCTTCAGTTCTGAATGTTATCTGCTTACATTTATTGTTGGCACGATCTGATTTTATTCTGGACTTTGGGTGTTTGATGGTCTTTGTTTAATGGATTCTATCGGGTCTCTTTGTTTTGTAGCTGTCTGTAAAGAAACGAATCTCAAATTGCATAGAGTATACATACTTTGATAATAAATGTACTTTGAACTTTGCAAGACAGGAGAATGGGGTTGAGAAGGATAATAAATTAGCCATGACTGAATGGCACAGCAAGTTGTTGGCCAAATGGCTTAACTCTGCTCCCATGTTGTATCGTCTAATAGTCTCACCCTCACCAGATTCTACCAACCAACTAGAAACAATTTACCAATTAACCAACCAAACTGTGCGCAGGTCTTTGGGATGTGGGAGGAAACGAGAGCATCCAGAGGAAATCCACTCAGTCAACGGGAGAACATGCAAACTGCATGCAGACAGCACCGGATCCGGGTCAGGTCTGAACCTGGGCCTCTGGCAATGTTGAACTTTTTCTTCGGCAGCTCCTCCCCTTGTTGTGAACTGTGGTTCACTGGATCTTGGATCGCGAGAGTCTTTGGTGCTTCTGCTGGTGCAGATAAAGTGGAGGGGGGAGTCGATGCTTTTTCTACTGCTTGTGCGAAGGGAAGGGAGCTTCAGCACTTCGATGTTTCTTTCACTCTATGGGGTTTCTTTGTTTCATGAATGTCTGTGAAGTGGACGAATTTCAGGTTGTATACTGCATACATACTCTGATATTAAATGTTCTTTGAAACTTCCCATTTTCCCTAACACCTAGAACAACAGAACCTACATTCTCCTCTCCTGGCCATGCACAATGCCGAGATGGAAAGGTATCAGTGTTCCTTTATCGCTGCTACAACTGAATTCTGATCCTTCCTGGCAAGGAACACAGTGGAAGTATGTTCACCTTAGGCCAGGGGATCCCAACCTGGGGTGCCTGCACCCCCAGGGGGTGTGACAAAGAGTGGCTTGTGTCCTTGAGTGACGAGTCACGGGTCATCACTCAGCCAGCTGCCAGTGTGCCTTGAGAAGTGGTAGTAACGTTTGTCCCAAGCACGCTCCAGTCTCCCGCTGCCCGAGTCAAGAGACATAAACTCACTCCAGTCTCCCGCTGCCCGAGTCAGCGTTGAGGATTCTCATCAGTGTTACCTGGGAGTTACACCTCAGAGTTGAGGAGTCTCATCAATTTACTGTTTACAATTTTTTCTGAATAAATTAGAATCTAATTGCTCAATTTATATTTTCATTTTATGCACTGAATTAAAAGCTTATTTGTTTAAGTTCAAGTTGTTCACCCACACTGTATGCGGTTCAATTTGTGGTTCAAAAATTAGAAATTAGACTTCTTCATCTTCAAACATGATATTACTTTTGTCGGGGGTGTGAACATTAATCAAACATTTCCTAGGGGTGTGGGGCATAGAAAAGTTTGGGAACCACTGCCTTAGGCAGACATTCAAAGGCAACAAATGTTGGGCTTCCAAGCCTTGGCAGTGCCGGCTACATCTCAACAAATCAAGAAGCAGAAAGAACAGTGTTTTGTATTCAAAGGTTCATTTATTATCAAACAATACAACTTTGAAATTCAGCTTCTTGAGATAGCCACAAAACCAAGAAAGAGAAGAATGCCAGCATGAACATCAACCCCCAAATCCGTCCTCACTGCACATAAACAAACAAAAAAGGAACCAGCACATCAACCCCCAAATCTCCCTCCCCGCACACTTGGTGAAATACAAAGAATATTAAAAACCATAAGACTGAAATTAAGTCTATAGTTCAAGTCCATGTCATATTTAATATTTAATTAATATTTGAATAATATTGTTTTGATTCTTTGGTATTTACATAATTCATTACAGGTATATGTAAAAGTATGTAAATGGCATTTGTCATTATGCCACTACATCATCTGTCGGCACCTCACTAAAGTGAAAATGAAGTAGACACATTATCCCTGTCCCTTGTGCTTTTCTTTCGATTAGTTTTTGGAGTAACAAAGCATAATAGACAGCTTCAAATTTCATCAGGAGGGCAACCTGTAACAATAGTCCACTCCCTCAGCGGAGCACTGAAGTCATTGCATACAAAGTATGGCTGAAATCATTACACTATCAATAGCATTCGGATTACCCATTGTACACTGTCATATAAGTGACAGAGTAAGGTGTAAAAGAATGTGTATGTGTGTGTGTGTGCGCCTAATACTTTTGCACACAATACTGTATTTGTCAATATGGAGCAGAGAGTGGCCGGAGCAAAGAATGTTGGGAATGGCGAGGTTGGAGTGCTGCGAGAGGGGAGTGGGAGAGGTGGCAGAGAAGGAGTGCTAGTGGCAGCGTTGGCATGGGTGCAAATACACCCAGCCCGAGACACTAGGCAACTGGAGTGCCAGAGGTGGAGTGGCACGGCGTCTAGGCTGTTCACTCAGCAGATGACAAGCCATGTTGTATTCGACTGCGGACTGCTGTAACCTTCATGAACTCAGGGTCTTGGATAATAAACTGGAACTTGAATCAAACAATCAGACCTGAATCCACTATTGTGATGGAGTCAACAGAATACATAATGAAAATAGCGATCAGCGTGTATGTGGTTATTAAAAGACTAAAGTTAGAGACAGCATCGAATCCTCATTACACGAATCTGAACTGATTAAAGGAAACTTCTCAAGTAATCCATTTGTTGGAAATTGGAAACGAAGGACTGAAGCTGGAGAGGTGAAAAAAGCTGATCTTGTTCTCCTGTGACAGAGAGGCAGCAAATGGTGCCCACAGGACATTCTGAGAAGATACAGGGAATGAGCAGCAGAGTAGTGTAGCAGTTAATTGAACACTTTACCACACCAGTGATTGGGATTCATTTCCCACTGCTGTCCCTGAGGAGTTTGTACGTTTTTTCTGTGACTGTGTATGTTTCCTCCGGGTGGTCTGGCTTCCTCTCACGTTCCAAAATCTTAAAGCTGAGAAATGCAGGAAATCCAAAGCAACTCACACAACATGCTGATGGAACTCAGCAAGTCAGGCAGCCCCTAATAAGATGCGTAAACAGTTGGCGTTGCGGGTCGAGACCCTTCTTCAGGAACCTACAGTGTATGTTAGGGCCAGTAAATTGTGGGATCCACTGGCATCTGGCCTGTGCATTAGTGGAGATGCTTCGGAGTTTGAGCTCCACGTGGACACTTGCAGGCTGCCCCCCTCAGACTGCTTTGGTCGTTGATGCAAATAACTCATTTTGCTCCATCGTTCGATATTTTGTGATGCATGTCTCAATTAGATCATCTTTATTATTTATTTATTTGGAGATGCAGCACAGTAAGAGGATCTTCTGGCCCAATGAACCCATGCCACCCAATTACACACATGTGACAACTAACCTACTAACCTGTATGTCTTTGGAATGTGGGAGGAAACAGGAGAAGCCGGAGGAATCCCACATGGCCACTGGGAGAACGTACAAACTCCTTACAGGGAGCAGTTGGAATTGAACCCAGGGTCACTGGCACTATAAAGCAATGTTAATTGCTCTGTCCTATGGTAGTACATTCTATTCCAGTACTGTTCTAGTGGCCATTTGTACACTTGCACAAAATCAAAGATGTACTTGTCTTAATTTTGCACAGTTACAAATACTTACCTTCTTAATTTATTTTGATTTAGAATTTCTTGAACGTTTTACACCAGAACAGGAGTCCTGATTTAAAGTGAACTGATGGTGGATCGTATACGCGAATGGTGTTGGGCTTTGCTGTGGAACCCGCTGGCATTTGGTTGAGTGTGTTAGTGGAGACACATGTCTTGTCTTGTCCATACTGCACCAACCGCTGCCACTGGGCTATAAACGTGCAGGAGCAGCATGGGGTTAAGTGCCCTGCTCAAGGACACACACGTTGCCTTGGCTGAGGCTCGAACTAATGACCTTCAGGTTGCCAGCCCAAAGCCTTAACCACTTGCTTCAGACTATGAGCTCCACATGGGCACTGCTCCCATTGACCAGTGGAGTGGTTGTCAGGATATCCCCTTTGATTTGGATCTCACTGACGTATCAGCCCAAATGTGAAGGCGGGTAGCCCATGGATTCTGCAAGGAGCTGGTGGCCATAAGTCATGCGGCTCTGATTGCTACATATGTTTAGCATATGTAGATCTAAAATGAGTTGGTGGTCAATTGCTGGCACATCTGAATGTTCACTCCACCTGTGAACTGACCAGTGAGGCCAGTGGCAGAGCTTTGATATGCTGAAGAGAGGGTCCAGAGGAGGGTTTGCAGCTGCCGAATGGATCCCATGGAGAGAGAAATTGGAGTTGGGATTGATTTATTATTGTCACATGTGCCAAGATACAAATTCTTATCTTGAGTAAAGTTCATACCAATCAATTTATTGCAACATAGAATGCAGAACACTACAGCTCAGTACTGGCCAACAATGTTATGTCAACCATTTAACCTATTCTAATATCAATTTAATCATACCCTCCTATATATCCCACCATTTTTCTATTATCCATGTGCTTATCTAAGAGTTTCTTAAATATCCCTAGTGCCCATTTGTATTTTTCTCCCTTTGGAAGTAGAGGACTTGCTCAGCCCAGACCTGCTCTGCATTATTTATTTATTCTCTCTCTCTCTCTTTATTATTTGTTTAGTTTTATATTTGCACACTGGTTGTTTCTCAGTCTCTGTCTGAATGTAGTTTTTCATTCACTCTGTTGTACTTCTTTGTTCTACTTTAAATGCTCATAAGAAAATGAATCTCAGGCTAGTATATGGTGTTATGTATGAACTTTGATCATAAATTTAATTTGAAATTTGAACTTTGAATTTGCACATTTTATGTTTTACATTCTTTTGTCAATGTTCTCACCCTCCAGCTGCTCTCACTCACTCAATAATCTTACTGCCTGCCCATCCCTATGGATTTACCGCAAAGGTTACCAACCTGAGGTCCATGGACCCCTTTGCTTAATGGCGTTGGTCAACAGCATAGAAAAGGTAGGGAGCCCCTGATGCACTGTATCAGAGACCTCTCCCATCTCCCACTCTCCTTGCAGCTTCTTCACTCTCTTTCTGATGAAGGGTCTCCACTCGGAAATTTTTCTGTTCCCACTGTGGAGCCTTTTCTCTTTTTTTATTTTTGATTTCCAGCATCGGCAGTATTTTCAAGTTTTGCAGCTCAGAATTATACCAGCACAACAGCTCAGACACAATCTCATTTCAGTATGTGACCTTTCGGGAAACATTGGCTCAAGTCTCTACAAGCTGTTTGTGGGAAAAACTTCACGGTGCCTTGGATGCAATAAACTAAAACAACTCTTCTTCTATTAGAATAACTGCATGGGGAGAGGCCATTTGTCCCATCATGTCTGTACTGGCTCACAGGAAGAGCAAGACAAATCACCCATTCCCCTGATCTCCCCACTAAAGTTCTGGGATTTCTTAACTTTTCAAATATTGGAAACTTCAGTTAAATCTTTTCATCTGTGCAGTACATTCTGAACTACAATTTGGTGATGGCCAGGAATTCTGGAATGTTTTCTGTGTAATACTTACTCCCTCTTTAAGAAAGGGTCTGATGATTTTAAACACGCACAGAATTGCTGGAGGAACTCAGCAGGTCAGACTGCATCTATGGAAATTAATAAGCAGTTGACATTTCAGGCCGACACTCTTCTTCAAGACTGAGAAGGAAGGGGGAGGTGCCAGAATAAAAAGTGGGAGGAAGGGGAAGGAGACTAGTTGGATGGTGCTAGACACAACCAGGTGGGTGAGAAAGGTCAGGGGCTGGAGAGGAAGGAATCTGATAGGAGAGGAGGAGAAAGGGAAGGTGGGAACCCAGGGGAAAGTGATAGGCAGGTAAGAAGAGATAAAAGGTCAGAGTGGGGAATAGAGGAAGTGGGGAGAGGGGAGGAAATGTTTTTTACCAAAAGGTGAAGTCAATGTTCATGCCATCAGTTGGAGGTTACCCTGACAGAATATAAGGAGTTTCTCCTCCAACCCGAGAGTGGCCTCACCCTGGCACAAGAGGAGGCCATGGCTGGCATGTCAGAATGGGAATTAAAACATTTGGGCACAGGGAAGTTCTGCTTGTAGCAGATAGAGTGGAGGTGCTCGAGAAAGTGGTTAATATCACTCTCTCTCTCTCTCTCTCTCTCTCTCTCTCTCTCTCTCTCTGTCTGTCCCTCTATCCTTCTATCCCTCTCTTCATCTCTTACACTCTCTCTCTCCCCCTCTATCTCTCTGTCCCTCTCTTCCTCTCTCCCTCCCTCTCTCACACCCTCTCTCCCTCTCTCTCCCTCTCTCCCTCTATCCTTCCCTTCCTCTCTCACTCTCTCTCTCACTCTCACTCGCTTTTGCTCTTTCTTTCTTTCTCCATCTCTCTCCCTCCTCTCTCACTCACTGAAATATTATCAAAATGCTTCTATTAACACCCTTTTGTTAAGTTCCATTGCACTGATGTTGTTTTATAAATGCAAGAATATTTGTAGTTGAGATCAAAGAATTTCTCTTCATCCCTTCTTATATTTTTGCCAATTATTTTATATCTATGCAGCGCAGTTCCAGGGATTTGGGTTTGATCCTGGTTTCAGTACTCTGTGACTCTACAAATTCCGCTAGTTGCTCTGATTTCTTTACACATGCCAAAAACATGCTGGTAGGCTAATAGCCTGTAAGTTCCACCGTCAAAGGCAGTGACCCATTGAGGACCCTCATCATCTGGGACATGCAACAAGCAGAATGGAGGCACAGAAGCCTAAAGACCCACATTTAACATCTTAAGAAAATATTCTTCTGCTCTACTGACAGATTTTTAATGATCCATTAACCCAAAAAGCAACCTTTTTATTCCTCCCTTGTGATATTTATTTACTTATTATTTATTTATTTTTCTGATGGAGGTTACACACACGTCAGGGTGAGAGATTTCCAAAAAGAGTGTTTGCGGTTTTTCAGCTTTTTCCAGGAGCCCAATCGAAAGAGGATTCATTAACAGGGGCAAATAAAAGTGAAGTATGGACAAGTAGAGCAGCTCGTGTGAGTGGACCATTGTTAGAGTGGGGAGGCTTTGGCTCAATAGGTTTGGGCGATAACAAGTTTGGGTGAGGTAACTTTCTGCTAAGTTCCTTCTTCATTTTTCATCTGAGCTAGTGCATAGCTGGAGCAGTGAGGATGGGACCAGTGAGGATGTGGGAATTCCAGGAGACCGCCAGCCTCACAGGTAACCACACATGCACCGCTCCTCAAGAAACACGCTCAGGAACTGGAGCTGCAGCTCAATAGCCTTTGGCTCAGACGGGAAACTGAGGAGGAGCCACAGGAAGATAGTCTCCCATACGTTGAAGGAGGCAGATACCTGAGTGACTGTCAGAGAGGGAAGGAAATGGGCAATATACCACTTTGGATACTGTTGATAGGGAGACCTACCGGGGGAGCCGTAGCAACTGGGTCTCTGTGGCTCATAAAGGAAGGGGGAGAGGTGTACTGCAGTAGTGATAGGGGATTCCCTGGTTAGAGGAGTGGATGTGAAAGAGACACCTATATGGCACGTTGCCTCCCTAGTGCCAGGGTCAGGGACACCTCAGATCAGGTCCACAGCATTCTAAAAGGGTCGGGGAGGGTGAGCAGCCAGACGTCTTGGTGCATAATGGCATCAATGACATGGGTAGGAAAAGGGAGGGTCTAAAGGGTCTTAGGAAGCTGAGGTAAACGTTGAAAAGTAAGATCCCCAGGGTAGGGAGCTCCAGATTGCTGGCTTTGCCACACACCAGTGAGGGTGAGAATGACTTGGGAGATGAATGCATGGTTGAGGAACCGGTGCAGGGGCAGGGCCTCAGATTTCTGGATCGTATGGATCTCTTCTGGGAAAAGTATGACCTGTGCAAAAGGGACGGGTTACACTTAAACACGGGGGGGGGGGGGTGCATCAACATCCTTGCGGGCAGATTTGCTAGAGCTGTGGGGAGTGTTCAAACTAATTTGGTAGTATATAAAGATTAAAAGAAAGGTGAGAGTAGATATTGATCTGCTGGAAAATAATGAAGGAGAGATAGCACTGAGGCACAGGAAAGTGGTGGACAAAGTAAGTAAGTACCTTGCATCTGTTTACACTGTGGATTGCAATAGGCTGACAGTTTGAGAGTGTCAGGGGTCAGAAGCGAGTGCAATTGCTAGTACTAGGGAAAAGGTGCTTGGGAAGCTGAAAGATCTGAAGATAGATAAGTTACCTGGACCAGATGGTCCACAACCAGTGTTCTGAAAGAGGCAGCCGAGGAGACTGTAGGGGCATTAGTAATGATCTTTCAAGAATCATTAGATTTTGGCATGGCTTGGGAGCACTAGATAATTGTAAATGTCACTTCACTCTTTGAAAGGGAGAGAAGCAGAAGAAAGGAAATTATAGCCAGTTAGTCTGACCTCAGTGGTTGGGAAGATGTTGGAGTCAATTGTTAAGGATGTGGTTCTGGGGTACTTGGAGGTACATGAAGGGAAAATTTTGCCTGACAAATCTATTCAAATTCTTTGAAGAAATAGCAAGCAGGATAGACAAAGGAGAATTGATGGATTAATGTACTTGGATTTTCAGAAGGCCTTTGACAGGATGCGCTACATGTGGCTGCTTAACAAAATAAAAGCCCGTGATATGACAGGAAATACACTAGAATGGATCAAGGATTGGCTGGTTGACAGAAGGTAAAGAGTGGAAATAAAGGGGACCTTTTCTGATTGGCTGCCAGTGACTAGTAGTTCTCCACAAGGGTCAGTATTGGGACCATTTTGTTTTATGTTGTATTTCAAGATTTGGATGATGGAATCAATGGTTTTGTGGCCAAGTTTGCAGACAACACGAAGACAGGTGGAGGAGCAGGTAGCGTTGAGGAAACAGGGAGGCTGCAGAAAGATCCAGACAGGTTAGGAGAATGGGCAAAGTAGCAGATGAAATACGGTGTTAGTAAGAGAATAGTCATACACTTTGGTATAAAGATCAAAGGCATTGACTACCCTCTAAAGGGGCAGAAAATTTAAGAATCTGAGGTGTAAAATCCTCGTACAGGAGTCCCTAAAGGTTAACTTCCAGGCTGAGTCAGTGGTGAGGAAGACAGGTGCAATGTTAGCATTCATTTCGAGGAGACTAGAATATAAAAGCAAGGTAGTAATGCTAGGGCTTCATAAGGCACTGATGAATTCTCACGGAGTATTGTGAGCAGTGTTGGGCTCTTTATCTAAAAGAACATGTGCTGAATTTGGAAAGGGTTCGGGGAGGTTCATGAGAATGATTCCAGCAATGAAAGGCTTATCATATGAGGAGCGTTTGATGGCTCTGGGCCTGTATTGCTAGAATTTAGAAGAATGGGTGGGAAGGGGGATCTCATTGAAACATATTGAATGTTGAAAGGCCTAGATAGAGTGGATGTGGAGAGGATGTTTCCTGTAATGGAGGAGCCTAGGACCACAGAGCACAGCCTCAGAATAGAGGGATGTCCATTCAGAATGGAGGTGAAGAGGAATTTCTTTAGTCGGAGGGTGGTAAATCTGTGGATTCGTTGTCACCAGCATAGTTGGAGGCCAGGTCATTGGTTATGTTTAAGGCAGAGTTTGATAGGTTCTTGATTAGTCAGAGCATGGAAGGTGAGAAGGCAGGAGAATGGGGTTGATAGGGAAAATGGATCAGCCATGATGAAATGGCAGAGCAGACTCGATGAGCTGAATGGCCTAATTCTGCTCCTATCTCTTATGGTCTTATTTATTTAATGACAACTGGTAATTTATTCTATATTATACTGTTCTGCAGGCACAAAACAACAAACTTCATTACATGTCAGTGACGAGTCCAGATAAAGTGTCATGGACCAAAATGTTAATTCTTTATTTCTTTCCATAGATGCTCCCTGACCTGCTGAGTTCTTCAAGCATTTTCTGTGAGGATAAACCTGATTCTGATTTTGAGTTGCAGGGGTCCGAGACAATATAGGGTTAGCGGCATTTATGCAGACATCTTATTAGCCAATCATGTGGCAGCAATTCAATTTATTGTTTATTTATTTATTGAGATACAGTGCAGAGTAGGCCCTTCCGGCCCCTTGAACTGCGCCGTCTAGCGATCCCCTAATTTAACCTGAACCTAATCACGAGACAATTTACAATGACCAATTAACCTATCAACTGGTATGTCTTTGGACCATGGGAGGAAACTGGAACACCCGGAGGAAACCTATATGATCACGGGGAGAACATACAAACTCCTTACAGGCAGCGGCAGGAATTGAACCCAGGTCGTTGCTACTTTTGACCACTGCGCTATCGCGCATAAAAGCATGCAGGCATGGTCAAGAGGTTCAGTTATTGTTCAGATCAAGCATCAGACTGGGGAAGACATGTGATCTATGTGTCTTTGACCATGGAATAAGTGTTGGTCCCAGATGGGGTACTTTGTGCATCACAGAAACTGCCGATCTGGGATTTTCACACACAACAGTCTCGGGAGGTTATGGAGAATGGGCGAGAAACTAAAACACATCCAGAGAGCAGCATGTTTGTGGGCAAAAATACCTTGTAATGAGAGAGGTCAGAGGAGAATGGCCAGACTGGTTCAAGAAAGTGACAGTAACTCAGACAAGCACACTTTACAACAGGGCAGAGCAGAAGACCATCACCAAATGCACAACATAGTTGAACCTTGAAGTAGGTGGACTATCACAGCAGAAGACCATGAACAAATACTCAGTGGGCACTTTATCAGGGACAGGAGGTATCTCATAAAGTGGTCAGTGATAACAAACTTGATTCTGATTCTGAGTTCCAGTGGTCTGGGAAAAGATCAGAGAGAGAGATGAGCAAAGAGTCTAATGTATGAGATAAGAATAAGATGTTCTTTGTTTTCTTAAATTTTATTTAAATTGGTCAGGTAAAAAAAAAGCAAAGTACTGAAGAATTGCAAACGAGCATTTCTTTTGGTCGACGGAGCGTTCTCAGAAACACATTCTAGTGGTGTAAATTTCAACAGTGACCTTGACGGGAGGATTAGCAGCAGCTTCACTAACAATACGAAAATCTTTGGAATGATTTTTCGCCTGGGAAAGGTGGAGGTTATCCAAAGGGATTTAGAGAAGCTTAGCACTTGGACAGCTGATGGACAAATAGCGTTTGATACAAATCCCCCCAAATATTAACTCTTACCATGTTACATTGCTGCATTCTAAGGGCAATGAGACTTTGACAGTTGAGGGCAGCGTATTAAAATTGCTCGCTTGATATAGGACATCAATTAACAAAACAAATTTATAATGAGATGCAGAGTATAAAATTGCAGTGGGGATATCCATTGCTTTCAGGAACTGCTGGGCAATGCACAATATTGATATGTGGCCAATTCTGGTTACTGAAACCCCTTAAAACGATACTGACTCCATCACAAGGAATACAGAGAAGCCTTGAGATGCACGTAATGAGGATAAAGTGGGAGGCAAGATTGGAGAAACATAATCCAGGTCTTTAAGTATTGACGGGGGTCAAACAGAATGATGCTGGTCAGGTTTCACTAGTACACTCTTCTTGCTGGTGCAATATGTAGATTAGGGAAGGTGGCTGTGGAGAGGGAGGGAATGGGGAGGGGTGGTTTCTTTCAGAAACTGTAACTACTGTTACTCCCTATTTTTGCAGTGTCATTAAAACCATAGAACATAGGAGCAGAATTTGGCTACTCAGCCTGTCAAGTCTGCTCCATCAGACGCAAAATGCTGGAGGAACTCAGAAGGGAGGCAACATCTATGGAAAAGAGAACAGTTGACATTTCAGGCCGAGACCCTCCGGTGTGAGTCCTGCTGAAGG
Source organism: Hypanus sabinus (assembly GCF_030144855.1). NCBI lineage: Eukaryota > Metazoa > Chordata > Chondrichthyes > Myliobatiformes > Dasyatidae > Hypanus > Hypanus sabinus. The sequence continues at coordinate 169,770,834 of NC_082712.1, read as the reverse complement.
GTATCTGCCAGAAGCGCCGACTGTACTCTTTTCCAAAGATGCAGCCTGGCCTGCTGAGCTCCTCCTGCATCTTGTGTGAGTTGCTTTGGATTTCCAGCATCTGCAGATTTTCTCTTGTTCTACTCCATCATAGCTGATTTATTATCCTTCTAAACCCCACTCTCCTGCCTCCTCCCCGTAATCTTTGACACACTGACTAATCAAGAACCTATCAACCTCTACTTTAAATATATCCAATGGCGTGGTCTCCACAGCCATTTGTGGCAATGAATTCCACAGATTCACCACCCTCTGGCTAAAGAAATCCTTCATCATCTTTGTTCTGAATGGGCATCCCTCTATTCTAAGGCTGTGCCCTCTGGTCCTAGACTCCACACTGAGGGAAGCATCCTCCCCACATCCACTCTATCTAAGTTATCATTCTGGGAGAAAAAAATCATGGGGATTGATAAAGTTATTTAAAATCAGAGCAGGTAATGACAGAGAAATAGCAGTTTCAGAACAAACCAGGGTATATGATGGATGGGAGTGAGGCTGAAGGCTGAGAAAAGGATATTACGATTTCCAATGTTTGAAAAAGGCACATAGAATCTAGTCTCAAACATGTGGCTGTTTTTGTCTCATATTCTCAATGCCTTTCTGTCATTTTTAATTTTAAAATTAAGTCTTCACTGTAACCCAGTAGCACAGATAGATGATACTTTACCTATTTTCCATCTGGATGAACATAACTGATGTGTTTTGCTTCCAGATGGACAGTTCAGGTTCCGAACAAGTCAAATAGAAAATATATCTTCTCTGATGGTTGCAAGCTTGAGCCTCGGCAGAGTTTAAGCCAAAAATTGGATGATTTCAAGTTTCTTTTTGGAAATGATCAAGATTTAATTTTGCTTTTAATACCACAAGACATAGGAGAAAATTTAGGCCATTCAGCCCATCAATCTGTTCCGCCATTCCATCATGGCTGATTTATTATCCCTCTCGCCCGCATTCTCCTGCCTTCTCCCCATTACCTTTGATGTCCTGACTAATCAAGAACCCATCAATCTCTGCTTTAAACATTTGTAAGGTATTCTCAAACATCCTGAGACACTTCACAAACAAAATTCAGGGATAATGAGCAGGGGTTGTGGGTTGAGAGTGACAGGGGGGGTGGGGGAAGTGGGATTAGGGAATAAATTCCAGAGATCGGGGACTTGACAGCCAAGGGCTTTGCTGTTAATAGTACGCCAATAAATGCTTGGACTGGAAAAGAGTTTGGAGTTTAAATTCCAGATTAGGTGCATTTGATATGTGTGCACCAAAATATACAGTATCAAAATTTATCAGCAATGACTAACTGGGTAGCCTGCAAGTGTTGTCACTCTTCTGGCCCACAGCTCACCAAACCTAATGTGCACGTCTTCGGAAAGTGGGAGGAAACTAGAGCACCCAGAAGAAACTTTTGAGATTGCAGGGAGAACGTACAAACTCCTTGCAAACAATGGTGGGAATTGAACCTAATCGGTATTGCTCGCACCATAATATCATTACGCTACCCTCTACTCTACCATGTTGCCCTATTTGATATGTGATTCTAAATGTGTTATCTAATACACACACTGTTAAATGCGGTCAACAAATTGGCAACCTTGCAAGAGGTTGCAGCGCTTCGGTGAAAGGACCATCAACAGTTGTTCATGCTCCTCGTCAGCACTCCTCCATTTGCGATTCAAAATCCATTCCTGGTTTTGCAGAGTGTGTTCGAGTTTCTTCCCAATGTATGTCCTGACAAAAGCAAGTGGAAGAACCTGAGATGACAAAGAGGAGTGATTTGGATCAGCTAGTTGAGTGGTGTCACAGCAACAACCCTGCACCTGGCGTCCAGGAGATCAGCAGTTTCTGAGGTACTCAAAGAACCAAAAATCATTCCAGGGTCAAAGTTCTCCCTCATTCTGAACAACAAATGAACTTCTTGACCATCTCTGTGCATTGAGTTGGTACCACATGATTGGTTGATTAGATATTTGCATTAACAAGCAGGTGTTCAGGTGTACCCAATAAAGGGGCCACTGAGTGCATTTGCTCCTTTCTTCCTCTCCCTCAACGTCGCAAAGACAAAGGAGCTGGTCATGGATTACAGGAGGAATGGAGACAGGCTAAAACTCTAATAAAACTAAAACTCTAATAATCTGAACCTATATCCACATCTTTTTACCATACAGAATCCCAAATTGACTGCATGAAGAAATTTATCCACATCTCAATTCTAAATGGCAGATCACTTATCCTGAGGTTGTGCACCACACTACCAGATACTCTAGCCTTTCTCACCCGCAGCCCTCTGGCTGTCACGAATATGTGAGTATCCGTATGAGATTACTTTCCCAACTGGGAACACTGGGATTGTGCTAAACTGATTGAATAATCTCCTCTTTGGAGAGCAGGCGGGGGAGATTTCCGGGAATGTTGCCTGGATTGGAGGTCTTGTCCTGTGAGGAAAGGTTGAACGAGCTATGGGCTTTTCTCTTTGGACAAAGGTGGAGGGGGGTTGACTTGGTAGAGATGTGTGGGCTTGTGGGAAACATAGATGGAGGGCCTTTTTCCTGGGATGGTAATGGCCAGCACCAGAGGCCTCACCATTTGTGGTGAGTGGGGAAAGGGTTGGGGGAATGTCAGAAGTAGGTTCTTTGCAGGGAGTGCGGTGGGCACATGGAGCACGCTGGAGACAAGTACAGTGAGAACATCTGGGAGACGCTTGGATGGGCGTGTGGGTGAAGGAGAAATGGTGGATTCTGGGCTGTGTGGGGCAGGGGTTTGGGTTGATAGTGGGGTAGGCTTTACATGGGTCAGCACAACATCGTGGTTCAAGGGGCCTGAGCTGTGCTGTACTGTTTGATGTTCAATGTTCCAATGAATGTGGGTCCAGCACACACAACCTGTCCTCTCACTGCACGAACCAGTGGCATGCATCGATACCAAAGTAAGCTCTTCCTTAGATGTGAAAATCAAAACTATAAACAAAGCTCAACTGAATTGGAACTGAATTGGTTTATTCTTGTTACATCTGAGATGGAGTGCAAGGGTTTTGTTTCCAAATCATCCAAACAGAGAATTCCATACATACGTACGAGGTAGCGCAGAAAGCTACTTACTTAGGAATGCTTAGAGGGATCTGGGCCAAACATGGGCAAATCGGAGAGGCTTAGCTGAGAATCTTGGTCAGAATGGACCAGTTAGACTGAAGGGACTGTTTACAGTCTGTATGCAACAGTCAATGTATCAGGCCAAGACCCTTCTTCAGGACTGAGGGGGAAGATGCCAGAATGAACAGGTGGGGGGTGGGAAAGAAGCTAGCTAGAAGATGGTAGATGAAGCGAAGTGGGTGACAAAGTTCAAGGGCAGGAGAAGAAAGAATCTGATAGGAGGGAAAAGCCGACAATGGGAGAAAGAGAAGGAGGGGGGGACCCAGGAGGAAGTAATCAGCAAGTGAGAAGAAGTAAAAGGTCAGAGTGGGGAATGGAGGAAGGGGAAGGGAAGTTTGTTCACTGGAAGGAGAAATGGATAATCATGCCATCCGGCTGGAGGGTACACCTATTGATAGAATATAAGGTGTTGCTCCTCCACCCTGAGGGTGGCTTTCCCCCACCTTTTCATTCTGGCACTTTCCCCTTCCTTCACAGACGTAAAGATGGATCTCAGCCCGAAACGTTGACTGTTCACTCTTTCCTGTAGATGCTGCCTGACCTGCTGAGTTCCTCCAGCATTTTGTATATGTTGCTTTGGATTTCAAGCATCTGCAGACTTTCTTGTGTGTGATCCTATGATCCTAGAGGACTCAATGTAGTGACTTAGTTACAAAGAAAGTGCAGTTAGACAACTAAATTGTCAAGGTCATGACATAGTAGGTTGTGAGGTCAGGGGGGGCATCCTTGTCACATAAGAGGTCCATTCAAGAGTCTTATAATGGCAAAGAAGAGCTGTCCTTGAGCCTGGTCGTAGGTGTTGTCAATCTTTAGTTATAATCTGCCCAATCTTCTTCTTCTTCAGCTGTCCATCAATTTCGGTGTTGACTGAGGCCTGGGCAGGGCTGTATGGAAGACCGGCAGTTGCCCAAGCTGCAAGTCTCTCCTCTCAACGCCACTGATGTTGTGCAAGGGAAAGGCACTAGGCCGATACAGCTTGGCACCGGTGTCATCGCAGAGCAATGTGTTGTTAAGTGCCTTGCTCAAGGACACAACGTGCTGCTTCAGCCAAGGCTTGAACTAGCGACCTTCAGATAACTAGATCAATGCCTTAACCACTTGGCCATATGTCAACACATCTGCCCAATAGGACAGGGGAGAAGAGAGGATGACCAGGGTGAGAGGAGTTTTTGATTGTATTGGCTGCTTTCCTGAGGCAGTGGAGAGGAGGTTAATTTGTGTGATGGACTAGGCTGCATCTACAATGTTCAGCCATTTCCTGCTGTCTTGTCCAGGAGAGTTGCCCTACCAAGTTATGTTGCATCTGGTGTAGTCCCACCAAGCACAATTACACAGGACTTTTATACTCCGGTTCTACATATTGTCAAAGATGTCTTTCCATATTAAGTAATGCTACCATGTACATCAACTTAACGATCAAGCATTTATAGAAACAGTAACACACAAAATGCTTGAGGAACTCAGCAGGTCAAGCAGCATCTATGAGGGGGAATAAACCGGCAATATTTTGGGCCAAGACACCTCATCAGGACTGGAAATGAAGGGGAAGGAATCCAGAATAAGAAGGTGGAAAGGGAGGCAGCTGATAGGTGAAGCCAAGTGAGGGAGAACGTGAGTCCGAGGGTGGGGGAGGGCAGATAAAGTGAAAAGCTGGGAGGTGATTAGTGGAAAAGGCTGAAGAAGAAGAAGGAATCTGATAGGACAGGAGAGTGGAGCATGGGAGAAAGGGAAGTGAGGCAAGGAGAAGAGAAGGGTAAAATGGAAGCCAGGTGGGGAAAGGAAAAAGAAAGAAGGGGGCGGGGAAGATATTATTAGGTGTTAGTGAAATTGACATTCATGCCATTAGGCTGGAGGCTACCCAGACGGAATATGAGGTGTTGCTCCTGCAATCTGAGAGTGGCCTCATCGCGAGAGGACATGCACCGAATGGAAACAGCAGCCTGGTTTTTAATGCTTCTTTCCAGCACTTCCATGAGAACAAATCTCAGCTTCAGTGTTAGGAGGTTTCATAAGTGTCAAACTCACTGGCCAAATTCCACTGGCTGCTAGCCAGCTGTGCTCTGTTGCTGGACGTACACTGGGTAATGCAATCTGCAGTCCTGAGCCAAGGCCAGGTCTGCAATGCAGGCCTCTAGGGAAAGAAAGAAAAAGTAAGCAAAGCAATACCTCTTAAATTGTCAGTGTTTTGATTTTATGTTTTGTCATTTATTAAAAAAAATCCAACAAACAACCTGCTGGAGGAGCTCGGCGGGCCGAGCAGTGTCAGTGAGAGAAAAGGGAACAGTTGAAACCTTAATATAGGAGCTACCTTCCCCGTACAGATTCGTCTCCCACCTGCAGAAGCTGTTAGACCCGCTGAGCTCCTATTGTGCGCAGTGTTGTGTCTTCAGTAATAATTTAATTATTGCCACTTATTTCACTGGTAATATTAGCTAAGTGCTTCTGAATGAAAGTAAACATCGGAACTTGACTTTGCATAAATGCTTTCAGAGTAACTTTATGGCTGGGTTCGATCAGACCACACCTACTTCACCTTACTCGTCCAAGTTCAAGAAAAGGACGAACAATTGCCCCATTATTTGGAGCTGGAGTGGCCGCTGCTACTGGCTATGCCACCATCTTCGACCGATATTATGACTCAATCCCTTGAGACCGTCTTTGCCGGTTCACCTTATTTGGGTGGATTTGATCAATCAGGCATGCGTCAAGTGCACCTCAGAATAGAAGGACATCCCTCTCAAACAGAGATGAGGACAAATTTCTTTAGCCAGAGGGTGGTTAATCGGTGGAATTCATTAGCACAGACAGCTGTGGAAGGCAGGTCATTGGGCATATTGACGCTGGTAGGTTCTTGATTAGTCAGGGTATCAAAGATTATGGAGAGAAGGCAGGAGAATGGGATTGAAAGGGTTAATAAATCAGCCATGGCAGAAAAGACTCGAATGGCTTAATTCTGCTCCTATGTCTATTGATCTCACAGACCCATGCCACAGAACGATAATGTTTGTCCCAAGGAAATTGTGAAGTCTGGCCTAATCCGTGGCCAATCTCTGTGCTGCATTTGTACAGAGGAAACATTTCTCCACCACCTACCTCTGAATTAACTTCATGACCCCAGCCCAGTCAGTAACAGCAATGTCTACAGTTCCAAATACAGGGAGGTGAACACACCAAAGGCCGGTACTCTCGTGGTCACTCTCTGCCCCCATCTCACCTCCCTCTCCTGTATAAAATGGGTGGAAGTGGGTGGCAGGGTAGCACAGCGGTTAGCATAATGCTATTACAGCACCACCGACCTGGGTTCAATTCCTACCACTGCCTGTAAGGAGTTTGTATGTTCTCCCACTATCCCTTTTGGTTTCCTTTGGGTGCTCCGTTTTTCTCCCACACTCTAAAGACGTATATTAATTGGTCACGTGGGTGTAGCTGGGCAACATGGGCTCGTTGGGTCAGAAGGACTTGTTACTGAACTGTATCTCTAAAAAAAAGGAAGCACGGGCCAGGAACAGTGACCTAGAAGGAAATCAGGAGTTAATTTATCCCTGCATTAAGTCTTACTGAATTGTGCTCTCATTTAATTACAGATGCAAAGGAAAACCATTAACCCACATACTTTTACCGAATGGAGAGGATACGCCCTTGATGATTCATAGTGTGCTTTTTTTTTGAGCAGCCCTTATGAATCAGTATATTATTGGGGGCAGCTCATGAATATGTTGCTGGAATTCATCACAGTCTGAAACTCTAAACCACAGGACAAAAACAAGATTGGTTGTCCATTAAAGTTATTAGTTTTAAGTTTGTTACATTCGGGACAGGAGACCACAGTGAGTCAGCACTAATCATAGACTGTCCTACTTCAAAGTAACGAGAGCACATATAAACCTACATAATCATCTAGTACAACAGCTCGGGGAAAGGCTCTTCAGCCCACCTAATCCATACCATCCCATCTACTTGCACCGGGAACGTACCCCTCCAGAACCCCCTCATCCATCTACCTGTCCAAACGTCTCTTAATGCAACAATTAAGCTTGCATCTAGGACTTCTACTGGCATCTTGTTCCACATTCGCCCCATTCTCTGAGTGAAGAAGTTTCTCCTTGAGATTCCCCTCAAATATTTTAACTTTCATCCTAAACCTACAACCTCTAGTTCTAGTCTCATCTGGCCTCAGTGGAAAAAGCCTGCTTGTATTAACTCTATCTATACACCTTATAACTGTATACAGCAATCAAATCTTCTGTCGTTCTCCAACACTCCAGAGAATAAATTCTGAACCTATTCAACCTTTCCCCAGAACTCAAATGTGCTCAAGTGCCCGGGAGAGCCTTGTAATTTTTCTCTGAACACTTTCAAGATTATTGATTTATTTACTGTAGGTGGGTGAACAGAGCTGCACGCAATACTCCAAATTAGGCTTCACCGATGTCTTACACAACTTCAACATAATAGCCCATTGATAACAACAGATGGATGTGGTGTAAACAGATCAACCGCCTGCCAATTTTCCAATGTCAGCACAATATTAATTCAGATTTTATCAAACGATGTGTCTATTGAATGGATAGTTTGCACGCCACCACCTTGTTTAATAATTGCCCCTCCAGGCATTAATTTAACAAACAAATTATCTATTTTGCTCTACATTTAGAATGACAGCACCTGTCAAACTAAAGCTTAATTCAAATGGAGGAGGTGATGAAGTCTGTAGTTTCACCCTCATATACCCCTTATAAACCTCTAAAAAATCTTATTAATGAAATGAATGGACAGACAGGCACAGTACAGCTGATCCATATGTTTGCGATCAAATCACAAAGACTGGAGCTTCAAAAATAAACACTAATCATATCCCACCTCCCCCAACTCAGCACTCCCAGGGTTGAAATGTCTAATACCAGAGGGCGTGCATTGAAGGTGAGAGGGGATGAGTTCAAGGGGGATGTGAAGGGGAAGTTTTTTACTCAGAGAGTTGTGGATGTCTGGAATGCACTGGTATGGTGGCAGAGGCAAACACATAGGAGGCTTTTAAGGGATCTTTTGGATAGGTACAGGGATATAAGAAGGATGGAGGGATATGGACATGGTGTAGGTAGGAGGGATTAGTGTTTGAGTGTTTTTGATTTGCCTTTTAGCTGGTTCAGCACAACATAATGGGCCAAATGGCCTGTTCCTGTGCTGTATTGCTCTAACTCACTCCCACAGTTCAGTGACCTCTGAGGTGGAGATGGGGGCACACACAGAAAACAGAAGAAAGATATTGTGAAAACTTCTCTCCAAAGCCTGCCACTGATTTAACTTAGTACAGGAGATCACACGAGCAACAAGTGTGGCCATTGAATCAACTTAGCTTTTCCTTTCTTATTGATTTATTGAGATAGAGCGTGCAACAGGCTCCTCTGACCCTCCGAGCCAGGCTGCCCAGCAACCCCCAATTTAACCCTGGCCTAATCACCGGACAATTTACAATGACCAATTAACCAACCAATGGGTACTTCTCCGGACTGTGGGAGGTAACCAGAGTACCCGGAGGGAATGCGCATGGTCACCAGGAGAATGTACAGACAGCAGTGGGTATTGAACCCAGGTCACTGGTACTGTAAGGAGTTCTGCTAACTTCTACTTACTGTGCCATCCCTTACCTGCTTTAATGGAACCAACAGGTAAACACACAAAGTCAGTAGCATTGTGTGTGTTGGATCTACAGGAGATATGGGGAGAATGGGAGATGCGGCTGGATCCTACTAGTTGTGTACAAAAGGCTTGAAGCTACACTTGTTATACCTCAATCATTTCGTATGCTCATTGTTTCTTTTGGAAAAGAGGACCATTTGGCCCATCAAGATGATGCTAACACTCAAAGCAATCCCATTTCCCCTCTTTCAAATACAGAGTCCAGAAGTCCAGATCAACGGTCTGATCTGAAACGTTGACTGTCTGTTTTCCTCCACAGATGCTGCCCAACCTGCTGAGCTCCTCCATGAACTAGTGTGATGTCCCGATTCCAGCATCTGCAGTCTCTCGTGTTTCCAATTCCATTTCCCCCTTCTTTTTCTATTGTCTCACGTCCATCAATTGTCCCTTGCTTCGTCCTTCACACTTGCCACTCAGCAGACGATTAACCAACCAGAAAACACATCTCTGAACTGAGGAAGCAAATGAGAGTGCCCGGGGGAAGCGCAGGCGGTCATAGGGAGAGCGCACAAACTCAGCGCAGGCTGCACCACGGAAGAGCATCAAAGCCACGTGACTGCAGGCCTGTTGTGTACGTTAGGTTAGCTTTATTTACCACATGTACATCGAAACATACGGTGAAGTGCTTCGTTTCGCGTCAACGACCAACACCGCCTGCAAGTGTCGCGCATGCTTCATGCCCACAACTCATTAAACTTAGCCCATGCACGAGGAGATCTGCAGATGCTGGAAGTTCAAGCAACACACACAATATGCTGGTGGAACACAGCAGGCCAGGCAGCATCTATAGGGAGAAGCACTGTCAACGTTTTGGGCCGGGACCCTTCGTCAGGACTACCTGAAAGAAGAGATAGTAAGAGATTTGAAAGTGGGAGAGGGAGGAGGAGATCTGAAATTACAGAAGGAGACAAGAGGGGGAGGAATGAGGCTAAGAGCTGGATAGGTGATTGACAAAAGGGATACACAGCTGGAGAAGGGAAAGGATCGTGGGATGGGAGGCCTAGGGAGAAAGAAAGGGGGAGGGGAGCACCAGAGGGAGATGGAGAACAGGCAAGGAGTGATTGTGAGAGGGGCAGAGAGAGAAAAAAGAGAGAGTGAAAAGAAAGAAAAGGGAAAATAATAAATAGATAGATAGATAGATAGATAGATAGATAGATAAATAAGGGATTGGGTAAGAAGGGGAGGAGGGGCATTAAAGGAAGTTAGAGAAATCAATATTCATGCTATCAGGTTTGTGACTACCCAGATGGAATATAAGGTGTTGTTCCTCCAACCTGAGTGTGGCTTCATGTTGACAGTAGAGGAGGCCATGGATGGACATGTCAGAATGGGAATGGGAAACCTTAGCCCATACTTCTTTTGGATTGTGGGAGGAAACTGGAGCCCCCAAAAGCATCCATATGTTCAGGGGAAGAGAGTACAAACTCCTCACAGTGGTGGGAGTTGAACGCTGACCGCTGATGCACTAACTGCTCTGCCCACATGCTGCTGGTATGTATAACAAAGAAAATCTTGGGGGCCGCGAGGACCAGTTTTCCCGCCTCTATGCGAAGCCCAGCGTCCCACCCAATATATCTGTTAGGACGGCACAAGGTGAAGAGTGAAGTGACAGTGACGTGTGTGCCAGGGGTGTCAGCAATCGTGCAGCACGACTAAATGGGTCCCATTACTCTTGGCAGCATGGTAGTGTAGCAGTTAGTGCAATCACTTTACTTCGTCAGTGATCACTGATTAGGGTTCGATTCCTGCTGCTGACTATACATTCTCCCCATGTGCTTCCTCCGATGTCCTTCCGCTTTGCGAAGATGTATGGTTTAAGGTCGGTGAATTATCAGCATCAGAACCAGGGTGACACTTGCAGGCTTCTCCTGGCTCATTCCTTGCTGATTTGCTTTGACACAGTCGATGCATTTCACTGTATGTTTCAATGTTTTTATGTACATATGACAAATAAAACTAATCATACATTTCTATTGAAGTTGGTGGAGATCCAGATTGAAGAGTTTTGAAGATTTTAAATATAAATGATCTGTAGGAATGAAACCCTCAGCTCTTATACACTGGATACTTCCCATCAGTTCCCAAAATACCATTGACCAGAGTGGGGCAGGTATTGTAATATGAACAAAATCATCGCAGAGACACTAAAGCTAGTGGATACAGAAGTGTTGTATTCAACACAATGAGACACTCCTGGAGAAAGAGGCCTGTTTGACCCAATACTACATGACATCTTATATGCTGAAAAAATCAAAGATAGCTGCAAGACAATTGTATAGTTAAAATGTATTTACAGTCCTTCCTTTGAATTACATATAATTACATACACCTCCTTCTTCACACCCACACTCCAGACAGACAACGTTAATGTTAACTAGTATTGCCTGGTTTTCAATTAACTCATGTCCGCAGCTCCAGGAAACTATTGTCCAGAGCTGCATTTAAATTTAATCTACAATCCACATTCAGACCTAAAGATTGTTCGCTGAAGTTGATAGTTACGATATACCCTAACTCCAAAATATGCCCTAACATTGGCAAAATGAACCTGGTCACCACAAGCACACTCTTCAGATAAGCTGATAAATATTGAATATTATCGATGCATTCAGATCTAAATTTATTATCGAAGCATTCAGTGGCATCTGATCAAGTTCGTCATCAGTCACAGATGATACGCTTAAGAATACTAAGGCCATGCGTGGGGCAGAGTGTTGGACTGACCATTAACTTGTCAGATCTATCCTCAAAATTCACATAGTTCAAAAGTTCTAAGTACAGTTATTATTAAAGAATGTACACTTTATACAACCTTGAGATTCCTCTCTTTACAGGCAGCCACAACACAAAGAAACCCAATAGAACCCTTTAATACAAAAGAAGACTGTCAAACACCCAGTGTTTGGAGAGTGAAAAAAAAATAAATTGTGCAAATAATAAAAGTAAACAAATAATTTTCAGACCTGAAGTTCATGATCCCACAGACTCAGAGACAAGTGAACCTCTTGGAGCAGTGATCTGGACTGGCCCATCCCTCCCCTCTGGGCCCAACACCCTGACTCTTTCAATCTGGCCAGAGGATTGAATCGTCAGAACCTCGGGTCATTCCTCACTCTCAGACACTGAGAGAAAAGAAAAACCATTAGACAGTCCATAGGCGTCAATGAGCTGAAACACACTGGCCGCCATGACCAATTTGCAGCTAACCTTGACCACAAGCTGACGTCTCAAACGGAAAGTACAATCCAAACATAGGATTAGAATAAAATCCTTGCTCTGGAGTCAGCAAAGTCAATTCTCAGTCCCAAACAGAAACACCATCAAGATTGATTCAATGACAGTGATGAAAGCATTTCCAAGATTCACGAAGAGAAACGTAAGGTATTCATTGTGTTGCAAAATAACCCAGCATACTAACCCCTGCTTGATTTCATCCTTAGCTGGAAGACCCAAGATCCGATACTCGGTCACAGGCTGCCCACATTCTCCCTGGGGTCTATTCTAAGCCTTCTTTACCATTTTGCATCTTGTCTGTTTTGGGGCGACCCTCCTGAAGATCATCAATGCCAATGTACCTTGCAAATAAGCACAGGAGATTCTGCAGGTGCCGGAAATCTTAAGCGACACACACAAACTGCTGGAGGCAGCATCTGCAGAAGGGGACGAACAGTCGACATTTCAGGACTGGAAAGGAAGGAGGAAGAAGCCAGAAATCTGAAACCTTGTAAAATCAAACACTTACGGTTCAACATTCTGTCAAGAAACTTGGAGAAAAGATGAACCATTTTGCATCCATGGGGACCTCTAATGGAGCTCAAAGATTCTCCATTAGAAAGAAAGACTGAACTATGAAGAGCCTATCAGAATATCTGGACATCCCAAAGCACTTTACAAAATTAGAGAAACCAACAGTTAGAATTATTAATAATTAAATTTAGGCTGCACCTGGAGTTCTGGCTTTTCAATGGTGTATTTTTAGAAGATTTGATTCAGTGTACAAGAATCATTTTCCGTTTAATCAATTCTGCCTTCCCTTTTGTCCTCTCCTCCCATACCCCGAGTTCCTCTCCATCTTAAGACTCAAACTTTTTTCAAATGTTTATTTATTTAGAGAGATAGTACAGTAAGAGGGCCTTCTTACTGGTGACACTCATCTGGCCAATTAACAGACTAATCTGTATGTCTTTGGAAGGTAGGGGGAAACTGGAACACCCAGAGAAAATCCACGCCGTTATGGGGATAGTCAGCGGTAAGAAATGAACCCGCATCACTGTGTGCAACTGGATCCTAGACTTCCTGTCTGGGAGACCTCAGTCAGTTCAGATCAGGAGCAGCATCTCCAACACCATCACACTGAGCATGGGGGCTCCCCAGGGCTGTGTGCTCAGTCCATTGCTGTTCACTCTGCTGATCCATGACTGTGCTGCAACACACAGCTCAAATCACATCATCAAGTTCGCCGATGACACGACCGTGGTGGGTCTCATCAGCAAGAACGACGAGTCAGCTTACAGAGAGGAGGTGCAGCAGTTAATGGATTTGTGCAGAGCCAACAACCTGTCTCTGAATGCGAACAAACAAAAGAGATGGTTGTTGACTTCAGGAGAGCACAGAGTGACCACTCTCTGCTGAACATTGACAGCTCCTCCATTGAGATCGTTAAGAGCACCAAATTTCTTGGTGTTCACCTGGTGGAGAATCTCACCTGGTCCCTCAACACCAGCTCCGTAGCCAAGAAAGCCCAGCAGCATCTCTACTTTCTGCGAAGGTTGAGAAAAGTCCATCTCCCACCGCCCCCCCCACCCCCACATCCTCACCACATTCTACAGAGGATGTATCGAGAGCATTCTGAGCAGCTGGTTTGGGAATTGCACCATTTTGGATTGGATAGTGAGGTCAGCTGAGAAGATCATCGGGATCTCTCTTCCCGCCATTACAGGCATTTACACCACATGCTGCATCCGCAAAGCAAACAGCATTATGAAGGACCCCACGCACCCCTCATACAAACTCTTCTCCCTCCTGCCATCTGGCAAAAGGTACCGAAACATTCAGGCTGTCACAACCAGACTGTGCAACAGTTTCTTCCCCCAAGCTATCAGACTCATCAATACCCAGAGTCTAGATTGACATTTAGAGAACTTGATATTATATTGAAATTTGTCCTCTAATGTGCCTATTGTCTTGCTTATTATTTATTTTATTTATTAGTTAATTATTGTAGTGCCCTGCACTGTTTTGTGCACTTTATGTAGTCCTGTGTAGGTCTGTAGTCTAGTGTAGTTTAGTGTTGTTTCATGTAGCACCAGGGTCCTGGAGGAACGTTGTTTTGGTTTTACTGTGTACTGTACCAGCAGTTTATGGTCGAAATGACAATAAAAAGCAACTTGACTTGTTGTAATAGAGTTACTTTAACTGCTGTGCTGCCGTGCTGACCGCTGAAATGGCTGAGACCCAGGACTGAACCAAGAACCTTCAGATCTCTAGTCTAAAATTCTTCTAACTGAGCTATTCTAAAGAGAGTTCAAGGACTAGAAAGGTTAACCCGACTTCTTCCTCCACAGAAGTTCTAGATATTTATTCCAGCATTGTCTGGTTTTATTTCAGGTTTCCAGTATTTACAAATTTCAAAGTTCAACCTAAATTCAACAAAGCGCATATACTGCACATCACCATGTACTACCTAAGATCCATTTTCTTGCAGGCATTCACAGTAGAACAAAAAATAGAATCAATGAAAAACTACCCACAGAGACAAAGAACTAATATGCAAAAGACTTCTTTCTTTTTCTTTCTAAATCTTTTTATTAATTTTTAAGCAAACATAGATGAAACATGAATACAGAGAGTTTGAGAGTACATAGTTAGTAGTTTAAATAGACATTCAAATAGATGATAATCAATATATAATAACCTCCCAAACTCATGGTAATTATGAACAAAAGAAGTAAAAAAAAAACAAAAAAAGAGAAAAAAAAACACTAACCAACATGGGCCATTGCATAATGTCAGATATATACAGTAGTGCCAATAACTCCGAACCTCCATCTAAGTAATTAAGGATAATAAAAGTGAGGTTTAGGAAAAGACAATTTAACTCATATGAAAATGTTGAATAAATGGTCTCCAAGTTTCTTCAAATTTAACTTAAGGATCAAAGACAACACTTCTAATGTTTTCTAAGTTCAAACAAGAGATAGTTTGAGAAAACCACTGAAATATAGTTGGAGGATTAATTTCTTTCCAATTCAATAAAATAGATCTTCTAGCCATTAATGTAACAAATGCAATCATCCGTCGAGATGAGGGGGATAAACGATCATTATCCGTCATTGGTAAACTGAAAATTGCAGTAAAAGGATGCGGTTGGAAGTTGATATTCAAAACTGTTGAAATAATACTGAAAATAACTTTCCAGTAAGAAAAGACTTCTAACTATGCAAATACAAAATGAAAAGCAAATTATAATAATAAATAAGTAATATTAAGAACATGAGCTGTAGAGTCTTTGAAAATGAGTCCATAGGTTGTGGAATCAGTTCAGTGAAGTTATCTCCCTGGTTCAGGAGCCTGATAGTTAAGGGATACTAACTCTTCCTAAGCTTGATGCTGTGGGTCCTGAGGCTCTTGTATCCCCTTCCCAACAGTAGCAGTGAGAAGAGAGCATGGCCTGCATACTGGGGAATCCCTGGTGATAGATACTGCTTTCCTGTGAAATCATGCCCTGTAGATGTGGGAAAGGCTTCATCTGTGATGGACTGGACTGTATCTACTACTTTTTGTGTGCTTTTTCATTCATGGGCATTGGTGCTTCCATGCTGGGCTGTGATGCAACCAGTCAAGATACTCCCCACTGTGTATCAATAGGAGTTTGTCAAAGTTTTAGATGACATGCCGAATCCACACAAATTTCTAAGAGGCGCTGCTGTGCTGTCTTTGTAAAATAGAACTTACATGCTGGTTGCATGACAGGTCCTCTGAAATATTAGCACTGAGAAATTTTAAATTGCTGACCCTCACCTCCTCTGATCCCCCTGATGAGGATTGGCTCATGGACCTCCAATTTCCTCCTCCTGAAGTCAGTGATCAACTCTTCGGTCTTGCTGACATTGAGTGAGAGGTAGTTGTTGTGGCACCACTCAGCCAGATTTTCAATCTCCCACCTATATGTTGATTCATCACCACCTTGGGCTTGGCCAACAACAGTGGTGTCGTCTTAAATATAACATTGGAGCCATACTTGGCCTCACAGTCACACAGTCATAAGTATAAAGCAAATAGAGCAGGGGGCTAAACACACAGCTTTGTGGTGCACCTTGTTAATGCTGAGGAGATGCGGTTGCCAATTTGAGCTTTTGCCTTTGTACTGAAACGTTTGAGTTCTTTGAAAGTCCATGCCCCTGATCTCCTGCACAAGTGACTGCTTTGTTAGTCTTGGCAGATTTCCTCTGAAGATATGCAGGAACTTAATAATAGCTCAAAGGAGACCCAGGCTTTTCAGGGGCTTAGGGAATTATTGAATTCCTGTATGATTAATGAGAGGGAATCTAATATGTATTTCAGAACTTCTCACATCTACTTTAGTAACAGAGGAACAGTTATGGTAGGATGGAGAGGAGGAGAAGCAGATCATAACAGTTTGCCCTGGGAACAAGAAATCACAGTCGTATCACTGCCTGTTCTCATTGACAAGGATAAAGTTTCCTTGTTTATCACTGCTATCATTCTTACCTGTTTGATCTACGATACCTTGTCCACTCATCTGAGATCAGTGTTTCCTGTTCAGGCTGGAAGCATGCATTGTTGGGACCGATTCTCCAAGCTTCATCCAAGAAAGCTCCTTATCTCCATGACAAGCTATGTGATAACTGGCCAACACACTGCTCACCAACACAGGCTTGTTCTTTGAACCTGACATGCTCGTTAAAAGCCAGTAGCTCTGTATGAGCGGATCCAGCATATTGTGTGTTTTATGTCTTCTTCCCCATGTACAGCTTTGGCTTATGTAACTAACAAGTGAGATTTATGTACCCATTAGGTTTCAAATAAAATGACACCAAGCCACCAAAGGAGTTATAAGAGAAGTTGCTGAGGTAATTTTGAAGGAGAGTCATAAAGGAAAGGAGAGCCAGCAAGAGGCTGAGGAAAGGGCTTCAAGTTTTCTAGTTTTCCTCAATGAATTATTTAGCCTAAAGACTCATAGGGCTACAAAACGAGTGACAATCGATCCAGATTCAGGCAGAAGATGGAAACATAAGTGACTAGCTTTGTAAATTGTTGTCCTGTACCCCGAGGGTCATACTAAAGCCAGAAGCGGTGAAGAAAGGAGGTGCACAGGGTCTCCAAGGACTCCAGGGCTGGTGAACATTCAGGGAAAGGTGAAGGGAAGGAGGGGAAGAGGGAGGGGGAGAGGAAATGGGAAAGAGAGAGAGAGAAGAGGAGAGTCGCATTAGTAGAGTAGAGGAGGCCACTGACTGACATGTCGGAATGGGAGTGGGAAGTAGAACTGAAGTGGGTGGCCACCTCCCCCTCTGGTGCTCCTCGCCATTCTCTTTCTTCCACGGGCTTCTATCCTCTCCTATAAGATTTCCCCTTCTCCAGCCCTTTATCTCTTCCACCTGTCAGCTTCCCAGCTCTTTGCTCACCCAGTTACACCTGTCAGCTATCGTCTTGCACTTCTGCCATTCTCCTCCCACCTTCTTGCTCTGACTTCTCATCTTTTCTTTCAGTCCTGCTGAAGGGTCTCCGCCCGAGACGTCGACTGTACTCTTCTCCAGGGATGATGCCAGGCCTGCTGAGTCCCTCCAGCGTTTTGTGTGTGATCCCTCCAGAGAGGATACTTCCTGTGGTGTGTCTGTAAAAACTGGTGACCTGAGGAAACTCTTTTGCAGACACTTGTCAAATCAACACACAATATCTAAGATTGTCTCAAATCCAGAATGGGGAAGAGCACCTCCACCCTCACACAGGGAAAACAGCAGGCAGACCATTCCCCCGAATGGGCTTATGGCTAATACGAGGGACTATAATTTTAAGGTGACTGGAGAAAAGAATCGGAGGGGGGATGCCAGGGGTACATTTTTTTTACACAGAGAGTGGTGGGTGCAGGGAATGCCCTTCAGGCAATGCTGATAACTTAAAACTTTATTTATCCCAAAGGAAATTATTTTGCAAGGTTGCTCAGCCAGAAATATACACTTCAAAATACAAAATGTAAGCACTGAGGTATGAAAATAGAACAGAAAATGTGCAGTAGGAAGATGTGCAGTGAAACCATCTACTTATACACGTAAGGTGGAGGAGTTGTGGAGTCTCATAGCCACAGGGAGGAAGCATCTCCTTTGGCGTTCAGGGGTGAACCTCACAGGTACAGAGGCAGACACAGAGAGAAGGCAGGAGAATGGGGTTGGGAGGAATAATAAATCAGCCATGATGGAAAGGCAGAGCGGACTCAATGGGCCAGATAGCCTGCTTCTGCTCCTGTGTAATGGTCTCAAACATTAGGGGCATTTAAGAGACTCTTAGATAGATACAAGGATGAAAGAAAAAAAAAGGAGGGCTATGCAGGAGGGAAGGATTAGATTGATCTTAGAATAGGTTAAAAAGTCAGCACAACATCAAGGGGCCAAAGGGCCTGTACTGTGCTATAATGTTCTATGTTCATTGCAATAACACACTTCCTAAAGGTTGAGGAACAGTATTAAGCAGCTCTGCTGGTGGCCTCATCCCTTTCCTTCCTTGTGCCTGTTTCCTTGTTTTGTAATTTATTTTTCATTGTTCATCATCAAACAAACATTTCCATAAGATGTATTTCAGATACTGCACATATATATCATATATTCATTTTTCCCACAAATCTCCACATAATATTTATCTGAGGTGTACACTTATAGAAATGAGAGGAAAGAACAAGCAAAAGGAGAAAACTATGTACGAGTAGGGAGTGATCTTTTTTTAAAGAACATATTTATTGATATGTGAGAATAAAATCAGGCCTATGAGGAGTTACGTAGTTAAAACATTTTTCCCAGTATGAATCAAATTGTTCCAACTTGTGATTAATAGATGTGGTTATCTACTCCATTTTGTAAATGTCCATTGTAATTTCCATCCATGCATTTAAGGCTGGGCTCTCCTGTGATAACGATTTTGTGATAAGAGTCTTTTTGCTAGCCACCAGCAGTATATTCATTAAATATTTATCTCTTTTCAACCATTCTTAAGGTATCTACCCAAAATATATGGTCTTACTTTCTTTAAAAATGTCTTGTAGAGCATTGTGTATCCCACTCCAATAGTCTTTGATAATAGGGCAATCCCAGAAAATATGGTAATGATTTGCATTTTGATTTCCACAATTTCTCCAGCAAGCAGGGAGGTTACTATCATAATGGGATTTCTGAGAGGGTGTAATAAAATATCTTATCAAGTTTTTCCATCCAAACTACCCTCCATTTCTGTGAACTGGTACACTTCCATTGATACCTCCATATTATTGTCCATTCTTCCTCAGATATAATTATCCCTCCTTCCTTCTCCCATTTTATTTTAATGTATGAAGTTGAATGTGTTTTAAGATTTGACAAACCCTTATAAATGCTTGAAACTATTCTACTACCATTATCTGAATTATATGCTTTTCTAAATAGTTCTATCAGGCATGTACTTGCCTTGGTTACATTTTTAACTGTCCTATTAACATACTGTTGCATCTACAAATACCGATAAAAGTCTTGTTTTTCTAATAAGTGTTCCTCTTTAAGCATTTCAAAACTGAACAGTGTTCCTTCTTTCATTATATTGCAAAGAACTGTTATTCCTTTAGTTGTCCAGTCCTTAAATCTAGCACCCAGTTTATTCGGCGTAAGATCCAAGTCATGTGCACAGTATTTAAGAATTGCAATATCTCCCTCTAGTTTTTATTATTTTATAATAGTTCTCTATATTTTAAGAGTACATTTCACCTATGGGTTATCAATAGTATTTATGTAACATTGTAGGTTGTTATCAGTCAAAATTGCCTGTATAGGAATGGAAAGTATCCTCTCCTCAATGTTTTTCCATTGAGCGTCATATGATGGGTTGCACCAGCATATCGCAGCTCTCAACTGTGCTGCGAAATAATAATCTCTAAGAGAAGATAAGCCACATCCCCCCTTTTCCTTGGCTAATTGCAAAGTTTTGAGACGAACTCCAGGCCTTTTACCTTGCCAAATATATCTTGACAACATTTTGTTATCTCTATTGGTAGGGTTTGAAAGAGATATAATAGTCTGGGCAATATATTCATTTTAATGGATTCAATACTTGATCTGAGACTAAAAAAAGGAATTAGGTTCCATCTTGTTATATCTTCCTTAAATTTTTTTTCATATAAAGGCAGATAATGGCATTCTGATAATTTTGCCAGATCTTTTGGCATAATGATGCCCAAACATTTGAAAGACTCTGTTTGCCATGCCCAGGGATACCTACTTCCAATTTCTCTTGGTGGGCTATAGTTATATGAAAGTAGTTGGGTTTTATCTATGTTGATCTTGTATCCTGATAATTGGCTATATTGTTCAAAGGATTACATCAGTTTAGGTAAGGAGTATATTGGTTGCCCTAGAAAGATCAAAATGTCATCCGCGTAACAAGCCAATTTATGCCCTGTCCCTTTAATAGTAATTCCCCTGTTATCTTCATTTTGTCTGATGTATTGAGCTAATGGTTCCAGATATAATGCGAATAGTAGCAGTGTTCATGCCTGTTTCCAAGAACAGCTGCTCAGTCAAGTGCAGGAGAATCCTCAGGGACATCACAATGCAAGTCAAAGAGCCCAAAGCAAAATGCAGACACTTTCACCAGTTATCCTCATCACACAGCCCTCGCCTTCACATCTGCCTTCATTTCCTATGTAACCCATTAATACGAAGAGAATTCATTTAGTTAATCGGCTGATTTGAATGTAATCCGATTATAAAGCAGACATTTTGCACACCCAGTCACTTCAGAATCAGGATCAAGTTTATTACCTTCAAGTTCAGGTTTAATTGTTATTCAACCATACATGTATACAGCCAAATGAATCTCCAGGCTTAATGTACAAAGCCCAGTACATACAGTCACACAATAGACAATAGATATAGATATAGACAGATCACACAACATATATAGTTACAATCCAGCACACACAATCGCAAAATAATACCATCACTGACATATGTCGAGCAATTTGTTGTTTCGCAGCAACAGTTAAGAAAAAATTAAAATATTCAGAAAATAAGTTTAAATAAGTTACAGTAAGGAATATAAATAGAGCAAAAAGAAAATAAAAATAGTGGGGAAGAGTTCATGGGCTGGTTCACTGTCCATTCAGAAATCTGATAACAGAGGAGAAGAAGTTGCTCCTAAAACATTGAGCATTCAAGCTCCCATCCTTCCTCCCTGATGGTAGAAATGAGAAGAGGGCATGTCCTAGACGATGAAAGTTCTTTATGATGGATGCTGCCTTCTTGAAGCACCACCTTTTGAAGATGTCCTCGAAGGTGGAGAGGCTTCAGCGCTGATATTGACCCCTTTCTCAAGTAGAGATGGGCATTGAAGCTTTAAGGAAGTGTCTTTGGTTGAAGTTAAGGCAGCTAAAGGCACTTCCCTTAAGAATAGATTCTTGCAAGATCAAATAACTTTTGTCTAGTCAATCTCTGCCAATTTTGCACCTTCCTCTGGTGAGGAGAAAAGAAAATAAGGGAGGGGTACTGATGCTAGTGTAGGTGGTGAGGGAGATATAGGTGAGGTAAGTGAGTGGCTGACAGAGCATGTAAGGTCATCAACACAGGTAGTGAAAATAGAAAGGGTGAGTGTTTGTTAATTGAGGGAAGGCTGACTTGTACTGGAATCAGACCTGAGGCAGATTGGGAGACCACTTTGTCATGCAGCTTCACCATCCACCGTAAAAGGTGGGATTTCGCAGTGACCACCCATTTTCATTCCATTTCCCACTCCCATTCTGACATGCCTGTCCAGGGCCTCCTCAGCCGCCACGATAAAGCCACTCTCAGGTTTTTCTCCAAGCACTGTCACCTTGTCGTGGTGGAGATGGTTGGTAGTTCCTGAGAGCAATGCCGTCTGGAGCTTAGCTCTTGATAAGGCCACCCATCGTGGTAAGGTCAAGGGAGAGGCTCTAGACAAAAGGCAATCCAAGCAAGATCTCAATAGTGGAGCTAACAGAAGATGATGGCATAACACAATGACAGTGATTTTGGAGGAAGGCTGTAACGGTGAAGCATCCCTTGTCTTGGATGCCATGTCACTGGATCCTGACCCCAATCTGTCAAGGACCGTGTGATGGCTGTCAATGCATCAGGCTCCCCACGTTAAACAAAGTCATGCATAAGCATTCTCCATTAAGGGAGTAACCCCTTTGGAGAACATCATACTCGACTTGAGTGATCGCACTCAGGTTGGAGGAGCAACACCTCATATTCCACCTGGGTCGCCTTCAACCTGACGGCAAGAACACTTATAACTGACTTCTGGCAATTTCCCCCCCTCCCTCCTCTTTCTTTCTCCATTACCCATTCTGGTTCCTTCTTATCCTTCCTCTTCTCTTTACCTGTCCATCACCTCTCTCTGGTGCCCTATCTCCTTCCCTCTCTACCATGGTCCACTCTACTCTCCTATCAAATTTCTACCTCTTCCACTTATCACCTCCCTGCTTCTCACTTCCTCCCCCTCATCCACCTACCCACGTAGACCTCACCTGGTTTCACTTATCACCTCCCAGCTTCTCACTTCCTCCCCCTCACCCACCCACCTGCGTAGACCTCACCTGGTTTCACCTATCACCTGCCAGCTCATACTCCTTCCACCTTCTCATTTCGGATTCGTCCCCTTTCCTTTCCCTTGCTGACGAAGGGTCTCGACCCAATATGTTGACTCTTTATTCCTCTCCAATATTCTTCCAGCACTTTCTGCATCATTCTAGTTCTTGTAGATCATGGAGTCCCTATACACAAATCACTGGATAGTTAACGCGCAGGTTCAGCAAGAAATTAAGGAGGATAGTGATATATTGGCCTTTGTTGCTGAAAGATTTGAGGACAGAGATCTTACTGCAATTATCCATGACCATGGTAACACCAGACCTGGAATATTTTGGTCTCCCTACCCAAGGAAGGATAACACACAGAATGATGGAGGAGCTCAGCTGGCCAGGCGGCATCTATGAAGGGAATACACGGCCGATGTTTCAGGACTGGAACGGATAGATGACGAAACCAGTACAAAAAGGTGGGGGGGGGGGGGGTCAGGGAGAAGGAGCACAAGCTGGCAGGTGATAGGTGAAACCTGATGAGGGGGGAATGTGGGTGGGTGAGAGAGGAAGAATGAAGTGAGAAACTGGGAAGCGAATGGAGGGAGGACAGTGGGCATTCACTGGAATGGGAGGGGTTTGTCCTGTGAGAAGAGATTAAGGAGCTGAGCCACTGTAAAAATGACAGGTGATCTCATTGAAACACACAGAATTCTCTTGGAATTTAGAATGAGGTAAATACATGGATAATATTTTCCCAGCAACATTCAATCTACTTGAAAGTTGGGTGTGTCAAGGAGCATCATTTTCATTAGGAGTTTGAGGAGAATTGGTATGACACCAAAGACACTCACAAATATCTACAGGTGTACCGTGGAGAGCGTTCTAACTGGCTGCATCACCGTCTAGTATGAAGGGACCACTGCACAGGATCGGAAATAGCTGCCGTAAACTCAGCCAGTTCCATATGGGCACTTGCCTCCCCAGCATGGAGGACACCCTTCAAAAGGCAGTGTCTACCAGAAAGGACCCTCACCATCCAGGACATACCTTCTTCCCATTGCCACCATCAAGGAGGATGCACAGGGGCCTGAGGACACACAACACTAACTCATTATTTTTTCCTTCTCTTATTTAATTTAATTTTCTTTTTTATATATACATCTTATTGTAATTTCTAGTTTTTTTTACATATTGCATTGTACTGCTGCCACAAAAACAACAAATTTCACGACCTGTATCAGTGATATTAAACCCCTGATTCTGAGTCTGATAGTGATATTGAGGGATTTTGTGAATAAAACATGCGAGAGTTGTTTTACGTGCAGCCCTTTACTTCCATTACGAACAAACCAAAAGCAGTCACCTTATGCTGACCCCATTACGTGAGACATTGTCTCTTAAAGTGAAGACAACAACTCAATGACAGTGTTAGTGAATAATGTAGATCAGTTCGATTATGAACAATATGTGTTATCTGTCAGCCATTATATTACCCTACACAGCACCGCACCCCATAGAATTAATCAAAACCAGCATTACGACACTAACTGGAGCTCGTGCAAGCCATCGGCTTGGGTCCTTTGTGCCTTGGTTGGAGTAACAGCAGGTTCCTGTGGCTCGTTCAGGGGGTGCTGACACACATGGTCATGCAGTGATGCAGGGGGTATGGCAATGGAGCTGTCCAGGTCTTGGAGGGCCAGTGTAAGGCGATATACAGAATACATTCAGATTTATCTACAATATAAGTCTTTTCCCTTGTTACAAAATGCGGATTGGGTCTTGAGGGGGTATTAAATGCGGTAAGGGGCCTTGAGGGGGTATTAAGGTGAATCATAGCAGACAAAAATGAACGAGGTAGAACGTAGGGCCCTGGGACTAAGAGTGCTGTATGCCATAATGGAATAGGTGGAAAAGAACTAAGTTTACTGAGGAGGGAAGAACATTGCTGACATGTTGACCAGGCAGTCGTGACATCAAGAATAAAATCACCCGGCACCCTTAGCAACTGCCCATCCACTAACTCAGCGGTGGAGGACTGCAGATTGTCTTTTGGAGCCGCTCTGAGCCCCAGCAGGACCCACGGGAGATGACTAGCTTGCAGGTCACCCTTGGGCAAGGTGTAGCACCTGCTCAGCCCCCAAGAGCAGGGTCACGTGAAGCCATGGGAGCAGGTGGTGGACGGTCGTATGAGCGGCCGGCGCAAATCACAAATCCTGGTTATGCGACCACTGGCGCCAGGCAGACAATCTCTGAAGAGCTTCGATAACGGCTGGGGTCACCCGTTTTGTAAAGACACTGCCCAGAAGAAGGCAATGGCAAACCACTTCTGCAGAAAGTTTGCCAAAAGCCATCATGGACATGAGACCATGATCGCCCGCGTCATGTAACACGGCATCTAATGATGGTGGTGGTGATGATAAGTAAGTAGCTCATGTTGGAATAAACAGTTGAAACGTGTGCGGAGATGTGATAAATGTTCAGTTTTGGATGCACTGCTGACAAAAAGTTGTCCAGTTAAACAAAAAGAAAATCCAAGTCATTTAACAGAGTCCGTTACGCAATGGAAAGTCTGTACTGCGTTTTTGAGGCCAAACAACATGTACAGAAACTCAAAAAGGCCAAATGGAGTTATAACAGCAGTTTTTAGAACATCCTCAGTGCGCAGAGGCACCTGATAGCAGCTCCTGATTAACTATCAGAAAAAAATTATCTTTCCAGCTATATATGCCGAAAAGTGCTGAATTTGAGGAACTGGGTAATGATCGGCGTTAGCGGCCTCGTTACAGCGGTGGTAATCGCCATCAACCACCATCAACCTGCAGGACCTCGTAAAGCCCAAGGGCTGTTCGACCTGTGTACAGTGCTAAGCATTTTCATGCTAACAAACTCAGCCTTTGTGCTGGCCTGGTTCTCTGAGTCCAGTAAACATGCACGCACGCGGATCGGTGAACCAGATGTGGAAACGTGGTGCTCGACCCCCATGCAGTGGAAAATGGGGGCTTGCTGAGGTCTGGAAAATTCACCCAGTAGGTGAGTGAATTCACACATGGAGGATCATGCACTAACCAGAGTCGTCATGGGGAACTTACTGGGAATACAGGATAATGACCCAAAGTCCTTTGTGCCCACAAGCTGGCTGTTCTTAAGATCTGCTAACAGATCCCAGTGCGAAGGAGATCTGTGCCGAGCAGAGGTCTAGCAACTTTAACTAAGGCAGAATCCCACGTGTAACATTGTCCACTGAAGCAGAGATCACACTTCGTGTTCCATAAGTCTAGATCCTGCCACTGCTGGCAGCTTCCAGCAAGGGCCATTTGCTCTCTGCTTATAATCAATGGGTGACACTGGCAGCACACTCACTTGAGTGCCTGTGTCACACAGGAAGTGTCACCCTGAAAGGGCGTCCATAATGAACAACAGACAGCTCGAGCCAGCCGGAACCCATAGTGCCCCCTGACCTCCGATGTTCGGATGCACCGGCACTGTTGAAGCTGCACGGCGGTCGACACTTGGTGCTGTTCGTGCTACAAAATGCGTAGTGAAAGCAGACTAGCCGTTGTCTGGGTTGGAGCCGCAGGAGTGAGCCTGTTGGGGGGCTCTGCTGACAGGGCTTCCTGAGACAGGGAAAGGAGGAGGAAAAATGGGCCTCTGCCTGGCTGAAAGCAGACTGTCGGCCATTTTAGCAAGTCCTTCACGAGTGTATCAGTGAGGACTTGACCAGGCATTTGTTGGCCAAAGAGTTGTTTAAAAATAAAACAAGGATGGTGATTGCCCAGGATAGATGGCATGTGGCCCACTAGTTGTAAAGGCCTAACGTCACACAGGCCGGGCGAATAGAGCAACTGTTCAGTGCCCTCAGATTCAGACTTCAGAAGTCTGTAATAGGTGAGTTTTCAGAGAGACATATTTATCACATACAGGTGGGTCTTCAAGTGAAGTCACCTCTCTGGCTGCAGTGGAACTACTTAGGGATGCTACGACGTAGTAAAATTTGGTACTGTCTGCAGAGATTTCTCGCAGCGAGATTTGGGCTTCGGTCTACGCAAACCACGTGATAGAGTGCCGCTCCCAAAAACCTCAAAGCAACTGTGTTGGTTGGCATGTCATTAAGTAATTGTTCAAGAGCGGTGGGGTCACCAGCGCAGGATTTTCTGAGTAAGACATGCGAGAGTTTTTTTTTAATGTGATTAACAAAAGCCGCAGCCCTTTTCTTCCAATACGAACAAACCAAAAACAGTCCCCACATGCTGGCATCATTACGCCCGACACCGTCTCTGAAAGCGAAGAGAACAGCTCAATGATGGTGTCTGCGAATTACGTACAACAGTTTCTATTATGAACAGTATGTGTCACCTGTCACCCACAGAGATGAGGAGGAATTTCTTTAGCCAGGGTCTGGTGAATCTGGTGGCTGTAGGGGCATATTTAAAGCAGAGGTTCATAGATTCTTGATAAGTCAAGGCTTGAAGGCAGGAGATGGGGGCTGAGAGGAAAATGGATTAGCCATGATGGAACGGCCTAATTCTTATACATAGGGTCTTATACATTCACCCTACAATATTAAGCCTGATTCTGATTCTGATCCTGATCTATGGCGGGGGTAAGAGGAATTGTTAATGCAGGTTCTTGACCCAAAATGTCAACAACTCCTCTCATTTCACAGAGCTACTCCAGCAGACAGTTTGTTGCTCTAATTTCCAGCATTTTCAGTCTCTTGTGCCTCTAATATTTTTGCCAGTTGGAGTTGTTTAAAACCAAGGTTAACAATTTCAAAATAAGGAATCAGATGAACAGGACAGAGATGAAAAGAAACTTGTTCAGCGAGAAGCAGATGAATAGTTGCCCATCTTTGGAACCTGAGTATACTCGGAGAGGGATCAATACATTTTTGGATATTAAGGATATTTAGGGAATAAAGCAATAAGGGGCTGTTGCAGAAAAGCAGAGGCGAAGCGTCAGATCAAACCTGATCTTACAGAATGGTAAAGTAGGCACAAGGAGGCATATTGCTTGTGTGGTGGGGCTTGCTTGAGATGAAGCAGATGATTCAAAGAGAGACGGCATAAACCAGGTCTCCAATTTAAATCTTTCACTGCTAGCAATTTTTTGCAAGTGTCACTATCTGTCACAAGCAGATTTATTCCTCGTGGTTTAAAGCAATTAGACTGAGAGGATTGGAGACAGGCTTGAAGTTTGAATCTCGGTAATTGGCAGCATCAAAAAGCACTGGTCATAAGGATGAATGTCTCGTGAATACTTTGAAAGTGAAGCAAAGAGCAGGTCTGAGGATTTGCCTTGGAATGCTTATTGATCATTTCGTTATGGAGAAAAATGTAAAATATTATTCAGAGTTTTATAGAAGCAATAAAACAAGACAAAAGTTGAAGGCTTCTCTTTCTTTAACAGCTACAAGCTGTTTACAACAAGGCGTCTAAGATTGCAGGAGGCAAAGCAGAGTGGACAGGCAGTGCCTTTTTTCACAGGGCAGCAAAAGCTAATATCAGAGAATCTACTTTCAAGGTGAGTGGAGGAAAGTTCAGAGGATTTTTTTTATATATAACACAGCCATGAATGCACTGCCAGGGGTGGTGGTATACACAGAGACAATAGGGACATCTTAGGAACATGAATGAAAGAAAAATGGAGGGTTATGGGCAATGTAGGAGGGAAGGGTTAGACTGATTGTGAAGATCAACATGGTGGGCTTGTGGTGAACTACATATACCTGTCTGGACACGCCCCCTGCTGACTGCTCCTGTGGCTCCTCCCACAGACCCCGGTATAAAGGCGATTGGGGCCTGAGCCCGGCCTCTCAGTCTCCAGGATGTAGTATGGTGGTCACTCACTGCTTGTTCCTTCTTCCAGTCAATAAAAGCCAATATCTCGCCTCACGTCTCAGAGTGAGTTATTGATGGTGCATCAGGGCTGAAAGGCCTGTGTTGTGCTGTACTATTTTCTAAGCTACACACTATCTTGGTAGTATCAGAGGCTGAGCTGAGGTGTTTCTATAACGTTCCTTTGTTTGCTAATTCTTTGGAGGATTGGCTCTTGCTTTGAAAAAGGGAACAGGAGAAGCCTTGAAGAATCAATGAAGAACCATTTCCGAGGCACAGAAGCCACCTTCACACCACTGTGTCAGACAATATGAGTTCAAGCCTTGCCCTATCTCTTGAACATATAATTCAGGCTGATACAACTAGGTTGTGGATAAATTTGAAATAAAGAACATGTCTGAGGATCTGTGTCAGTGGAAACAATGCAGTTATAATGCTGGCCCAAAAGGAGATGCCTCAAAAGGTGGCATCCATCATTAAAGACCCCAGCTCCCAGGGTATGCTTTATTCTTACTACTACCATCAGAGAAGAGTGTGAAGACACACACACAATGTTTTAGGAACAACTTCCTCTCTGCCACCAGATTCTAAACAGTCAGGGGTCAGCAACCTTTACCACTGAAAGAGCCACTTGGACCCGTTTCCCACAGAAAAGAAAACACTGGGAGCCGCAAAACCCGTTTGACATTTAAAATGAAATAATACTGCATACAACGTTTTGTTTTGCCTTTATGCTATGTATAAACAAACTATAATGTGTTGCATTTATGAAATTGATGAACTCCTGCAGAGAAAACGAAATTACATTTCTGCATGCAACAAAAACATTTTGACCTCCGAAAAAAAGACGTTGGGTTGAAGGTTACTTTTAAGTAAAATACTCAACGTCTATTTGAGTCCTTCTTGTATTTATGAAAAACGCCAAACTTAAATTTGCCGCCAGCAGCAAACCAAAAATAACGTCAGCCAGCTGTCAACCTGAAAAATAAAAGGACTATTTCACTGAACAATGAAAACATATGAATATACGTTAAATAATAGGCAATTAAAATATTTATCATCCTTGTTCAGGTTGACTCACACCTGACAATGCAGTCGTATTCAGTAGGGATGGATCGATGCTTAGGGGAGTGACCGGGAAGGATAATGAACTCTCTGAACTCACAGAAGCGTTTCCCAAATGATGTTTGCATTGCGATGATTGCAGAATGTAAATACTCCGAATTTATCATGTCGTGACCTTGTTTGAACTCTCTCAAATTGGGGAAGTGAGACAATGTGCCTTTCTGTAAATCTCTGGCAAGCACTGTCAACTTGAGCTCGAATGCCAAAACATCCTCCAACATGTGCAGGGCTGTACGTCCTTACCCCGTTGAAGAGCTGTGTTCAGCGTGTTCAGGTGCGCTGTCATGTCTACCATGAAGTGTAGCTTTTCCAGCCACTCTGGCTGTTCCAGCTCAGGAAAGGTGAGCCCTTTGCTGCCCAGGAAAGTTTTCACTTTTTCCAGACACGCGACAAAGCGTTTCAGCACCTCCCCTCTGGACAGCCAGCGATAAAAAACACGTTGTAGTGGTGTGCTACACGCAGTCAGTAAACTGCAGTCAAAGATAGCTTTATTCGAACTAAACAGCCTTGCTTTTAAGCCTCTCTCAACCCGCCCCCCATGGGCGCGGATGCTGCAAAAGACACGTACTCACAAACCCCCGTAGGCTATCTCCCTTAGCCTGAACGCTGGCTAATTGTGAGCCGGTTCGGATGTGTCAGGAAATGGGTCGCCACAACGTCTTATTTAGATTGTACAAGATCACCATAATCTTCAAATTTAGATTTACATTTCAAAAACTAACAAACTAACATAAAATACATTTTAATTAAATACTGACCATGTAGCGGTGTGCTACACGCAGCGCTAAAATTACGACACGGAGTCGGTAACTGCAGTCGAAGGAAAAAACTTTATTCGAAATCTTCAGCCTCACTTTTAAGCCTCCCTCAACCTGCCCCCCATGGCGCAGAGGTTCCAAAGCTCTGTGCTCGCAAACCCCCGTAGGCTATCTAATTGTGAGTCGGTTCGGATGTGCCAGGAAAAGGGTCGCCACAACCAATTATTTCCCAAAGCAACAGGGAGCCGCAGCACAGACGTAAAAGAGCCACATGTGGCTCCGGAGCCGCGGGTTGCCGACCCCCGGTCTAAACATATATAGATATATATAAATACCCACACAGTATATACAGCATTATCAAGTCCTAAAGAAGCCCAAAACATCAACTGTTCACTCTTTTCCATAAGTGCTGCCTGGCCTGCTGAGTTCCTGCAGCATTTTTGTGTCTGTTACTTATATGTCACCACATACAACCCAGAGATTCATTTTCCTGTGGGCATACTCAGCAAATCTAAAGCATATAACAGGATCAATGAAAAAGATAAACTAGAGTGCAGAAGACAACAAATCCTGCCACTGTTAAGAAGAAATTGACATGCTACAGAATGCAGTAAAAGTAACTCAAAAGAAGGATATTTGAGAGGAATTTTGGAACAACTCTCTGTAGCCCACAGAAAGTGGCCGATGATCACCACCGCCATCTTGTTGTCCCCCCATTGCTTTTCCCGTGCACCTCAATGCACTGATGTAATGAGTTGATCTGTATGAATGACACGCAAAATAAACTTTTCCATTGTACTTTGGCACACGTGACAAAAATAAACCAATTTGCTTACTATGGGTGGAGAAAATAAGCAATGCCTACTCATTTACCTTTTAGTTTTTCTCTGTACCTCGAACAATGTGTGTCCTGTGGGGGTGTGGCTTATTCTGATGATCTAAAATCACTCCATTGCGTTTGGTGAGTTTAGAAACTGCAGCTCTTTTTCCCCATTGGTTAGCTGCCTGGTGTCCAGTTTCAAATACCCTGGGTGTGTGTGTGTGTGTGGGGGGGGGGGGTCATTCTCTCTTCCTTTGTCTAAGGAAAGCAGTGTACATTACCATTGGGAAGGTATGCTCTGCACTAGCTTTTAGCTGAGTATGTTTGTTGAATATTCAGCTATGTGGTTTCTGTACCTTGGGGAACATGAATGTTTGCTTAATTTTTTACTGTTAGTAAATAAATGATTAATATACTGATTCACAGTCAGTGTCTTCCGTCTCACTTACCGTTTACCTGATACAGCATTAAAATGTGACAATAATAAATCAATATCCCAAGTTCATTTCCATCACAAAAAGACTCTAACAAACGTACTGCGGAGTACTCAGAGTGGTTGCATCACCGCTCCGTACAGTGGACCCAATGCACAGGATTGAAAGAGGCAGGGAGTTGTAGATCCGTACAGTGGACCCAATGCGCAGGATTGAAAGAGGCAGGGAGTTGTAGATCCGTACAGTGGACCCAATGTGCAGGATTGAAAGAGGCTGCAGGGAGTTGTAGATCCGTACAGTGGACCCAATGTGCAGGATTGAAAGAGGCTGCAGGGAGTTGTAGATCTGTACAGTGGACCCAATGCGCAGGATTGAAAGAGGCTGCAGGGAGTTGTAGATCCGTACAGTGGACCCAATGCGCAGGATTGAAAGAGGCCGCAGGGAGTTGTAGATCCGTACAGTGGACCCAATGTGCAGGATTGAAAGAGGCCGCAGGGAGTTGTAGATCCGTACAGTGGACCCAGTGCGCAGGATTGAAAGAGGCAGCAGGGAGTTGTAGATCCGTACAGTGGACCCAATGCGCAGGATTGAAAGAGGCAGCAGGGAGTTGTAGATCCGTACTGTGGACCCAATGCACAGGATTGAAAGAGGCAGGGAGTTGTAGATCCGTACAGTGGACCCAATGCGCAGGATTGAAAGAGGCTGCATGGAGTTGTAGATCCGTACAGTGGACCCAATGCGCAGGATTGAAAGAGGCCGCAGGGAGTTTAGATCCGTACAGTGGACCCAATGCGCAGGATTGAAAGAGGCCGCAGGGAGTTGTAGATCCGTACAGTGGACCCAATGCGCAGGATTGAAAGAGGCCGCAGGGAGTTGTAGATCCGTACAGTGGACCCAATGTGCAGGATTGAAAGAGGCAGGGAGTTGTAGATCCATAGAGTGGACCCAATGTGCAGGATTGAAAGAGGCAGGGAGTTGTAGATCCGTACAGTGGACCTAATGTGCAGGATTGAAAGAGGCCACAGGGAGTTGTAGATCCGTACAGTGGACCCAATGCGCAGGATTGAAAGAGGCCGCAGGGAGTTGTAGATCTGTACAGTGGACCCAATGCGCAGGATTGAAAGAGGCCGCAGGGAGTTGTAGATCCGTACAGTGGACCCAATGTGCAGGATTGAAAGAGGCAGGGAGTTGTAGATCCGTACAGTGGACCCAATGCGCAGGATTGAAAGAGGCCACAGGGAGATGTAGATCCGTACAGTGGACCAAATGCGCAGGATTGAAAGAGGCCGCAGGGAGTTGTAGATCCGTACAGTGGACCCAATGCGCAGGATTGAAAGAGGCAGGGAGTTGTAGATCCGTACAGTGGACCCAATGCGCAGGATTGAAAGAGGCCGCAGGGAGTTGTAGATCCGTACAGTGGACCCAATGTGCAGGATTGAAAGAGGCCACAGGGAGTTGTAGATCCGTACAGTGGACCCAATGCGCAGGATTGAAAGAGGCCGCAGGGAGTTGTAGATCCGTACAGTGGACCCAATGTGCAGGATTGAAAGAGGCAGGGAGTTGTAGATCCGTACAGTGGACCCAATGTGCAGGATTGAAAGAGGCCGCAGGGAGTTGTAGATCCGTACAGTGGACCCAATGTGCAGGATTGAAAGAGGCAGGGAGTTGTAGATCCGTACAGTGGACCCAATGTGCAGGATTGAAAGAGGCCACAGGGAGTTGTAGATCCGTACAGTGGACCCAATGTGCAGGCTTGATAGAGGCCGCAGGGAGTTGTTGTAGATTCAGCCAGCTCCATCATGGATACAACCCTACCCACCAATGAGGACATCTTCAAAAGGTGGTGCAAGAAGGCAGCCTCCAGCATTAAGAATCGTCCCCATCCAGGATGTGTCATCTTCCGAGTACTATCAGGGAGGAGGAACCCACGCTCAGTCTTTCAGGAGCAGCTTCTTTCCCTCCACTTTCAGATTTCTGAATGGACAGTGAATCTGTGGACATCACCTCACTATTCCTCTTTTTCACTATTTATTTATTTTTATCGTAGTTATTTTTTATGTCATGCACTGTACTGCTGCCGCAAAGCAACAGGTTTCACAGCTTCTGTCAGTGATAATAAACCATGCTCTGAATCAGATTCACTTGTTTACATTCCCCTCTTCTGTCAGATCCAGATAGTCGGAAGCAGAATCAGAATCGGGTTTAATATCACTGGCATATGTCATGAAACTTGTATTGGGACAGCAGTACATTGTAATACATAATAATACAAACTGAAAATTACAATAAGTATAAATATGCATTTGTTCATTCATTATGTACTGTGTCATATGACATGGGCAATCATGGTCTCTCCATGCCCATGATTGTTCTTGGCAAATTTTTCTACAGTAGTTTGCCATTCCCTTCTTCTGGGCAGAGTCTTTACAAAACAAATGACCCCAGCCATTATCGATACTCCTCAGAGTGTGTCTGCCTGGTGTCAGTGGTCGCATAATCAGGACCTGTGAAATGCACCGGCTGCTCGTACTGTTACGCCCGTGGCCCCCTCCTTTTTGAGAATCGCAGGATCGCTATTGATTCGAGTCAGGAGACCCAGGAAATGAGAGAAAGACATGCAGAATCCACAAAGAGTTTGGAATGTGTCCTGGCCTCCGAAAGGCGGGACCATTGATACCGGCTATTGTCTCTTGGAGACGGACTTGTGTATTGAATCCTGTACGATGCATCGAAGCCCCCCAGGCAATGAACCGAGGGAGGGGGGGGGGGGTTGGTGGAGGGATTGCATCATCCCAACCTGATTGACATCTGAGACCCTGTGAGTCAGGATAAAAGAGGGTCTGTGGGAACAGCCCCTTCAGACGCACCAGAAGAAACGCTAGTGATCCCATAATAGCGAAAGCCGGTGGGAAGGCCACGTGCGTCCGTTTCCATTTGCCCCGGAATCGGTGGGCCTTTACCATGGAAGAACGATTTTTAGCTAACAATGGGGAAATCAACTCCCAACAACTCTCGAAGGATTTACATCATAAAAGGAATGGGCAAGTTTTAACCCGTCTTTCTCTCCAACCAAAAAGCTGCAGCTTGAATGAACTAAAGTGACTTTTATATTTCCATCGGACAATACATTATCCCCTAGACAACGATAGAGCTATTCCTTATCGATTATTATTATACCCGCGCTTTTAGATTTAGTATTGACGATGTATATTATCTGTATGTTTGCATTGATATTATTTTTGTGTATTTTTATCAATAACTACTGTTAAAAATAGTACCATCGGACTTCAACGGACCTCTCTCTCTTTGCTGGTAAGTGACCCAGTTATGGGGAACGTAACAATATGACCATCCACCACCTGCTCCCACGGCTTCACTTGACCCTGATGAGGGAGTGAAGGGGGTTGGGGCTAAGCAGGTGCTACATCTTGACCAAGGGTGACCCACAGGCTAGCAGAGGGAAGGAGTGCCTTACACCTCCTTTGGTAGAGATGTAAATCCATCCCACCACCCTACATATATTTTTTTTAAGTTAAATTAAAAAACTAGTGCAAAAAGAGAGGGGAAAAAAGTAGTGAAGTAGTGTTCTTGGGTTCATTGTCCCTTCAGAAATCTGATGGTAGAGGGGAAGAAGCTGTACTTTCAGGCTCCTGTACCTCCTACCTGGCAGTAGCAATGGAAAGAAGGCTTATCCCGGGTGATGGGTGCCTGTAGTCTTGGATCAGAATCAGAATCAGACTTTAATCAACAAGTACCTGTACACATACAAGGAATTTACTTCCGGCAGATGTTGTCTCTCTGCTCATAACAATAATAATGATAAATATAAATGAAAATATAGATTATACATACAAGTAGTGCAATCCAAGTAATAGTTAGCCGACAGTTAACCGGCAATTAACTGTTCAGCAAAGTGACCGCAGTAGGGAAAAAACTTCTCCAGTGCCTATTAGTCTTAGTCTGGAGGGATCTGAAGCGCCTACCAGACGGAAGCAGTTCAAACAGTCCGTGCGCAGGATGGGAGGAGTCCTTTATGATGTTCCCCGCCCTCTTCTTCAACCTGGAAGAGTACAGGTCCACAATAGCATCACGCCTTGAACATGTCCTGGATACTATGGAGGCTAGTGCCCACGATGGAGCTGAATAAGTTTACCACTCTCAGTAGCTTATTTTTGTGAAGTGCCTCCCACCCTCCCCCTCACCAGACGCTGATCCAGCAGTTAGAATGCCCTTCCCAGTACATATGTAGAAATCAGCAAGTGTCTTTGGTGTTTTCTTTCTCAGTTTTGGCACTATTTTTAATTTAACTATTTAATATACATATATAAGCTTACTCTGATTTATTTATTTGCTTGTTTTTCTCTCTATATTTATCATGTTTTGCATTGTACTGCTGCGACTAAATTCAGAAATGTCACGACATTTCCCAGTGATAGTGATGCACCATCAATAACTCACTCTGAGACGTAAAGGCGGGATATCGGCTTTTATTGACTGGAAGAAGGAACCAGCAGTGAGTGACCACCATACTACATCCTGGAGACTGAGAGGCTGGGCTCAGGCCCCAATCGCCTTTATACCGGGGTCTGTGGGAGGAGCCACAGGAGCAGTCAGCAGGGGGCGTGTCCAGACAGGCACATAGTTCACCACAGATAGTAAACCTGATTCTGATTCTGACTCAAACTCCGAATGAAATGCAGCTGTTGCCGTGCCTTCTTTGTAAGCGCGTCGATATATTGGGTTATAATCCTGGCCTAATCACCCCTGACTACACCATCGTTGGCAGTCGTGCCTGGGACTCTCTGACTTCATGAGAGCCACTGGCCAATGAGCTATGAGCTGCCTGGAGTATTTCACCAGCAGTTTTATAACCTCTTTCATGTCCTGAAGCATTTTACAGACACATTTTGAAATGGATTCACTGCTTCAGGGTTCTGTCCCAGTATGAGTGCCACAACGATGGCATAGTCAGGAAGTCTTGGACCAGGAGGAGAACTTCG